>NC_090291.1:5935000-6255000 GCF_037392515.1 Haliotis asinina
CCCTGACAAGTGAAATAGTGCAGCACGAGTTGCTTCCCCTGTGACATTAAATGAAGCGTTCGTAAGACTATGTGTGAACCCCAACTTCGGAGAATGTGAAGACTCTCCAGCAATACAACCTTCAGTTCTTTTAAAGATATCTGTTTTATATTTACGAATATCAATAACGCTTTAAAGATATCTGTAAATAATTGGGGATATCTGTAATGAATTTCCCATGTGCAAAATAGAACTACTGATGTCTCAAAATGCTATAGAGATATCAAGAACAAATTTCGTTACATTATTTAAATGTCTTGCAGACATCTGTAAACTTACGATCATGAAAAATTGTATGAATTTAATTCTAGAAATCTTGAATTCAATTCTAGATATTTTGAAATGATCGGTACACATCCACAAATGGATTACAAACATCTTGAATTCAATTTGAGATATCTTTCGTTCGATTATAGATATCTTCAGCTCTTGATATTACTGATATCTAAAATTGTTTTAAAGATGTCTTGAACTGTGTTGAAGATGTCTTGAATTGTATTGAAGATGTCTCGAACTGAATTAGAGATATCTTGAAACAGAGTAAGTATATGTTGAATGGTAGCGATTTCAATATATTTTCAAATACTTCCGGCTACATATCCGTAAATACTTCCGGTTCTGGAAATGGTGGGTGACCATGCATGTACATCTCGTATTAGCCGAGAGCCGCTATGCGGTCACAGACAGCCGTCTACATGTAAAGACGAACTCGTTCACAGACGTACTCGTTCACTGACAGCCATCTACATGTAAAGACGTACTCGTTCACTGACAGCCGTTTACATGTAAAGACGTACTCGTTCACTGACAGCTGTTTACATGTAAAGACGTACTCGTTCACTGACAGCTGTCTACATGTAAAGACGTACTCGTTCACTGACAGCCGTCTACATGTAAAGACGTACTCGTTCACTGACAGCTGTCTACATGTAAAGATGTACTCGTTCACTGACAGCCATCTATATGTAAAGACGTACTCGTTCACTGACAGCGGTCTACATGTAAAGACGAACTCGTTCACTGACAGCTGTCTACATGTAAAGACGTACTCGTTCACTGACAGCTATCTACATGTAAAGACGTACTCGTTCACTGACAGCCGTCTACATGTAAAGACGAACTCGTTCACAGACGTACTCGTTCACTGACAGCCATCTACATGTAAAGACGTACTCGTTCACTGACAGCCATCTACATGTAAAGACGTACTCGTTCACTGACAGCCATCTATATATATATATATATCATATATATGAATCTTTAGCTCATTTGTGTCTGTTCCATATGTATCTAATGCTGAGAAATATTACTCATGAAGACGAGGTTAATAAGCGGGGATCATGGTACAGATCTCTTCTCACTAATACTTGTGTGAGAGAGAGAAGACTGTTTATTAAAGTGTCACAACTTGTACATGATAAAAAGAATCGTAAAATATAGGCATAAAATTGAGTACAACACCCATCAATACGGAGTATGAGATACACTATTTTGCAGTTAAAACAAAAGTTTTTAAAAGTTAAGTATAAACTGGTCCCCAACGTTAAAAAGACAGCAAGGCAAAGGTGAATAGTGAAGGGGTGGGTTAGCTTGTGAACTGACGACGCCAAAACATGAGTAGGAGTAAAGCAGCTGTTTGTTTAATAAACTGGCTATCTTGCATAATCAGCGTGACCTGGTCAGCAGGGGTATACTGAGTACAGGACGGGTATACCGCCGTGATAGCATCCCATAAGTCATATCTCATACCTCATATCCGAATAATAACTTCAGATTCAAGAAATGAATTTCATCCGTGAGCATGTAGTCAAGGCACCCCGGACACAACATGGGGGTTTGATTCAGTGATTCGAACCGGAACTACACATATCTTCCTACTAGCATTGTTCAAAACTATTTAAGTCGCTATTTTTTCTACAACACACCTGTCTGAACACCACTGAGTCGCTTTTCAGAAGAAATACACGACCTTTTCAAAAATCCGATTTATAAGAGATATTCGCCTTTACTGAAAAACAATGACTGATTCGTGGAAGTAGAATGTTTCGGTATTTGCTAAATTACAGTTCTATTGTCACAGGACCTATGTGAGTCGGACTGTGTGTCACATTATCATGTGATCTAGAGCAGGGGAATGTGTGATAACCTATAAGATCGATTCACTGTTTCCTTATTCCGTGAAGGTATTCTCCGGGAGTAAATGTCTTTACTAGTGATGGCTTGTTGGGAAAATTTCAGCCTTGCTCCAAGGCTGTGCTGAATGCTGAGCCTGTTGGTGTATAGTAATTCTATCCATTAAAGGGGCAAGTCTAGACCAGCGGACAGAGCCCAGTCCGTCAGAGTAATATTTATATTTTATTGAAATTATCATTTAAACTATTTGTTACTATACGTTAGAGTGAGTGAGTGAGTTTGGTTTTACACCGCTTTTAACAATATTCCAGCGATATCACGGCGGGGGACACCAGAAAATGGGCCTCACACATTGTACCCATGTGGGAAATCGAACCCGGGCGTGACGAGCGAACGCTTTAACCACTAGGCTACCCTACCGCCCCATACGTTAGAGACTTATGCAAGTCTAGGAGTATGTATACCAACAAATATCTAAAGTGATACTGAGTGAACCGAGACGGAATATCTCCGTGTTTCACTGACACTATCCAGATTACACATGGTGAAGCCGTATGATATACGTGATGAAGGTACCACAGAAAGATTACATGCGTTATGTCTATGCGTATCTCACATTTCATGTCTCGGGGAACATAGCAGCCAAATCACACAATGTATTCAGATCACATATTTATTCAGAATACTCTCTGTAATCAGATCTGACACTTTAACCAGATCTCACACTGCAACTAGATCACAATTAGAAACCAGATCTGACACTGTAACAAGTTTGCAGACTTATCCAGATTAAATACTTGTTCAGATCACATATACTTATCCAGGTCACATAATTATTCAGATCACACACTTATTCAGATCACACACTTATTCAGATCACACACTTATTCAGATCACACACTTATCAAGATCACACAGTTATCTAGATCACATACTTACTCAGAACACACACTTATGCCGAACATACAAAATATTCAGATCGCACACTTACCCAGATCGCATGCGTATTCAGATCACACGCTTTTTGAGATCACATACTTATCCAGATTGAACACTTATCTAGATCACATACGTATTCAGATGACACACTCATTCAGATCACATACGTTTTCAGATCAAATACGCATTCAGAAAAAACACGTATTCAGATCGCACACCGATTCAGAACACATACTTACTCAGAACACACACTTATCCAGATCACACACTTATCCAGATCACACACTTATTCAGAACACACACTTATCCAGATCGAACTTTTATCCAGAACACACACTTATCCAGATCACACACTTATCCAGATCGAACACTTATCCAGAACACACACTTATCCAGATCACACACTTATCCAGAACACACACTTATCCAGATCACACACTTATCCAGAACACACACTTATCCAGAACACACACTTATCCAGATCACACACTTATCCAGAACACACACTTATCCAGATCACACACTTATCCAGATCACACACTTATCCAGATCACACACTTAACCAGATCACACACGTATCCAGATCACACACTTATCCAGATCACACACTTATCCAGATCGAACACTTATCCAGAACACACACTTATTCAGATCACACACTTATCCAGATCGAACACTTATCTACATCACATACGTATTCAGATCACACACTCATTCAGATCACATACGTTTTCAGATCATACACGTACTCAGATCACAATCCCACTCTTAGCAAGATCTTAAACTGCTTCCAGATCACGCATTGTACCAAGATCACACAATGTAACTAAGTCACACATTATATCCAGATAACACAATGTATAACCATATCACACTGCTCCAATATCACACAATGTGACTATAGATCACACACTTATTTACATCACAGATCACATATAGTAAAAATTCGAGCCTGTTGGGATAAGAAATAGTTGCTACATATCATACGTGATATCAAATTCAGGCATGCACTGAAAATACACACAAATACACATACCAATCTAAACTACCCCGCTACCGAGCGAATAGTGAACACATCTGACAGAAACAATTCTATCAAATTACCCTACTTTTAAAATAACTTTGCAGCAGAAAAGCACCAGTCCCGACGTATTGCAGATTCAGATTCTGTGCCACCATTTCCATTCTTCTCTGAGCGAAAGTACTTCGAAATTCGTCACTAAAAACTGGCATATTAATTTATTTACGTGCAAATTATTTAGCTGCCTTTTATAATCACTGACTTCGTACTCAACATTTACGGAGTCGCCTTAAGACGAAATGAGAATATATTGTGACGTAGGAATACAAGAGGCAAATTGTTAAGTTCTGAAAATATATGAAAGATTATTGATACGTGTGATATATAGGTGAATTGTCGACGTTCCCATCTTTATAGACCCGTCACGGTTGTTGACAGTTTTGAAATTCATGGGAATGATTGGTTGATTTCCTCCTTCCATCGATACACGTGGTAAACAACCATGCGAATGTCACCTGATGCCGTATGTTCAATCTATTTTCAATGCGTCGGTCGTGTGTCACGTGGCATGCACTGAATGACACGAAGCTAGTTTATCGGTCTTTCATCAGCCCTATTTGTTTACATCGTCCACGTTCCACTCGATATTAATGACATACATTTTTCAAGAATCGTGCTAGAATACAGTTTATTACTGACAGTGGCGGCCTTGTGTGATTTCGAAAGCGCTGTGAAACAGGCGAGCGTGTCGCGAAATCTTGGGGAATCCCCACAGTTACACAAGGTAGGTCGATTCTGATTGGTTGAACGCTACATGCCTAGACCACAATGGCTCACGAGGTGGCTGATATCGTTTATAGTCATTGACTAGCTTATTCATACATACATCATTGCAATGTACGATTAGTAGTACATCAGGAAGACGCCCACTGAGATTACTAAAAGTTAACACGCGAAACTAGTCTGTGCCCGCTTCATAACCCAAACTGTGGATTCCGAAAGTTGCGTTCAAACGTGTTCCTGGAAGTCAGCTGATTTGTGTTTTCTCATTAATTGGTTGGTATTTAAGTACCGGGCCCAAAAATCCGTCATCATTTGTCCACAGTTCTTCTGTCGAACGAGAGGTCGATGTATGAAGTACTTGCCTGTCCCTAGATAGGGTATTGTCTGGAAAATGATCAAAATGGCGTGCGGTGATTACGAGTACATTAGTGCTGAAGACATGCCAACTCAGCATTACTGTGAATCTCTGCACAATTCATGTGAGGATATTTGTGACAAATTTCATAATATTTCCATTGACCACAAGGAGACAGTTTTATGCGGAGTGTGTCTGAACGTCAACATTTCCGACTGCGGCCTGCATGCTAATTTGAGCATGGACTGTGAGGAGCAAAACAGAGTTTCTCCAAAACAGACTGATTTCGTGGACCTGTTGTCACAAGACAAGGATGGAGATACCAACCTCCACATAGCAATAATACAGAAGGAGATTTGCATCGTAAGGAATATGATTGGACTAGCTCCTCACAGTGACTGGTTAAATACTGCTAATGGACTGTTACAAACTCCTCTTCACCTCGCTGTAATCACACGGCAAATAGACGTTGTGCGACGTCTGATTACGTCAGGTGCTTCTCCTGACGTCAGAGATCTCCATGGTAACACCCCTCTTCACATTGCATGCAAGGAAGGGTACGACGATATTGTGGAATATCTTTTAACGCCCAGAAACGTTGGAATACTAACTATTACTGATTCGAAGTTACCGCATATTTCCCACTACTTATCAATAAGAAACTACGAGGGTCATTCGTGTTTACATTTAGCTGCCATGGAAACCAATTTGAAAGTGATGGATTTGTTACTTTCCGCCGGTGCAGACATTAACATCGGTGACGGAAAGAGTGGAAGAACAGTGCTTCATTGGGCTACAGAGACAGGCAACAGAATACTGTTACATTTCCTGTTGATGTTTGAGAAACTGGACGTCAACTGTACAACGTATTCAGGGTTGACACCATTAGCTTTAGCAGCAGGTCGGGGCAACAACGACATAGCCGCCCTCTTGATTTCTAAAGGTGCAGACACCGAATACATTGAAAAGGACAGTGAATGTTACTGAATATTATTGAGTGGGTGAGTGAATGTTTGTTTGTTCAATGTTGCATATAACGTCTCTGAAAATCATTGTTTGGTGAGGAACCAGATCCGGTCGGCAGCCGAATTCAAGGCAGCAAACTATTAAACAGACGTGTAGTGTAATGTATCGTGAGTAAACATGTAACAATTGTTCTCGGATTTCGTATGTTATGAGTGAGTGAGTTGTGTTTACACCTTTTTCTTGGCAATATTCCAACAATACACCACGGCGGGGGTCACAAGAAACTGGCTTCACACACTGAATCATGTGGCATTGCACCCATGCTGGTAATCGAACACGGACCTTCGGCGTGACGAGCAAATGCTTTAACCTCCAAGCTACTCCTCCACCCCACTTCTGTTATGTATGGTAAAGGATCGACTATATATCTCCGGAGATTCCTGAATTGCGTGGCCAACTTTTTAATATATATCTTCTGTATCATGAAAGAAAAATCATGACATCACAATTTGTTTTCAGTAAGAAACCAATGTTTTCTTACATATCAATGAATCGAATTTTCAACATCACAAACTAAATTATCGATACCGAAATGTCGGTGTTTTAATAAACTGAGGGGCTAAATAGAGTATTTCTATTTGTGTAACGGAAACTACTCATTAACTTGTTATAACGGATTACGGTTTTTACTCATTGTTTTGAAAGTCTGTGAAAGGCAGTCGACGTCAGAATAACCTAAGGCAGAGTTGGAACATACACTTAACATGCTTGAAATGTAAATCATATCTGGAAAAAGCATGTTTTTGTTTGTTTTCATAGATACGGCGTGGCAGTATTTTGCAACAGCAAGTACTTTGTTTCCAAATATTCAAGAATATCCAAATATTCACATTGAAGAAATACAACCATGCAGAACAGTTCATTTTCATTATACTATAGTCACTTAATATATTTTCAGTTATATGATATAATCAGTTGAGTGGTATAGTATCTTTCGCTCCTCAGTATACATTTTGGGACACCTGTACTGCGTGTGTGCGTGTGTGATTTCAAGTGTCAACTTTAATTTGTGATTCATATTAGGACGTGTGTTTTATACGGGTTATGTGTGTGGTGTTCGTGGAATGATTAGGTACACCACTGAAGTCAGAATATCATATCTAGAATAAAATAAGACTTGATTGTTTATCCAACAATCACCTGCTTTCCTGTTGAGCTATAGGAACTTAAATCCGGCCCTTAGCAAACATCTACCTCAATTTTTGTTATATTTACAGTCTATATACAAATCTATGTTTTCAGTGTTGTTGAATATGATTAAATTCTATTTTAGTAGCGTTGTGATATTATTTATTATTTATTATAGGATATTTATATAGCGCACATATCCATGCAACTATTGCTTGTTCAAGGCGTTGAGATTTGTTTTCCTCGATCACATTGTATTACAATTTCAACTCCCTGGGGAGTATACAGGTCTTGCTGCCACTAGGCGCACCGAGTTTTATTGTGGCTCTTAGATCTTAATGACGTACCCATTTCACAGTTGGGTGGACTGGGACACATAATCAAAGTACTTTGTATTTCCTACTACAAGAAATACGGGAGTTCGTGTTCAACATCAAGAACATCTTTCTACGCAACTGGGGTACAATGACATTTATCAACCAAGTGTACAAATTTATCACGAAGAGCCAATGACGACACCGGGTGTTTGCGATAGGTTTAAAACTGTCCTGCCCTAGGAGTATCACCCTCCACTCCAGCGTCCCCACCCCGACCCCCCACCTTCTCGGGTGGACAGGGTCAGAGGATAGGTGGTCGAGTGTTCGGAGTCGACAAGCGCAGTATTATTACAAGTTTAACATTATTTGTTGCCAATATTTGATCGAATTTTGGTCATGAGTCAGTGATTCCTTTTGCCTTCTAGAACAGACACGATAACACTATAATTGACTACACGTGACTACACTTAGGTTTTCGGCAATTCACCACTTTGCCCGTGACATCAACATCAAGCGAGAGATCCATCAGTGCAATGAAGAGGATCAAGACGTACCACCATGGGTGATGGATATGTCATGTAGGATCTTATCGATGTCCTCAGAGACATACCAGTAAACACACACACAGCCTCTGATTGAGCAATTTGCTGCTGGGAAGACGAGGCGCATATATTTCATTTAAGACTGTATATAACATAAGTTTACTCCTCAGATTAGAGATTTCTTTTCTTACTGGTCCACATAATTGCCGTTTGTTCAAATTATGTTGATATATAGTAATCAGAAGCAATCATTCTAGCATTTAATGTGTATTCACTACATCCAACACTACAATAAACAATTATTATTGGCCTCAGCCGATATACCCACCACTAGTTCAGAGATTGTAGGTGAAAGCTATTTTGTCATTGCTTAGATGTGTTACAAACGTCCAGCTATGCCTACACTTTATTTCTATCCTGGGTACGCCCCTGCAGACCATTAAGACAATTGCGGATGTACCCTGAGATGTACAGTGAAAATGTGTATAAAACATCTTATTATCTATATGATGAACCAGTGTCATGTCACATTTGCACAGCAACCATTGTTTCTGTATTTCGTCGTCGGTGACGTCATTCGTCATTAAACAATTCAAAGCAACGTCAATTAAATAGGGCCGTCTAACTTACTTACTGTTTTATACTATACAAATACATGAATAAAATGGATAATGAAGAAATTATTACACGCGGGCATACGACCTATACGACCCCCGAAACAAATACACCCAATGCAGCCCATGCAAGTCTTTAATTTGTGGCAGGTCTAGTACTTCTCAGTTTCAGTATCAGAAAAAAAAGACAGCTTGTGGTTTCTTGTTTGTTTAATTCTTTTAACTTAATTCAGAAACCGTTTTTTTTTTGTTTGTTTGTTTGTGTGTTTTTTTTTGTTTGTTTTTTTGGGGGGGGGGTTTGTTTTGTTTTTTTTGGGTGGGTGGGTGGTTTGTTGTTTTTGGGTTGTTTTTTTTTTTCTTTTTTTGTTTGTTTTGTTTTTGTTTGTTTGTTTGTTATTTGGGTTTTTTGTTGTAAATGTAATCATTTCGGCGTATAGATGCTACCTAGTGTAGTGGTGGGCGTGACAGTGGGTGGGTGTGTTGACTATATTTTGGTAAGTCACGAACAGTGTGATCTGAGCATTGCACAGGACATATTCTATTACACTCTAAATAAAAGCTCGGAACGATTTACTTTTATACTTAAATTTGGGAAATATTTAAAACAAGTGCAGTACGACGGGGCAACAGGGTGTCAGCTACCAGGCTGCAATTAATCGCTTGTATACTTTGTGGTATAGATCAAGATTTACTGAAGAATCTTACTGGGTTGTTGTCTGAAAGAGAAATAGCTTAAAATATATTGCTTAATGATTTTCTGCACATTAGCACATGCCTTGCTCGTGCCACTAATATGTGATAACTGTTATCTGGGTGTAATACACCCAGTAAGCCTCTAGATAAAAGCGATAAACTGGCAATATAGCACATCCACCTTTATCAATAATATGGCTGACTACACGAAAAAACTGAATCATTCATGATGTGAGCATAAAGAATTAAAGAATTAAACAACGTTCACCGTCGTAAGGATACCTTCGCGTTCAAATGAGGCAAAAATTTCAAAAGATATGTAAGAAACCTAATTTTGATAGAAACACATAACTCCGTTTAAACTGGGAAGTGAGTGAGTTCAGAGAAGCAGAACCCAATGAACTCTGGACGTTCATCATTTAGGGCTCTTGTGTTACGGAAAGGGTTGGTGGAAAGGAAATTTATGCGGTTCATGAACTGTGAGACTAGTTTTAGCCCCAACCTACCACCAAAAAGTGTCACTGAAAGCTTGGTAAAGGCGTCATACACTAATATACGTGCACTAGAATGTCTTTGATTCGACGAAATACTACAAGAAGTCGTTGATTCGGCGAAATAGTAGATAGTGGTGGGGCCCTTCCTCGGAAACGTCGTTTCTCTTGGAATCAACGCGGCTGAAAGAGAAAGTATCTGCGTTTCCTGGAGCTGGTTATCTCAGAACCTCCGGTCTGGATATAATTCATGGGGCTTGGTTTCACTGGCTCAGCATGAGGGTTGTAGTATGAGTCCGGTTCGTCCGAAGAGCGATACTCAAAGTGACATTAAAGATAATCTGGACGTCTTTTAATACGAAGAAGTTAAGCGTTTGAACTAAGCATCATATTAGTGCATCGGAGTATTTGATTTTGTATTAATATTTGCAGTTAAGTATATAAAAGTGCCTGAACCGATTATCTATACATACATAGTTATATCTAATTTTGTTTTTAATATTTGCAATCACTGAAATTAGTCTACCAAATAATTCTGACGTTTCGCTACAAAGGATCGTACAAAGATGTTTCGTCATATTCTAAAATAAATATATTTTATAAATATATTCATGACGTGGTCACCACCGAATAGAACCTTCATATGAAGATCCATGACGAAATCAACTGCTATCCCGACAACATGGGTGACACGTGTATCTAGAATAATCTCACTGCGTAGTCTGAGATCATTTATCTATTGTATTAGTGGGGTTTCACAAATTCACTTATTTACAATATGATAATGTACTGGAATCGTCGTTTTCACTTCTTACCGAATATTCCAGTTTCGAAACAAAATCTTTAAAAGCCCCGATGATGTCGCACTGTGAGCACTGTTTGAGCACTTAATGATATGTGCATTTATATTGCGCTAAACTCCATTAACGAGGTGATAAGTTATAGTCACATGAGTTATCCCACCGGGTACCCATTTCTGCTGGGTGACCAGAGGCAATTTTGAACAAACTCACTTCCCTAAGGTGAGACCACATGTATCATATATGCTTCGTTGTGGGGCAGGAATGAAGCACTGAAACTCTCAGGAGTCAAAATGACGATCACCCATCCCAGTCCTGTCCGCGCCCATCTTTGCATAACTTATCCTGGACCATACGCCACCACATGGATGCGCGTGCGTCCGTGCGTATCTGTTTTGAGGGGATGAGATTTTAGGTGTTGTCATGATAATTACTGTTACTCTGGGAGGGTGGAGGTATGGGTGCATTACACAAATAAGACCAATCCCACTGACCAGCCATGCACAGTAAATATCCAATACCAAAGGCAGTTTGTTTACGATCTGCTGACACAAAGTCATAAACATTTTAAAAAAATCTTCACAACTGTACAGTTTCTTCTGCAGTTTTGTTAAGTTATTCAACCAAAGGAAAAATAAGTTGGTAAATACGGGAAGAAAAGAAAGTAATTTCTTTAAGTTCTGTTCCCACACTTAATGATGTTTATGAATGTGACAGCAGGGGTTCAGTTTTTCTGTGTGTAAAATCCACTTGTCACAGGGCAAGTGACTTTTAGAAAGTAACTTGTCCCGACTATGTTTCCACTGACCCTGATTTTATGACATAATCATGATACTGTAATTATGAAAGAATAAATCAACGTGGTATTTGATGTTGATGTTTCCTGGACTGTGTATCGAAAAGTGATATCGCAAAGAAAGACAACCATACTTTATTATCAATACGAAATTTAATGGCTACATTTGCAGCAGATATGAAAAGAAATTCAAGTTTATTTGCAGTTTGAAACCATAAGGGGAAATTTTCTAATAGCCCACGGACAAGTAAGATAACATTATTTTATTGCCCAAAATGAAAATCAACTTGTCCCGGGCGTCGGGTGATGGATTTTTAAACCCCCGGTGACAGTGGAAAAATATCAATAAAGACAAACGATTTTTTTCAATTTCAAGCATATACTTCAATTCTTTTAGTACAGATATCTAGAAACCAAACAAGAGGGTCTGAGATCAATAGTATTACCAGCCACATCCATTTTGATAAAACACTGAACAAACTTTAAGGATAAAACCTAGTGTATTGTGTGAGTAGGCTCAGTACGAGATTCAGATTCTTGTATGGTTGTCAGGGAATAAAGAAGTTGTTATCCATATCCCAACCTCTAACTGCCACTCAAGCAAGTCATGTTGATAAAATACATGTCACAAAGTGGCTTTTAAATGATGTCAGTAAAACAACAGTAATTCAAATACGTATCATAATCTGGAACGGATCTAATCTTCACGACTGACAAGATGACGATCTGGTGATTAGGCTGGCTGGCTGGCTTGCTACCTCTACAGTTCCCCGTTGCATAGATTTAACACTTCTGATGACAACTACTGAATTATCTGGCCAAGACTCAATTATTTAAAGATCACAGCCTTATGTCATTTTAGTGTGACAAAACAGCAAACAATCAAACAGTCAGCTAATCATAATTTCAGATTACTACACTTAAATATTAGGTTTGTTTGAACTAATGTGGCCATTATTAGAATCCAGACAAAACAATAAGCAATTCATCAGAACCCAACACAGTGGACATTTCAGATTCTTCTATCAGGTCTATTCCTAATGCTACAAGCAATGATAATCCAGATATATGGCAACCATCTGTAAACATTCCCTCTTGACCTGACAATTCAGTGATTGAAACTATCCACCCTATAGTGAGTGAGTGAGTGCAGGGAAGAGTGAGTCGTGGAGAGGATGAGTGAGAGAAAAGACAAGTAAAAGGATGAGTTAGTGAGTGAAAAGGGCAAGTGATAGAATGAGGGGATGAGTAGGTGAGGGAATGAGTGTGAGTCAAGGGATGAGTGAGTGAGGGAATGAGTGTGTGAGTCAGGAGATGAGTGAGTGTGTGAGTCAGGATGAGTGAGTGAGTCAAGCACCACTCTGAACAGTTTTCGTGTTATATCACAGTGTGTCATCTTACTACAGTAACACACCACAAGGTGGTGCAGGTATCAAATGTTCAACACATCAGTGAAAACCATGAGCAGAGGTATGTCTACAACCAGAAATATCTAGTAGAATGTATATGCTTACTTGGTTCTTATATTACTCCCTATTGCAATTAATTGATGAGAGTCATCGTTTCTGACAATGAAATAAGTAACAGAGATACAAAAAGATATTTTAGAATGAAAAACATAACATAAAATAGTAGATACAACTGTCAGTGTCTTGAATAACAAGTCTGTTTGGACATTTTTCATTTGTCAAGCGCAGCCCCACGCATGATTAGAAACCAGTAATTCAGTATCATTGCCTGGGCCCCACAAGCCAAAGAGTGGAATGTACAGTTCGGTGGAACACCAACGCCACACAATGAGTCATGTACAGACCTGTCAGTACTCATTGGGCTGCCATCAGACAAGCATTACGTGGGAACATATTCAGGACTTATTATCAAGACAGGACATTGAACTGCTTGAAGGCACTTGAAGAGACGTGATCCATAATCTGACCAATGAAAGGCCAAACATATGTGTGTTTCCTGTTTCAGTCCATCAAATAAAGAGGGTAGGCTGGTGAAATGTTTTGTTCCTGGTTTTGCTTTTTGTTTTGTTCTCTGCAAACTGTTACTTGGAGTATGTCTGTAAAGCCTCATTTTCATATGAAGTTACTAACTATAGCTTAATATTAAACTGAGCTCAACTAATCTATGCTAGTGGAATAAACACACCCAATAAGGAAGCTATGCTGAATCTTGAGATGTGGTCAGCACATCAGGGTCAGTCGTGAGAAATAGGCATGATTGGATGGGCAATGGTGTGGGGGCTTACGTATGAGAACATCACACATTAACATGGAGGGCCATGGTTATGTTATCTTCTTCTCCTGTTCTGCCTGTGACTGCCGGCCTCCTCTGTGTATCAGAAGCAGGCCAATGAGAATGCAGCAAGATCCTAGCCACCATAGCACTGGTAGCCGTTCTTGGAACATCAGATGACTGAGAACTGCCTGTGGAAACATATCACACAATATACACATGTACATTCTGACAAAGGTGCAGGAATTTCCACAATAAAACTGAGTGTATATCACGTGCATAACCGCAACTGATGTGATGTTATAATAATGTAATGCTGCATGGAACTAAACCTTTCTAAACCAGACTTGTCTGCCTTGTTAAAAAGTGTACGTGTGATGCACTTTTTATAAGTGTGCTACACTGTAACTCCAAGTAATGAGGGCAGTGTAATAATGCAGTGTTTGAGCATATACAGTTTCTGATAAAACATTGTATCAAAAGATATCCTCCTCCAGATCAACACCTGCTTAAACCAGAGAACCCCAAATTCAGGCTACACCATGTAACTGAGTGTATTCATTAACACACTAGATCGCGCATAGGGCGTGTGTGAAATAGGATCCACATTGGCAGTCTATACAATGTTTAAATGTTACAGTCATGTTAGAAATTTACTATAAGTATAAGCAGACCAAGTGTTCTTTTATTACTTTTCAAAATCATACAAATATGACAATAAACTAATTAGGGTTACGAGACAAAATATAAAGACGTATATTGGCTTCGTCCTAATAGTTTTTTAACCATTTCGACCACTGGCAGATGATTAACCTTCTAAGTGTTTCATTTGTTTTCAAAATACATTTATAATGAAGCAAAAATGACTTCACCGTAGTCGATCTGTCTATAACTAAACTCTCAATTGCGCATACGGGCTGCGCAGCAGAGGTCACAAACCAATCACGAATTCTGGGATATCGTCTGGGTAATCACGGGAAAAAAACAATAACAAAAGGTACAACCAGTCCATGGAAATATTGCCTGTGTATCAGAGTGAGTCGCCTAGCATCCTGCCTTGATATACATGTATTCTAATTTGCAGATCTCATTTGATAAAAAACACCCAAAATTCATGTAAAAAACAGATCTTTTAAAATATTCATAAATATACAATTCTTGTGAAAGTGAATAACAATTTCAATTCACGAATAGATCTGGTTTGATTCACCGAATACGAAAAAGTAAATAGTAACAAACCTAGCAAAGACAAATATTTATTTGAAACAGCATCTGATTATCAGTCATTAATATTTTAGGTTCTAACATATTTTAAAAGTTTTTTACCAACTTACTGTCACTAGAAAGTTTCCTGCTGTGTTAGTGACCGTTGCCTCCACAGATGATGAACACAGTTGCAGAGACTTGGTAAACAGTGTCCACATCAGTCCATTGCAGAGGAAGATGCCCACTACACCGCACAGTCTCACAACCAGAACAGTCTGAAAACCAATACAATAGAAAAAACATAAACATCTCAAGTATTCTTAAACATTTCTGACAGGTGTACATAACGTGATAGCTGTTCATTAATGAGTACTCTGTAGAGTATAAAACATTATTCTGCACATAGTATGAAGTTGGGCAAATTACAGCTTTTAGAGAGAGAGAGAGAGAGGAACAGGTTGCTGAAGACCCATTCTTACCTGAATCTTCTCAAAGCTTACCACTACTGCACTGATGAATAAATTGAAATTATGATTGCAAATCTTTACAAATGTGTGTGTGTGTGTGTGTGTGTGTGTGTGTGTGTGTGTTTGTGTGTGTGTTTGTGTGTGTGTTTGTGTGTGTTTGTGTGTCTGCATGTGTGTGTGACTGCACATGTGCATGTGTGTGCGCTCGCGCTCGCATCCATTTTCAGGAGAGTTTCAATGGTCATTTAATAAATTTTCAGGACAAAAGTTAAGGATCATCTATCTAGAAAATGACTTAACAATAACCCTAAATGCTGACTTGTTCTTTGTTTTTGTTAAGTATATAAAACAGGTAATATCTTCAGAAATCAATGCTGTTTTATGACTGTGTTAGAATTTATATGACATTATTTACAAGTCATATAGTAAGTACCACGACAAAAGGAAATAATTGTATAATTGTGACCAAATACTTCATAAAGAAAAGGATGAATCTATGGAGTGCTGCAATAGAATGTTACAGGAATACGCAAAAAATGTTTGGTAAGACTTCAGCTCGCATCCTCCTAAATTTTAACGATGAAGAAAATTTCTTTGAGTGACACAGACATGTCTTTGACTATGAGTACGTTCGGATACAGTTAAAGAAATATGTTAAACTTCATCCTTATCAGATGAGTCTATATTCAGGTTATATGATTGACTCGAATTAAACTTAAGGGTCCGATACGGGGGAAAGTCTTTCCAAAGTTGTAAATATCACCTTCTCATGTTTTCCTATCTCTTCCTCCACCATGGGAAATTCAATGCCCATGCAGTTGTTGTATGCTTCCCAAATACTTTCACTGACATTATTTGCTTCGTCATAACTTGTTGCCAACTTGGCACAGACAGACGCTAGGGCAGCCATTGACCCCGCAAACAGAGCTAACAGTAATCCTTGCGAGGTCATTTTAAATAAAATTGTGCCAGTTACATTTGACCAGATACAACTAAGATACGAGCAGACGAATTTCACATGTTTACATGGATGCAGCCATTTTGTAGTTCCGCAGATCTATACCCTCATTTTTATTATCATAAAATACGAGAACGTTGTGTTGTTGTTCTTTGTCAGTCTGGGTGATAAAATATATATTATTATTTATTATTCTAATTAAAACTCGCAAAATTAATTTTATTCTGATAATCTGGATAAAATGAAAAGTCATTGTAGGACCGCATTCGCTCATCAAAAATGGCGGAAATCATGGTCAGCGTGCAAGCTTACTGCAAGCTTCTTTTGCACGCAGCTAAATACCCACATTGCGCTGTGAATGGAGTCCTTTTGGCTGAAGATTCCAAAGGGAAAGACCATCGTGGCATTCGTTTCGTTGATTGTATACCATTGTTTCATATATCACTGAGCTTAGCGCCAATGCTGGAAGCTGCTCTTTTGCAGGTGCGTGCTCTGCCCATTCTCACTTGATGATTTATGTTCCAATACGGTTATATCCAGAAAGAGAAATATATGCTGGGTTGGTTTCAGTTAAATTCAAATGAGGACACTTTACATTTCTTGTATCACTCATTTGGACTAGCAAGACAACCTTAAGCGTTATAATGAAAGGGCCACCCGGTGGTCAGAACTCAGTATGACTTTTAGAGTTACGTCCCTTGGTTAGGTCAGGATCTGTAGTTTCAAAGTTAGAATCCCACATCACCTATTTTGACACTTTATATGCCTGGGTTTGTTTGTACAACGTTTGTCTCTCATCCTACATTAACTATGATTAGGCTTACAAATCAAAACACTGACATGAATTTCTGGTTTCTTGTTACTTATCCACCCATAACTAAGGATAGATTACATAGTGTGTGTTCATTTTTATCTGTGTGAAAGGGACAGTTCTCACCATGGTTCTGCCAGGTTCCTTCACAATATTTTCTCAAACCAAAGGCAACTAAGCATGAGGTCCATAACATCAAAAGAGACATCCCTATTCCCAGGGGTTGTGCAGACTAACTTTCTTTGGTCATGTTTGCATTAAAAGCACAGATGAAAAAGAATATTGTGAGTTCTGTTTAAAGAATGAGCGACAAAATACTTATTGTTATCTAATGAGATAAGCAGCCAATGTTTGTCAAACAATTTCCCTTCAATATGAATTCTGTTTTGTTGTTTACGCCCACAAGAACCAAAGTTCCTTTGCTTGAATGGGAGTCTTGTGTATTTAAATGAGATACGTCAAGTGGAATATGTCGATACTAGGATAATGGTGAATGCTCTCAGGTTTTTTATTTAACATTGTACATTGGTCAGTGTTAAATTTATGCCGTCAACACGATAAAAACAGTGTATCAAATACTGTGTTTTGTTCTTGTATGATAACGTCAGCATAATAATACATCCACATCAGACCTGTTATTTTATAGATTAACTGCTATTCATGATACGAAGTGTGCCTCACCTGGAAGCTAGCGTACGCTAAATAGCATTCAGAATTGTTTGGGTACGAACTTTTTCGAGATAAAAAGTTCAAAAGGTATGTGCGAATGTGCACTTTCATGATTTGGTAAGCTGTGTTCCTATTGATCAATCTCAAAGGTTACTTGACGTCAGTGTCAGATAGGCCTACTTGTCACTATCAAACCCTGCTGATCATCATTAATCCGGATTAGCTGACCTTGTCTCATGTCAAAACCTGTGCACACCTGGGCTTCACTTTTCATGATCACTGGAAGATCAAAGCTTCATGCTTATAAGTGAAAGAATTTTGAGCAGATTTAGTTTGTTTGTGAAATTTACCATCCAGAAACGGATATGGAATATCCAGTATAGACAGTCAGGTCTACATAAGAAATTGTTCGTTTTTTTTATGGAAATTGATAGTAAGGCGAGGTTTCCAGATATTTGGGGGTCAGGGTATCGGGATCTCACAGTACTGTCTAATGCCCATAGAGAGCTCAGAAGCTAGTGGTATATATTGATGTGTAAAGCTTTTGTTTTGTCATTCATCTTATGGTCTTTTTAGAAGCTTATTACAAAAATTGTTACATAAGGGTATGTCTGTTTCTATTTCACAGTAAGTGCATTAGTTTATAGACATGATAAACAAGGGGAAAGTCAAGTCGCATTGAAAATTTACAGAAGTGGTGTGCTTAGGCAGAAACATTTCTCGTGAAATAAGCTGTACATGTTTGGGTTTGTTTGCTGCTGCTTTCAGAGCAAATGACCCACTGACCCTTGAAGAAATTAGCTTTTTCAGCTCAAGTTTCGGTTTCAAGTTTTAGCACTTGTCAAGACAGTAATGTATTAAAAGCTCTTGGAGATCTACTTGTATGGTCTTTGTGTGCCTGTATGTGTGGCCTGTATATGTAGTTTAATGGGTATCTTTTCAATTCCAGATCGATGCATATTGCCGAAGCAAGGGCTATGTGATAGGAGGCTACTACCAGGCTAACCAACACTACAGTGATAACCAGTAAGTATTCCCAGTATTCCGAAACCAGTTTCCTAGATCTCAGTACTTCCTTTACTCCCTGGCATTCCAGCCGTCATTTGATTTGGGTGACCATGACCTTATCCTCAAGGTCACCACAACACTGCAACCACTTTTCCAGTTTCAAACTTATGTAAACAGGACATCTCATAAAACATTGCAGCCAATATCTTCAGTAATGTTGACAGCCTACATTGGGTGATTATGCAGACACCAGTCATTCAGGGATTGGGAGAGAGAACTTTTACAATGGGCCATTTTCAGGATTATTAGCCATTTCCTGAATTTTGAATGGGTCACGACCCTTGTAATTTTTGTATCAATAGTAAACTTCCAGGTTTTAATGGGCCATTCTTCATTCTAATGTACAGAATGGCCCATGGCTCTCCCAATCCCTGGTCATTTCAGGCATCTTGTATATGACCAAAAATAAGTAGTAAATGTGTTTTAAATATTCCTTTCTTCTTTAACTGTGGGGACATTGCCTAATTGGTGGCAGTCACTTGTTGAAACTGACAGTATTGTCACCAAGGCGACTTTGTACTATTGATCATGCTCTTCCATTATTTCATGCTTTTCTGTGTTCCAGATTGAACCATATGGCCAAGACAATAGGGAGAAAAGTGGCAGACAACTTTGCAGATGCTTGTATATTTATGGTAATGTTCCTTGTTACAATAAAGTAACAAATCATAAACACAATAAATACCTTTGAATATCAGTTTACTTGCATCCTTACAATCTACGACTGTTATCATGCTTACATGAACGCGTAAGTTTAGTCAGTTCAGATGGATACATGTCCATGAAACATTGAGATAGGCGTATATCGACTTTAAGTGCAAATGTCAAGTTAAACGGGTAATTTTGCTTGTGGGGACCATGAAATCATTTTGAGATATCCAAAATATCAAGACATTCGTATCACGTTAAGAGGGTTCAAATAATGATATGTAATGAAGGATTTTGCGGGGACTGACAAATAATAGATAGATTATAGACAACTGAGAAATTGACTTGTCAGAGTTCAACACAAGGGTAAAAAGGTAAGCAGATAGGTACTGCTTCAGGCATCAATATGTTCAAAGCTGTTGCATAAGGCCAGTGGCAAACCAGTATGCTGTAAACAGTATGTCTGAAGTGCCATGCTCCAGGTATTTGCATAGCCCTACTATCTACCTGTAATCTTATTCCCAAATTGGATTCAAAGGAAGAATTGGTCACATGAAAAATCCATATTGATATGGATGTCAGGTGTGGTGATGTTGTTGAATGCTTGACATCAGCATCCTGGCTTCTAGCTGACATTATCAGTTACTGGTTTTTCTTGTACAGATGTCATTATTGAAGACTGTTGTCATATAGTTGGAATACAGCTCAGTGTGGTGTCAGGAAACCGACACAAAGAAGGAAACCTGTGGTCTGAAGTTTGTTCTGTTTAATAAAATTCGAGTCTGAAATATGAGTCATGAGTCTCACCAGGTGGGACGACATTAGTAGATTACACAGACCCTGTTTCACATTGGAACAAGTAAATGTTAGTCCAGCATGTTGAATGGAATTTTGGTTGAATTATGCTTTTACAGTTCAACATATTTGATGTTTACAGATAGACAACAGACATGTGAGCCCAGAGTCAGTATCTCAAGTTTTCAAGGGATACTCTCTCCGAGACAACACTTGGAAGGAACTAGAAAAGAAGTAAGGTTCTTAGCTAAGGATGAAACACTCAGATTGTCTAGTTGCCATTTTAAGAAACCACTAACTTACAGATCAGTGCACATAGATATTATAAGTTGGTACATTCCATACTGTCATGAACAGTTGGGTAACCCAGGCGTTAAAGGCCTGGGTTTGACTTACCATATGGATACAATGTGAGAAGCCAGTTTCTGGTGTAACGCACGATGGTATTGATGGAGTACTACTAACAGCACCATGAGACCACCTGTGCTGCTTAGAATGAACAGTACCATTTATTGGAAAAGTACTTTTAGTTTTGTTCATGTAAACAGATATTGAAAACATGACAACAACCCTTCTCCTGTATGGGCAGTAAGTGAAGACTCTCTTGAATTCTTTATAACTGTACTCACTCACCTTAACAATCATATAATCCTATAAAACGTGATTGCTTTACACAATTATGAGCTTACTTTTGCAATATGATTGTTATGGCACTAAAATATGTTCAAGCTGAAATTCAGTGTACTCATATCTGTGTTTTGTGTTTCAGACGAGTTGTTGAAGAGGACGCTTTAAGTGCAGCATCCACATTATTAAAAGCTGAATCCTACAAGAAAATATTGGACTTTGACAATCATTTTGATGATATAAAACATGACTGGCGGAACCTAGAGCTGAACGACCTCATCAGTCGCTGCACATAACTCGACATTCAGGGATCTGTGAATAATCCTGTAATATATGCTCCTGGACTGGTACTGAGAGACTGTGAGAGCGTGGGTCAGTCAGTGACTAGGGGCGGGGTCACGTTCAAGCTGTTACCAGAAATAATTGTGTATGTGCATGGTGCATGGTTCTCTGAATCTGGTTGTATGGCTGCAGGCGAATGTGAGTGAAGTTGCAATATTCACAGCTATGTAATGTAACAGTTGTCTCTCTTGTTGTAAACCTATGTTTAAATCTTAACAAATGTTGTCCTGAGTGCTCAAACAACCCATTTTTGTCGGAAAAGAATGAACTAATCATTATCTCTGTGACGTAACGATATCTTGAAACAAATATCCGTGTCAAAACACATTGCCCTATGCACTTACGACTGTCATTTGATGTGAAGATCGGAATTTAAGCATTTAATTACTTTTCACTCTTTTTATTAATATTTGTATAACATTTTTAGGTATGTTAGAGTTTCATGTAAATTCAATTTTCATGTTTGTCATTAATTTTCATTCAATATTAGTATCGCCAAAAAATAAAGGACTATATCATTTGATGTGATCCTGTTTGTTGTGTGACGTTAAGCTTGTTTAGTCAGAAATATTCACTGTAGTTGCAGGTGCTGTCTAGTACAGAGTTTAGCCCAGTTGTAGCTCTCTATATATATATAATCATCATACATGATGCATCATGCATCTGAGATGCATGAGCAGAAGGGCAGTGTTTCCCATGATGCAGAAAACTTGCGTATTTAACTTCCCCAAACATCTCTATGACTCCCTCTCATGACACCAGGGAGTCATGATGACTCCCGTCTTTTATGCCATGGGCAAACACTGATTAATCAATAATCTTGACTCCCAAAAACATGTCCATGACTTCCATTCATGACACCAGGGAGTCATAATGACTGCTAAATTTTAATGCCTTGGAGAAACATTGAGAAGTGTAAGAATCAGGCTGAGGCAGAAACCTGTCCAGGGCCCCATTTCAGAAAGCTATTGTAGGGCTACGACTGTCATAAGTTTATGTTGCAGTATAGGAGTTAAAACAGACATAGCCCCATGATAGCTTTGTGAAATGGGGCCCAGAACTTTTCCACATCTCTTACCAGTTTGCAACTTAATCCAGCAAGTATTTCAGCTTTCATTCATTTGAAAATGAATAATACAAGGAGTGAATATTCAGAAACACTATTAAAGAGAGAGTCTTGATGTTTTTTTTAATTATCCATCCTCACACTTTGCATCTCTCCCTTCTCTGTGAATCCTGTGTGGTGGCATGCTTGGAACCCTTAGCATGTTTTCAGTTTCCTCACCTCGCCCAACACACCCAGCAGTTATATCCCCTTGTCAATGTCACAACTCCAACAGTTGATACAGCACTGTTTCTTCTCACATATGTTTTCAGTCAGTGCATTTTAAACAGAACATAAGTTATTTAAACAGAAAAATGTATTTATTTGTTGCCATGTTTGTGTAACTATGTATGTATAATGAGGTAAACCTGATGGTCTGAAACTCCTTACAGTGTTTCTTTCATTTTCATGTACCTTTCATTGGTGGTAAGTGATGCTGTGAGTCTGATGGTCCTAAGCTCCTTGCAGTGTTCCTTTCATTATCATGTACCTTTCTTTGGTGGCATGTGATGCTGTGAGTCGGATGGTTCTAACCTCCTTGCAGTGTTTCTTTCATTATCATGTACCTTTCTTTGGTGGCATGTGATGCTGTGAGTCGGATGGTTCTAACCTCCTTGCAGTGTTTCTTTCATTATCATGTACCTTTCTTTGGTGGCATGTGATGCTGTGAGTCGGATGGTTCTAACCTCCTTGCAGTGTTTCTTTCATTATCATGTACCTTTCTTTGGTGGCATGTGATGCAGTGATCCTGATGGTCTTTAATTCTGTGGATTATTTCCGGCATTATCATGTACCAGACTCTCTGTAGGTATCCACTGACATTGTCAATACGCAAGCCTTTTTGTTATTATCAAACTAATTATGGCCATGACTGTTAAATGTAGGCACTGACAATTCCTCAGATACCTGAAATTCTTCAAAGACATTTGGAGGGTAATGTAGTGAAACGAGACAAATATTATGAATAACAACTTCTTTTTTGTTTCTCTCACATTTCTTTGCTAGTTCTTTCCCTTTCCTCCTCCACCTGAAGAAGAGGCAAGAACTAATCGAGAAATATTGTGAGAAGCAAATAAAGAAGTTGTCATTCACAACATTTGTCATCAGATATGGAAATGTGACTGTACATCAACAAATGTTGCATATGCTTCACAACACTGAAACGTCAAATCTTCATGGGTAATATGTAGATATAACATGGAACATGAGTTGTGTGAACTGTTGGTGTGCAAGAATACTTTGAGCAAGGGGTAATGTGCTAGGTAGCTTATATGTTCTCCTGTTTCTGTGGTTACTGTTGTATGATGTAAATGAGGACTTGCTCATACTATTTCCAAACTTCAAGCATACAACTTGACATCATGGCCTTTCTTCATTACCATTTGTAATTAAGGTGAAAACATGGGTTCAGTTGGGTAGGTTTGATAAAAGTGGCTTAAAATTAAACTCGCTCAACATGTTGACAGTCTTTTATTCTCAACAGTAATGTCGTACGATTGTTTTTGTTTATTCTGATTATTGAAGTTAAATTTGATGGGATATAGTGGTTTGGTAGTCATGCTGAAGACCGGGGCCCCCTTTCACAAATCACTAAGGTGATGGTAAAATTCGTAACTACTCGCCTCTTTCCGTAACCTGCTGGAATGACCCGAGTAGTTGCCGGAATGGCCCGAGTAGTTACGAGTAGTTACGAATGGTGATGGTAAGTCACTAAGTAGTAAAGATTGCTTCGTGAATGTGGCCCCAGGGCTTTACTTCTTGACTCAAAAGCTGAAGCCTATTTCTGGAATTATATTGTTGTCATATTGCTAGAAGTTTGCTAACAGAGACCTAAGCCCATAGTCATTCTTTCACATTGGCTTTTATTTCATAATCTACAAACTGCAAATGAATTCATGATTTAGAGTTTGTGTTGTCCTCCTCTTTGGTTACAGATGGTGAGGAGAGATTGTCGGGATGAAATATGATTTATTATCTTTCAGTTTGTTTGCTTTTAAGTCTTGCATGTTACACAATCCATTGTATTCAGATAGACTAGCTTGTGTGTAACCATGGATACTTCAGTGTAGCATGGGAGTCCAACATCTTAGTGAAATAATGAACCTGCAAGTATTTGTGTCACAAATCGAGGGGAACTGTTTTCACAAAGTCATCATATTCTTCATTATTCAGGATAGTATGTCTTTATCAATATAAGTTCCCACAAACCTTGTGCAACCTTGACTTTGTACTTTGTTACAATGTTCAGGCTCCTTCAGTTAATTGAAGCCCAGTGTGTGATTGAAGCAGTCCTGGTTATCTTTGACTTCGTTAAGTTTTAAGTTAAGTCCAAAAGTACTTTGATTAAGAGCGGTGAAATCCTAACTCGCAAATAAAGCTTATTGTGTTTCATTTTCAAGTAGTTCCCAACCCAAAAGAAATGCTTGATAACAAAGTGTTTCTAAGGGCATAGGATGGACTTGTTGGTGTCCTACCCTAACACAAGTAACTTTTAGGATCTAAGAAGTCTGCTAGGTTGGTGTAGTGCATCAAGGTGACAGTTCATTAGGATGAGAGTAAACTGTTGTCTAACTAAATGTTCCACCTAAATCACCATCTTCCTTTAAGACCTTAGAAAAGCCAGGTTGAAATTGGTCTTCGACCTATGCTTGTAACATTGTGATTGGATGGTCAGGGCCTCCTTTTCACAAAGCTCTCATAAGCCTAAGATCTCGTAACTTTTCTCCCAACATTCGTATCTCCTATACTGTAACATAGGAAGTAGGAATGCTACGAGAAAAGTTACGAGAGTTTTGTGAAAGGGGCCCCTGGTTTGCAGACTTGGTTAATGCATGTTATTGTAGCCCAGTTTTAGAGATAGATGTTCAAGAAATCTCTCTCTCTGGATTGTCAGCACCAAACTCAAATATTTACAGATGGTCATCATTTCGCTGGAAAATTGACAAGTGCAGCATTAAAACACAGGACCCGAAATCAAGACCTAAAGTCTCGACCAGATAAGAAAACCTTGCTTCAGAAGCATCTCCTGAACACTACATCTGGTTGATTGTCACTATATTGAAGTTTACAGTTTTGTACAGTTGTTGTGCGACAGATTTCTCCTCATTCCTGTGCATGTTTCTTTGTATCATGTTTGTTTACACAGGTGTTTGTACAAGATGTATATTACTTGGGTGCAAATGGTCATCCAACGGTCCAAAACATCCTTCAGTCGAGATGTAAATAAAACTATCAATAGACGGACCTTGTTTGTTGTTCAGCAGTCAACACAGGATCATCGGTTTGAATCCTAGCTCATCCAATTAGATTTGTCTGCATACCTTAAGATTTTCATGGTGTATGACATGAGTGAGTGAGTGAGTTTAGTTTTACGTCGCACTTAGCAATATTCCAGCTATATGGCGACGATCTGTAAATAATCGAGTCTGAACCAGACAATCCAGCGATCAACATGAGCATCGATCTGCGCAATGGGGAACCGATGACATGTGTCAACCAAGTCAGCTAGTCTGACCACCCGATCCCGTTAGTCGCCTCTTACGACAAGCCTAGTCACGTGTATGACATGAAGACAAACACTGATCACACATGCAGAAAATCACTCTCAGTGCAAGAAAATATGCCCACGTAAGTAGTATATTTGACAAAAGCCTCTGTAAAGCTTTATTTCATAAATGAAGTACTCAACTTATCCTTGTTTGCCAGAAGAACGATGAATAATGAGTGAATAACAATGTTCATATACATGTTCTTTTATTCTGTCAGCAGTCATTTCTGGCTTGTAAGCCAGCCTCTTTCATTCAGGTTTACACGTAAAACAGCTGAAGCAGCACCTTACAGGGACTTGTGCCTCACAGGTGACATTGTAATACAGGTCAATAATGAAACAAACAGCGTCAGTCATCTCACCAGATAGGATTAAATGAGTGATGCACAGCAATACCAATGCTTCACAACATCAGGGATTTTTCTTGACTTCATTTCCATGAAACTTAACAAAATGGAATTGTATTTTCAATTCTTGTTATGTGGTTGTAACTTTGGCAGTGAAGCTTGGTGAAGGGGACTTGTAATGTACTGACATGATTGATCAAATATACAGATTTTTGCAGAAAATTTTATGTAAAATGTTGAGAAATCCCTGATCGTGTTGTGGATGCAGCAGCAATGTAAAGGACGACACTATCAGCAGTGTGAAACTAACCAGCATCTCACAGCATGATTATAAATTCACAGATCCTATATACACAATTACACCTGTTAAGATACATAGCACTATCAAGATCTTCCAGTTCTGTGAGCACAAGACCACTACTGCCATAAACAAGATAAAAGCACTACCAAATATACCAGGTCTCAAAAATATATATATGTACAGGACACATTTCATGTACAGCACATCAGTGATAAAAATATTCTGTGAAAAGAACAAATGTTTGACGACAATAATTTCATTTCACAGTAAATTATACATATATTAAAATCAGGTAATGTCATCAGTATCTTGACAAAAGCTATGGGTTTTTTTTCATTCCAAGGAAAACTAAAATTCAGGTCAAGGCTAAACTGACAAAAAAATACTTTAATGATTTTCACAGATGTTCTTTAGGAAAGCAAATACTGTCTTGTTAATACTTGTGGAATACAGAAAGTTTATATACTGAACAAAACAAGTAAGGTATCATGGATTCTTCTTGAGTATTTTTAAGAAGTTGTGGACTCAGTTTTACACCAGATAAATGTTCCCTAAAACGCTCATGATGCCTAACTTTTTCTCTTCAGTATATAGAGACAGGAGTTTAGTTTAACACCACTTTAAGCAATATTCCAGCAATATCATGGCCAGAGACACCCAAAATGGGCTTCAAACATTCCATGGGGAAAATCAAACCCGGATGAGCCAACACCATTAGGCTATCTCACTGCCCCATATAGAGAGGGGACAAAATATATCAAAGCAACCAAATTTATCCATTCAGTAAAATACTGAATTGAAAGACCTGTGCAGTATATCAAGCATTCTAGTCAGTACAAAATGCTTGACATAATGCACAGGTATAAGACACCTCTACCACTGTGTTGTCAGTTCAAATATAGTGTTATACTCACCAAGACAAACCAACCAGGGACACACTGAACCATGCAGAATATTTTACAAAATGTCCAGGCATGGCTTGTATTGAGGACTTAGTGACACTAACATACACACTTTCACCATCATCCTACCAGACAATGATAATTCCTAGTACATTTATCATGAGCAGGGGCTATGTTTTTGTTATAAATTAATGTCAGTTGTTCCAACATCATTTCTCACACACTTCTAACCTGTAGCATCATGCAAATTATTTAATATCAGCTGCTGATTACACAAGGTTTTATTTGTAAAAACTGACCTTATTGACAACTGAATGTAGTTATGTAAGCACTGTCCTCTTTTTCTCTGGTGTCAGAGTTCATGTTCTAGTGCTGAAGTCATCAGTCACTGTGAGCTTACAGCTTATTTAAGGCAAGTGCAGGCCGCACCATGAGATCTGGTATGGGAGAGAAGTTGTGGAAGAAAATAAAAAAAATCCTCTTCATACATTGCCCATCATCATGAATGAGTCATTCCGCAAAACAATCAGTTTCAGATTAAATCTGAACCACGATGACACTCATTTAAATATATACTATATACATCCATTCCAAAATTAAAAAAAAAAATTTCATTATTATACAACATGATAGCAAAGAGATGAGACAAGTCAGAAATGTAGTTGACAGATTCTACAGAGGAAAAATCTACAGCTCCACAGAAACTTCTTTCCATCATGAATCTATGTCATGGCTTCCACATTTTCTACTGGCGGGGACTTGAACTGAATCTCAAAGTCATCCGAATCATCTTCTTGAGGATCCTCCCCCACCGCTGTGACAACTTGGTTATCTTGTATCTGTTTGTCAGCTTCCTCCTTGCAGACAACTGGTTCCAGCACAACAGGGGGATCCTGACAGGGTAGATCCTGCTGGTGCACCTCCTGATGGGAGACCTCCGGCTCCAGGATAACTGGGGCATCCTGCTGCCCACGCAGGTTAGAAATTGTCTCTTGTTTAGTTTTTTTAGTGCTTGGCGGGCGTTTACTGTCCAGTCGAGCCTTCTTGATGATATCAGATGGTGTGTAGTCCCCTGAGAGGAAGAGGGTCTGTCTCTCTTGGCCTTTCCTCTGTGCAGACATGGTTCTCTCACAGTGGGAGGACCGGCTCCCTGGCTTGATGTTCTCCTTGTGGTGCAGGATCTGTTTGGGCGTGGTCGGGGCTCCTGTGTGTCTGGCAAGCTCCATCTGGAGCCGAAGAACCTCTGCCTTCAAATGATGGTTCATCTGAAACAAAATACAGGAGTAAGTTGTCTGTTTATTGCTGCCACACTTTCAAATATTTCAGCCACTTCAATGAAGATGAACCAGATGAACCAGTCATTGATATAATAAGTAACGCTCATACTATCATGGTCTAATATTACCACACAGCAGTTGGTCCCTCCATCAATCATGGACACCTTGGGGACCATTGTCCCCCGGGATCACCACGGCGTATTTAGCTGCCACTACCCTGATGGAAAGTGGCACAGTGCTAAGCAATTTTTTTATTGCTTAATGGCACTCAACCACACTCAAGTTACAGGACAGTAGTTTGCATATAATCAGTACTATGACAGACACCCTGACTATCTATCAATGAATGACTGTCTATCAATAAATGAGTGTATCAATGAATGAGTGTCTATCAAGGAAAATGACATGCAACAATGACACCAGTGAGCCTAGCCAACTAATCACCTGATAATGACAAACATACGATGCTTAGGTCTTCATCAGGACAGAGTTGTACTTGTACTTCCACAATAATGTGAAAACTATTCAATAAACTGAACACATATGCACATACATTTGTCAGCTCAAAATTCTCTGCCTTTGTTTTCTGGAAAAGTTTGATCTTCTGTTTGAGGTTCATGTGTCCTCCCATCTTGGCTACTTCTTCCTGTAGATTCTTCACCTTCTCCAGTGCTGCCTCCAGCTCCTGGGAAACAAAGATGCGCCAATGTTATACCAGATGCACAATTCCTGTATATCTGTAGCAACAATAAATACTCACAAAGGTTTTGATACCTGCCATAACTGACTCAGCATATCTCCTTTTATAAGCGTAGAGTAAGCAAGTTTAGTTTAACACCGCTTTGAGCGATATCATGGCTGGGAACACCAGAAATGAGCCCCACACGTTGCTTATAAGAGGAGAAGCTTCAGGCATATGACCAAGCAGGTGTAGTGGCACAGCATATGAGGGCACTTGTTTACAACAGTTCAGCATTTTCAAACATTTTGGAACACACAGATGCAGATTCGAAGACAAAGATTGCTATTTAACAATCACCAAAGATTGATGTAGATGCCTCCCATTTAGGTTACAGTGATCCTGTATGAAAAGTATGACTACAGATATCCTCACTGACTCCAGTGCACTCCATCAGACCCTATGAGTCACTCACACTCTGAGACTTGCTGTAATGTTCCTTCAGAACCTCCAGCTCTGAGTGTTTGATGCTCTTCTCCTCACGGTCCTTGATACAAACCGCAGCCAATCTGTACATAGAGACACAATGAGATCAAGATGGATGGGTTGAGAACATTAGTTTATAACCACCTCTCAATGACCTGAAAACTGCATCACACCCACAAGTAAGCAGCAGTCATACCAGCTGTATGACAGGGACTATCTTCCTGGTGACCACTTCTTTATTTGGCCATATAATTATTAACTTGGAACTGAAAAGCTGACAAAATTATCTGTGCATACATTAGCCATGCACGATCATGACCGCTTCCATCTGTATTCTTCATTGTTCAGCATTACAGAAATCTGAATTTTCCTGAATACTAAACATGCCTAATTCATCCCACAATTCATTTAAACTGTGATACCTTGTGTTCTCATCAACCAATGTCTTCATGGAGTTTTCCAGATCATCCAGTCTTTTCTGTCTGTCAGTCATGCTGAAAGTAATACAATTACAATTACTCTAATCATCTGAACAATAAAAACAACATCTTACTCAAGTCACATACAGACTTTACACACATTTCACACTGCATTCAGTCACAGAGAAACGTCAGAACCCATACCTCTCTATGAGCTCCATCTTGGCTTGCTGGTGCCGGTCAGTCTGCTGTTTGGCCAGCCTCATCTCCTCTTCCGCTTGTCTGACCAACTCTTCCTTCTCCTTGACCTGGGCCTCCAGCATGCTGGCTCTGTCACACACAACCATATGATTCAATTCAGGACTCTATTTGGCCTCCAGCATGCTGGCTCTGTCACACACAACCATATGATTCAATTCAGGACTCTATTTGGCCTCCAGCATGCTGGCTCTGTCACACACAACCATATGATTCAATTCAGGACTCTATTTGGCCTCCAGCATGCTGGCTCTGTCACACACAACCATATGATTCAATTCAGGACTCTATTTGGCCTCCAGCATGCTGGCTCTGTCACACACAACCATATTATTCAAGTCAAGACTGTATTTTTCCTCCAGCATGCTGGCTCTATCACATACATCCATATCATTCAAGTCAAGACTGTATTTGGCCTCCAGCATGCTGGCTCTGTCACACACAACCATATGATTCAATTCAGGACTCTATTTGGCCTCTAGCATGCTGGCTCTGTCACATACAACCATATTATTCAAGTCAAGACTGTATTTTTCCTCCAGCATGCTGGCTCTATCACATACATCCATATCATTCAAGTCAAGACTGTATTTGGCCTCCAGCATGCTGGCTCTGTCACACACAACCATATGATTCAATTCAGGACTCTATTTGGCCTCCAGCATGCTGGCTCTGTCACACACAACCATATTATTCAAGTCAAGACTGTATTTTTCCTCCAGCATGCTGGCTCTATCACATACATCCATATCATTCAAGTCAAGACTGTATTTGGCCTCCAGCATGCTGGCTCTGTCACACACAACCATATGATTCAATTCAGGACTCTATTTGGCCTCTAGCATGCTGGCTCTGTCATATACAACCATATTATTCAAGTCAAGACTGTATTTTTCCTCCAGCATGCTGGCTCTATCACATACATCCATATCATTCAAGTCAAGACTGTATTTGGCCTCCAGCATGCTGGCTCTGTCACACACAACCATATCATTCAAGTCAAGACTGTATTTGGCCTCCAGCATGCTGGCTCTGTCACACACAACCATATCATTCAATTCGGGTTCCTATTTGGCGTCTATCAGACAAGCTCTTGTCAGACACAACCATTTTAGATCTAGGCATCACACAAAATTCAGCTCAGACCTCTTTCAGAGAGTGCAAACCCTGCTTCAGGAAATTGTTTTCTCCTAAGATACTTTCATATTGATCTTTTCTTCTCAGCACATGTAAAATTAATGTCTACAAAACAACACGGGAAAATCTGTTCACTCAGGGACAGTTTTAGATGTGAAATGGGTAGTGTACTTACTGAGCATGGGCTGTCTGGACCTCGCTCTCCAGGATACAACATCGCTCCTCCAGACTATTCTGCTCACACTGGAGCTGACTCAAGTCTTTCTGAAAGCATATCATTGAATCAGTGATTAGTCCATAGCACAGTTGACATGTAATTAATGAAAAAACAGGCAGACCACAAACCTGTGGCTCCAACCCTTTCAGGGATATTTCCGTTTAGGTTCCCTTGGATGGGAACTGACCCTGTCCTCATGTTACTTACACGTAGGGTAGCCTAGTGGTTAATGTGTTCACTAATCACGTCGAAGCTCTGAGTTTGATTCCCCACATGGTCCCAATGTGTGACGCCCATTTGTTGTGTTCCCTGCTGTGATATTGCAGAAATATTGCTAAAAGCAGCAAAAATAACCAAACTAGCTTGTCCATTCACTGATAAGAATGTGTAGTGTGTCTCCCACACCCTTTAAAACGACTTACAGATGGTAGAATGATCTTGCAAGTGTGGACAGCTTAAGTTCTAGAATGAAATTAAGAGCTGATCTGGATCTTTGAGGTTACGTTTTTCTGCAGATCAATAATTTCAAGAATGACCACACATTCGTGTGATGTAATGTCAGTCTAGGTATGAAGAGTCACCTGGTACTTGATAATGGTTTCATTCTTCTCATGCAGTAAGACGTCATTCTGGTTCATCAGCCTCTCCAACTCCAGAATCGTCTTGTTGGAGCTGACAGGTTGTCAAGGCAACAATGTCAGAAAGTGGGAATACTCTTATGAAAACAATCACTACTAGTATATACAGACTTCAAACTCTAGTCCCAAAAATTTGTGCAAACCTGTAGAGGTTATGAATTCTTTGAAGAAAGTCCTCCTTGGGGTACATATAAGCATTTTTATGTCCATTAAAAATCCCTATGACAGTTGCAACTATTTTGATAATAAAATATTTAAAAAACAAAAAACTTGTTTTGTCGTGTGAGGCCACTCTTACAGAGCCCCTAGGGCACCCTACAGCCAAGAGCAGTAACTCTGACCGTTTACCCTGCACCTCACGTTTCATGCTGAATGTATCAGACAATGAGTGGAGAGGGTTGCTGTACCCCAAGGAGGACTTTCTTCAAAGAATTCATAACTTCTACAGGTTTGTACAATTCTTTTTCAGAGGAAGTCCTCCTTGGGGTACATATAAGCATTAAACAGACTCCCAAAGATAAACAATAGGGATTGATATTCTGTCTGACAGCACAGTCCATTCAATCGAAGTGCGAATCTACAACCACACGGAAATAGAAAAGGCACCTACCTTGTCACCTGACCGCCGATGTCAATGAAGGAGGGCGGTGTGTGTGTGTGCGTGCGTGCGTGCGTGACGAAGATAAGGACCCTCTTGTCAAAGCTTATATGCCCATGGGCTAGAAATTCCCAAAGAACAAACCCCGCCCACCCAAATCAAAGTTTGGAGATCTGAGCATAGGGGAAACTCGCCAAACTGAAACTTGTCCATATCACATTAGCAAATTAAGCAGGGAAATGGATAGGAAAGTAAGGCACCAAGCCAAGGGAAGGCGGGACTAAAAAACTATCACCAAATACCACCACCAGTCAAATGGGAACAGATAGTAACCCACCACCAAGTGCAAACAGATATAGTGGACTGACAAAGCTTAATCAGCTAGAGCAGAGCTACTCTGTCCACTGTGGAGAACCGAACGAACCGTGAGTGTCTGTTCAGTTGGTAATGACGAGTGAACGTGCTCGGATGAATAGTCGGTGAGCAGATCTCCTCAATGGGCAGAGCAGTGGCATAAGCTTTTGACGTGGCCACTGCTCTCACTGAGTGATCTGTATTGTGAGACGACACAGGAAGCGTGAACACAGGAAGATCGATAGGTGCTTTCACATGAAACAAGTGATCAATTTTCAGGCGGTAAGCGTATGCTAACCTGATCCTTATGGAACATAGTAAGTTCCGGGTCTGAAGACATGGCGTGTAAATCGCCAACACGTCTACCAGACGTAACCGTCACTAAAAAAGCCGTTTTCCAACGTAACAGTTGCAACGACAGGTTGGCAAAGTCATAAAAGAGGGGAATGGACAACCAATCCAATACCATAGACAAATCCCATGGAGAACTTGTCTGTCTAACGACCAGACGCAGTCTGTCCACACCTGTAAGACAACGCTGTACCAGGGGCTGTTGTCCCAAAACGGCACCCTCAACGGGAATGTGGAAGGCTGAAATAGCCTTGGAGTAGCCTCGAATCGTAGAAGCGGCTAAGCCAGATTCTAATCGAGACTGTAAGAACTCCAATACTTCAACTACAGTCGAAGAAAAGGGATCGAGAATCCCTCTATTTCCACACCAGTGCACCTATCAGGCCCATCTATCCTCATACTGTACATTCGTGGAATCCCTCCGCGAATCCAGAACTGTGTCTGCAACTGATGCAGGAATTCCACTCTCTTGGAGGCGATCCTGGACAGTGGCCAGGCCACCCACTGAATCCTGGGATTGGGGTGTGGCTGGCTGTTCTGAGATAGTAGGTTCGGTTGCCGTGGTAATAGAACAGGTGGCTGCACTAGTGACTAGAGTATTACCGGAAACCAGCGTTGAGACAACTACAGAGGTGCAAGAAGCACTAGTAGCCGCGCTGGTTGGGTGGCAAGCTGAGACAGTACTTTGGAAATCAGGGGAATTAGGGGAAATGCCCACAACACCCTGTCCGTCCAGTCCAGCTGGAAGGCGTCGGCGACAATGCAGAATCAGAATCCGAGAACAAAAAAAACCCTCTGGAATCTGATTCATCACCCCAGAGGCAAACAGATCCACCTGGAACGACTGGGAGATAATCCCAAATGTCTCCTGATCAAGCAACTACTCATGGGGAGCTAGAACATGTCGTGAGAGCGACGGTACCGGAGTCGTCAGAGGTAAACCTTTGGACATATTTCTGGTGTTGGTCCACCACCACAAGTGAGGAATCAACCACTGGGGAATAGCCAGATTCTTCTCGTAGCTCTCCGAGTGGGACCACTGCTGTGCTCATGCCTGCTGAATGGGATGCATTCTCAGACAAAAGTTTCCCTGTGCCCTGGCAACCTGAACTGGTACTAGCATGAGTTTGGTGAACACCCTTGGCGCAGTGGAGATGCCTAAGAGAAGCACACGAAACAGATAACAAACCCCCACAAAGGAAAACCGGAGGTATTTCCTGAACTTGGGATGCATCAGTACATGGTGGTATGTTTCTTTGAGGTCGATTGACGTAAGCAAATCCCCTGCCTCTACAGACAAGATCACTGACCTCAGTATCTCCATCTTGAAAGACGGCACCTCTATCACGCTGTTCACACCCTTGAGATTTAGAATGGGTATGAACCCTCCGTCCTTCTTGGTAACCAGGAAATAAGTGGAGTAGAACCCCACATTCTCCTGGCCCAATGGAACCATCTCTGTGGCTGCCTTGTCCAGTAAAGACTGAGCTTTGGCACGAAGGATTGCCACCTTTTCCGGCGACTTCAGCACGGGAGTGCAGCGAATCCCAGCAAAAGGAGGAGGCTCTCGCTTCCACTGTGGCATGTGGCCATCCTGAATGTGGACAGGATCCAGGGATTGCACGTGACTCTCCCATTACATAACCAGAGGCGACCACCCACAGGTACTTCGGGCAAAAGGCAATGTGTCCCGGCTGACGACAGTGAGATTGCCGCTTGCAACGGAACAACTAAGGGCTCCGGAGGTACGCTTGCTGGGAAGCCGGGGCCCTTGCTCTTCCGTGCCTGTAGTGTAGCAGTCCACTTCAACACATCCTTAGACTGAGTCGTAGGATAGCTTGAGCTAAGGACCGAAGGCCACGCGCAAGAGGTGGAGGGTTGTTCAAGCAAGGGCTTAGATTTCCTTGCTGTGTTGCCGATGAATATCTGGCGACAGACAGCCATAACCTACAAAGGCCCATCACAGCACACATCATCTGACTCGCAGAAGAGCGCATTGATTCACACGCCAGATGCGAATGCACCTCTGTAAGCTGCCGCTCTAACGTGGATGAGGAAACATCCTCATCCCCGTCCTCCTGTGACACCAGCTGCCTCGGCAGGACAGAGAGGTACTGCAACCTTAAGTTGCTGCACTGCATTTTGATACAGCTCCTCAAAGGAGCGGTAAACTGAGCGCAACCCCTGGTTTGATGAGGTAAAAGGCGGCAAGCGGCGGCCCTGATGAGCCAATGCCTGACTTGTCAGACAACCCTCCAAGCGCGATCAAGGCGTAAACGCACTCGTCGACAACAGGAAGGTCAAATAGCACATCCTCCCCCATCGAGTAGCTGCAGTTGAGCCTCGGGAGATTGAACCGGGCTACCTGACAGAAGTGGATTAATTACCTCAACGATGAGTGAAGGCAATATGCGCAACTGAGTTTCTGCCACCCTGCACGGGGCAAACGGTTCCCCAGGAAGATCGGGGGCGTCCGAAGGGACGACCACCTGCGGCAAAACTACAGCGATATGTTTGCGCACTTGCTGCAAGGATGATCCGAGCGAGAAGCTATGCACTTCCCCCGACTGCTCCGGACCGCCCATCCTCGTCCATGGCCTCCTCGCTGTGCATATCCATAAAGGAATCCCCTGTACCAAGGGACACCTCTGAAGGTACGCATGAGGAACCCGCCGACAAGGACAGTGGATCTAGAAGAGCCGAGTTGCCCGAACTGAATCGAAGAACCTGGGTGCCGAGAACCCGTGGGATGGACTGTTGAAGCAGGGACCCCCAGTGCACTGAGCGGAACAGAGGCAGGCGGCAAAGCAAAAAATGGGTTAAGACATTCTCGCATGTAAAAAACATACTAACACGCAACTTACATGAAAATGTGACACAAGTGAAACACTTCTTGTAATAAAGAAAAAGGCCATAAAGGCACATGCAGGAAGATAGGACCCGACCGGCAAAGTTACAACAATTTATGAATGAAAATTTCAGCCATGAAATTCCAGCTAACGCCCGTGCGAAAGAAAAGGAACCATACATACAGTAGCTGACTCTTTCTCACTCATCTCTCTAAAGTGAGAAGAAGACTTGAATGGACAGCGACCGTTCTGGCGAGCGACAGCCTGAAAAGTGAGGTGCAAGGGAGACGGTCAGAGTTACCTGCTCTTGGCTGTAAGGGGCCCTAGGGGGGCCCTGTAAGCATGGTCTCACAAGACAAAAACGAGTTTTTTGTTTTGTAAATTTTATTATCAAAATAGTTACATCTGTTGTAAGGATTTCTAATGGACATAAAAATGCTTTTAAGTAGCCCAAGGAGGACTTCTTCTGAAAAAAAATGTCTCAGCAGCGACATCCACGGACATGCAGATTAGAAGTGACTAATTGGATCAGGTGGTGAAACTCCCTGACTGGGTTGACACATGTCATCGTATCCCAGTTGCAAAAATTGATGCTAATGCTGTTGATCACTTGACTGTCTGGTCCAGACTCAATTATTTACAGACCACTGTAACATTGCTGAGTGCGGCATTATACAACAAACTAATCAACTCGACTGGCACATTATAATTATACAATCTAATGTTATAACCATGGAGAATTTGCATGTATTCATTTACAACTGGTCAGCGTTGAGGAGCAGGCTTTTCCACGTAGTTACCTTCAAAATTCACTACAAAGTTACAATAGATCTGAATTTTAGAAAATATCCTTTTACCCAATTTGCCTACAAAACACACTTATTCTGAACTACTCCTGAAAACATACAAAGCTTGGCCACGCTATTTCACTGCAGTCAATAGATAAATGAAATCAATTAAAATACAAATCAAGTGGCATATTTCATGAAACCTAATTTCAGTCCGTCGGCATTTTAGACCAGACAAGGATACTAATTTTTCTGTTCCTCATCATTTTTCATCTGAAATTTAAGCAAATACAGAAAATAAGAGCCAAGCCTGACAATAGTAATACAACATCAAGAACACTCTTACTTCATCACAGGAAATGCAGTCTTGGAAATCTTCTTTGTATCATTCCAATTTTAGTGTACATAATGTTACCAGACAGCATAGTGCAATGCTTAAGGAGACAACAGCGACTCAATGGTAGAGTTTTACTTACATTCCACTGATAAACAATGTTTAACAACAAGTAGGACCACACAGTACTGCCAGTATACTGCTGTACAGCTATAAGCTTTTCATTAATTCATATTTTGGTGCTTATTATTATACAGAAAGACTTTAACTTGCCTCATTTGTAAGTGATGCTATTTTCTCCTGTAACTTGACACACTCAGCCTGAAAAGAAGCAGGTTTGGTATTACAGCTGATGCATGTGACATAACACAATGCATATTATGAAACACAACACAACACAACATCTAGAAAATACAAAGCACATGTCAAATATGAGCCAGCAACTGCATATGACCTGCTAATACATATGTCATATCAATGCCCTTAGTAGATGCAAGACAGCATTCAAATACACTCCTACCTGAGATGCGGCCAGTATTCAACCCCACTACATGTGATGCTACCAGTATTCACAACCCCTACCTGTGATGCTGCCAGTATTCACATCAACTACCTGTGACACTAGCAGTATTCACATCCCCTACCTGTTATGCTGTCAGTTTTCACACCAGCTACCTGTGAATTTAGCAGTATTCACATCACCTACCTGTGATGCTGCCAGGTTGTTGCGAGCCTCCTGTAGTTCCTCCTGGGCACGCTCTTGCTGTTCACTCATATGTTCCATGCTGTCCTGTACTACTGACATCTGTAATCATAACGATACAGAAACTCACTTTCAGACAGCTCAGTGACACTCGAAATGATTATAAATATAAGAACAATGTAAACTGTAAATTGTGATGTACAACTGATACATGACACATGCTCTCATTACAAAAACCCATCTCACCTCCACATCGAACTTGACCTTCATGGTGGCAGCGTCCTCCTGCAGCTGGAGCACCTGTTCCTCCAGTGATGCCAGGTGTTCGACCTGCTTACTGTGGGCAGCCAGCAGGATGTCGTGCTGCTGGGTCTTGTTGGTCAGCTTGGACTCCAGCGTCAGCTGCTCCTCCTTCTGGCTGCTCAGCTTCATCTTCTGGTCCTGGATGGTGTTCCACAGACTGGCCACTGATGCCTGATGTTGGCAAAATCAAACTGCACATCTTACTGTGTATTATGAATTTAAAGCATTGTGCAACATATTCCTGTAACTTCAACTCTGGAGAAAAAAACTCCACATAAGAGAAGAAGAAGAAGAAGAAAAAAAAGAATTAATCAAACACAAGCTTTTTTTAATTCTTTGCCTCAGTAAACAATGACCTGAAGAATCCACTCAAGACAGCACATGCAACCTCCTCACCCGATCTTTGGCCAGCTCCTTCTCCAGTGTTGCGATGGTGGCAGTGGCCTTGTCCAACTCCTGTTTGAGGAGGTCCTCGGTGTTGTGGTGGGCGTCACACTCGTTTTGCAGGAGAGTGGCAGCAGACTTGAGGTTGTTGATCTCATCCAGGAACCTGCTCACCTGCTGCTCCTGACTGGCAGAGTCGGTTATCATCTGAGCCCGCAGCGTCTCCAAGTCACAGTCCTTCTGCTCTAGCTGGTCTTCCAGGGTCTGACAAGGTAACAATGTGGCACATAACATTCCAACCTCTGACGTTATTGCAATGAAACTGATTATCCATAGTTCAATCTGTCTTTTCCACTCACTGACAGCTTCAAATATGTAATTTTCTGAATAAAATTGATATTTTATACTTATCCTGACTCAAGCTCAATTGCTTATCTCCTCTTCCTGGTAAAGGTAGTGGAACATCTGAAATCCTTTGAAGTTCCCTTCTAAAAGAAGCGGACGTAAAATTTACACTCACCCACGAGTAACCTCCCCTCTGAATTTGAATCAGAATTTTGGCACCCACAAACTAATCCTACCTCAATCTCATAACTCACAAATCCAATCTACTTGAATCATGGCACCAACAAATCTAACCGACCTGAATCTCAGCACCAACAAACCCATCCTATCTGAATCCCAGCACCCACAAACCCATCTTACCTGAATTTCGGCACCCATTCTACCTGATTCTTTGTAGCCATAAACCCATTCTACCTGATTCTTTGTAGCCATAAACCCATTCTACCTGATTCTTTGTAGCCATAAACCCATTCTACCTGAATTTTAGTAGCCACAAACCCAACCTACCTGAATTTCGGCACCCACAAACCCAAAACCTTGACCTACCTGAATCACAGTCTGTAGCTTGTTCTGCTTTTCCATCCCATCCTTGTTCTTGTCTTCCAGTTCCTTGATGCAGCTTTCCTGGAACTCCACTGTCAGCTGTTTGTTCTCCATGTTTTCCTGTCATAATTTTAGGAAAAGCTTTATGGCTCAATTAGACTTACATTAACATTTTGCAACAATGTCAGGGGAAACAGATTATTTTCAGTATTTACAGGAACAAAAATCCTAAATCCATCCAACACAAAACACTTCTTTATTTCTAAGTTTGACTATTTTCATCATGCAATCCATTTTTACCAAATTTTTCTAATTTTCCTTGAAGTCGAAAGAAGTTGCAAAGTATTGACGTAAAACTGGTGCATTCAAGATTTCCTCCCTTTTGAAATGACACTCTGCCCTTACCAGTGCCATATCCAAGTCTTTGCTGAGTCCCTCATTCAGCTTCCGGACCTGCTCAAACTCCATTGATATCTTCATTAACTGAAACAAACAAATCACACATAACCTTACCAGTCTACCAGTGTACTGAAAATCAACTTGGGGGTTGATGATGTGATGCTTTTCAAATTAACTATGTAACATTACAATAGTCATTGTGGCATTGTGCATAGGGAGCACCTATGATGTCAGAGACTGTGTGAGATAGACCTACTTGTGTCTCCAGCGTTGTGACGGCCTTCTGCCTCAACTCCTCTGCCTCTCTCTCCTTCTTCTCCATGTCTGCCTTCTCCTTGTCCACCCACTTGATCATGACACGCAGGTCTGCTGCTTCTTCTCCATTCACTGTCACACAGAAAAACATGAGGTCCTTGTAGAACCCATCATTTAATTCATTGGCTTTACTAAAATGATATCGCTGAACATTGTACAAAAACCCCAACCTTCACCTCATCACCCAGTACTGACCCCGAGATGTTTCCCGTGTTTCTTCCAGTTCTTTCTTCATCTGGGCAGTACATCTTTCATACTCCTCCACCTCGGTGGCCCTCTCACTCCGCTCCTTCTTCAAGATCTGACAAACACACAACACATAAACATTACACAGTTTGCGTATCTTAACAGTTAAATCGTGTTTGAACGTCTGTAATGGAGTATGTTGAGATCAGACTTTGTCTGTTACTTTAGTAAAGCGATGGTTAGAGGTACATTGTTTTCCAAGCATTCTAGAAGTTTAATCAAACAAAATGTACAACTTTATGGATAAGAACTTTTGGTTTACTGCACCACTACAATGAACATTTCAAGATTCTTAGACTCTTCTCAAGCTTGAATGAGTTTATCTCTCTCTGAAAGTATTGTTATAATGAATGTGATGTTGATTGGTGAACTGGTGTTTTCTCCAGCAGATTGATCCTTGCTATACTCACTTCATTGAGCTGTTCTATCTGACTCTCATACTTGAGGGTCTGTTGCCGGATCCTCATCATGTCACTCTCGTATTCCTCCAGACGCTCAGACAGCTTGTTGTTGGTCTCCTAGATCACAAACAAGCATGGGGTGAGTGAGGGAGTCACTCCGTCGCTATCACAAATAACAGTATATATCTGACACATTCTTTCCCTCTTCTATTAATCGGGTATTTGTGCCCTTGTATTTACCTGGAGCTGTTTTATTTCCCCAGTGAGGGCTTCATGTGCAGCCTCATTCATGATCTCTGGGATGTCTTCCCCCAATATCCCATCCTCCATCTCAATGGTCTGGTTAAGGTCAGGGGACACGGCCTTCACCTGGGGTACATCATGGACGGAGCGATTGCGTAGATTGTACCGTGCTCTCTGTGGGGTGGTGATGGTCTAGCAAGAAGGAAAGTAACCAGAAATACTGGATTAGTCCTGAATGTGCAGACAATGTATTGTATACTCATACAGTGGAATAACATGCAATGTTCTTGTAATATCTGTTCAAACATGCTGCTACATGAAATGAGTTTATTGCTCCACTGAAAACTACTCCTTTTATATTATAATGTGTTAGCTAGATGTAGGAGAAAAGTCTGAAGTGATGCAATCTTTGCTGCTTGAAAACCACATACACCAGTGAGGTGCACAATTTAGGAACATATCCTGGACCATCCATAGATCCTGGTAGAGTGGGTGAGTGAAAATATCACCTTGTATCAGCATGCTTTCTGTCATATAGCACTAGATCCTAGTAGATGTAAGGGCAGCAACTCTGCACTGCAGATAGCTATGCTTCAAGCATTGTCACCAAGGCCTCAAAGCTTGACATAGAAGAGACTGACAAAACAGTGCCTACCTCTATAGTGCGAGTGTGAAGATCATTCAGTGTTTTCTTCTCATAGTCATAATGGAGCTGTCGCATCTTCAGACTTCGCATAACCTCCTCATTCATCTGTTTGGCTGAACTGAGCTCCGCACCCAGGTCAATGATCTTCTTCTCTGATGTCTCCTTCGTCTCAGCTAGTGTTGCCTTCATCTACAACATAACATCAGATTCATCAGGTAAGGATATATCACTTGAACTGTCACACAGTGATGGGAGGCTCTGATTACTGGATCAACCCGCCAGCATTTGACATTGGTGTGGATATTGCAACACAAGCCACATCCACCCTTATCAACATGCACACAGTCTAAAAGGCATTGTCTTAGCCATGTTTTTGAAACAGTTCACACCATGCAGTTTTCATTTTCTGTATACAAACCATTCACAGTTTTCAGCCAACTTTTCTTAAGACTGTAGGTGTCACATTTTTTAGAATATGTATTGTCTTTCACCATGTCTTTCTTACCTATACAACTCCTGGCAACGTTATTTCCTACACTATGACAAACTTCACTTAAAATCAGGAAGTATTTGTGTGGTATGATAAAAACACCCCAGAGTGTGAGAGTTTCTGCACTAACCACTTCAATTTCTTTCTGCAAGTTGGCCACTTGAGACTTGTACTTCTCCAGGGTTGCCGTGGCAACATTCCCTCCAGTTTGGGGTGTGTTGTAAGGGCTTGCTAGCTGCTTGGCAGGGTTCTCGTCACCTGAAACTGCACAGGAATCACACACTGAGCCCTGTCACTACTAAATAACATGAAGACAGAAGCAAAAATAGTGACATCATCACAACCAAGTAAAATATAAGAAGGTATGTTGAGATGGTGTGATACAAAGAACCAGGGTTTCCTATAAACTGACGTAAGAAACTTTTCCTTCATTTTTGTCTTAATTCACACTATGGTGAAATTTGAATTTTGTTGATATTTTCAAAAACAGTAGAATAAGAACCATAGAGGGAGCTGTTATGAAATCTGAACATCTTTAATCAATATTCACAAAAATTCACTAGAAATTCTCTTCACATTATGAAGATAAAAAAGGGTGGTAAAAAGATCAGATAACATACCCGTTTGAGTTGTAAGGTTCAGTAAGATTGGTAATAATTCCATTTAGTACTTCAGTTCTGTTTTAGCAAAAGATTAAAAACCAAGATGAACATGTTCACCTTTTGATTTCTCGGCCATAAGCTCCTTGAACACCTTGTCAAGCTCCTCAATCCTGCGGTTGTCACTGATCACAGCCTGCCTGTAGTTGTCATTGTTCTTGAGCTGTTTCAACTCGGCTCTCAGTTTCTGCAGCTCGACATTCTGGCGGACAACCACTGGGTGACATTTGATCCTCTCTGTCAACACCTTCATCTCCTCTCTCAAGGACACCTGAATGGGGAACAAGTAAAACAGTCAAATTACCTCACCCTCAACTACAACACCTTCATCTCCCTCAACGACACCTGCATGCAGGACGGGTCGAACGGTCAAACTTCCTCACCTTCAACCACAACAAACTGACTGCTAATGAAATTTTTTCACTTTGATATATGTTTTATCTGGCTAAGAGTTCCTCCCATTCCCCCATCACCCGAAATATGGATGAATGAATATATACTAAAATCATTAACAAAACCTAACACAACAATTACAAGAAAACTCACAAAAATAACTAAATGCCCCCAAATTAATTACAATAGATAGGATCGAACCACGTATGACAAGGGCATCAGGCACAGTAATGCTACAAATATAATATGGGGGAATGGAAGTAACTCTTTCTTTAATCTGTAATCATCATGGCTAGGTTGTTAGGTAGGTGTTAGGTCAAATGAGTGTGCAGAGAGTCTAGTAATGGAATCAACACATTGTACCATGAGAACTGAACCTGGGCCTTTAGTGTGATAAGCAAACACTTTTACCCTACGGCCACCATGAATGTAGTAATATTTGAAAGAATGCTATACTGGGGACACCATGTTCATCTGTATGTAATGACTAATTCTACTCACAATCTGCTCATTTTCCTTGGAGTTGTTTAGATCCTTTGCATTCTCGCCATCTCCCCCTGCCAGCCTTGCCTTCAGCTGAGTGATCTCCTTCTTCAGGATCTCGATGTCCTTTTCACGGAACTTCATCACCATTTCTCGTGACTGGTTGAACTTGTCCCTCTTCTTGGCCACATCTTCGAGGTCCTTAATCGTCTGCATTAAATTCTGAAACAAACAGATTTTTCAACCATGAGCCATCAACCATTCATTCTATGAAAAAACTATCACCTGTTTAAATGATCCAAAACAAAATGACATCAGTGAATGTCTGTAACATACCAAGTGAGCTTTATGTTGCCTAGCAACTGTTCATAATATGTTGTTTCCAAAGCACAAGACCAGGTACATGAAACAATATTGGCAGGATAAGATAGTGACATATCCCCTGACTCTATCTATCACCTTCTTTTCAGCTTCTGCCTTTTCTCGGAAGAACATAGATTCTATAAAGTTCTTCCTCCATTCGGAATCTCCTCCTGTAGTCATGGTAACCGGAGCAGAATCTGAAGCAGTAAGTTAGGAAAAAAGTTATAATTTCAATATAGGCCATCAGTTTCTGAGCTAGATGGTCTCTGGTCCAGTCATCAGTCAGCCATTACCATGACAATACAATTACTTGAACTACGTCAGACGTGTCTAAGCAGAAGTGCCAACAATTATAAATAGCATCTGGTGAGGGAGTATAAGGTGAGCGGTATTATTTGTGTCAGACCAAGACATATAAAAGTACTTTACAACCATGCAAGTTGTAGTATTATGGGATTACAACCAGGACTGTCAGGCTCTGAGTCTATATTGTCTTATCTGGGTATTCATGACAAAATTCAGGTGTAGTATCTCGAAGGAATTTTAAGACAAAACCAGTGCAAAGCATTCAAATTAACACAAGTAAATGTTGCACACAGACACACAAGCACCAAGGTATTCATGAAACTGAATATAAAGAATTGCTTGATAACATGAGACACATGACTAGCATAGTGATTGTCAAAGTCCCCTACCTGATCCCCCCTGTACTGGGGGTAGTTCCCGCGGTGCTCCCTCCATCTGGAACTGTAACAGCTGGTCCTTCAAGCGACGAATCTCAGCCTGCAGATGGAGGATATTGCCCTGGGTGTCTTCATTGACCACTGCCTGGAACACAGAGTTTCACATTAAAGACGGGCTGTTTGCCACTACTTCTGGTCTAAGTTTAGACAAGGTCTGGATGTAGTTTGTGAGCTATGAGAAGCAGGAAAATAGATGCAATAAAGTAATTATGAATTTCTTTGAGTGATAAAGTTATAACATGGTAATATCCAGCGAAACAAAGATTGCTGACTGTTTGAAACAGATTTGTTTGGACCGCTGATTGACCTGAGCATCTACCTTATCAACCTTAAGGCGACACATCATCTTAAGAAGTCTATAGAACTCAACTCAAAAATAGCTGTTAGTAGGTAAAATCTGAAAAGCTTTTCTCAGATCTAATGAACATAAATAGCTATAACACTGGCTCCCACTAACTGACTAGATTTGGCTAATTACCCTGTAAACTCACCTGTTCACCTCACAAATGGTTTGCAACTTCATGTAATATGTTTAGCTCCCAATGGACACATACATTAACCACATTTATATCATGACTTGGTTTCTGACTGTTTAGGCAAGGTTAGTCTAATAAAAAGAAATCTTTAAGATTCTAACTTTGGAATGTCATTTCACAAAGTCATAGTGTTATAAGATCTGTTTTTTCAGCCAAATGTATCTGTTTTCGGACTTGAGCATGAGTCAAGCACCACCCACATTTTTTTATATAAGTATGAATACACTACAGGTTACATTTGCTTTGAAAATATTGTGTATAAAAATGTTAAAGAAGAAGAACAAGGAGGAAAAGAAGAAGAAGGAGGAGAGGAGGAGATGAAGAAGGAGCAGAAGGAGGAGGAGAAGGAGGAGGAGAAGGAGGAGAGGAAGGAGAAGGAGGAGAGCAGGAGAAGGAGGAGAGGAAGGAGAAGGAGAAGGAGAAGAAGGAGGAGAAGAAGAAGTAGTTCCAAAGGAAGACTTTTTGCCTTAAGGACAGAGTCCAACACACATAAGCTGCATTCCTAAACCCACCTTGTTCTTGATCATCTTGGCTCGTCTAGCAAACTGTAGCGTTGACAAGGTCTCTCCAAAACACCTGGAAAGGTAGTCATAGTTCTAGTGTGTTTACATTTCTGAACCTAAAGTAGTTATGTACAGGAATGGGAAATAAAACTGATAGTTAAGTTGCACCTATATTCGGTTTGTCTCTCTATACATTAATGTTTGTAAGCTGTGTAACACTGCTGACTTACTTGGATCCAGGATGTATACAGGCTACAATATGAGTCTTAGCATTGCCGCCAAGGGAATCCTGAAACAAGAGAATGTGAAATAACACAGCAATCAATAGTTATCGCAACCAGTTCACTGTGAATAAGTATGGAATATACCAATGTCAGAAATCAGACCCTGGTTTCCAGTGTGACGAATGGACACTTTAACCTATGGGCTACCACACCATCCCTATCAGTTCAGAGAAAAGTACCTCACTGATGTAGACGTAGACCTATGTTCAAGTCCATGCTTTACATGAGTATAATTATGGGAATAAAGATCTGTTAATTGATGTCTGAGAGGCAATCACATCTGTAAAGGAGACTAATGGCTCATAATAGCATTGTTGAGGTTCAATGACACATATTGAATTGGAACACAAAAGCATGAAATCCAATAAGTTTTGGTTGCTAGATTCTAAACCAGAATCCCTCACAGATTCCCAGATTTTCATATATCACCCCCTCAAATGAAATCCATGAATAACACACTGTCGGACCCAAGCAAATAATGACAGTTTTGTACCCTTAAGAGGAAGGTAAGCTTTGAGTCTCTGTATGGGACGTGACGACTCTTGCCATGAGCTATGTCCACAAGTGACATCATGACATTTCCCAGAGTTGAAAGCGATTTGTTGATACATCCAGCCTCCTGTTGAAAACAAATCAGATGTAAGGCACACAATATCTAGCTCAGCACAAACTCTGTGTAAACGGATCAGACTTAACCCACACACTGCTAAAAATATCTGTAAATATAATTTTTTTAAAATTCTAATTATTCACACATCAATAAAATTTGGACTACCTAATGAAGGAGCAAGTGAGTATTGCTTTACCCTCCTTTCTCAGCAATTTGACACCAGAATCCTTGTATAAAACACTAACTATATCTTATCTAATGTAGCAAGATAACAGTAAAATAAGGTTGAGAGAAGACAAGGACTGATCGCCAGAGACTGATAAACAAATGAACAGAGCTGACAAACCATGTTTGAAACCAAGGGGCATAGTCAGGGTGAACTTTGAACTTAACCAATCTATGCTGATTCCTGCACCAAAATGGATGCAACTCCTTGAAATACAAAGTCTCACATGAGAGGACTGACCAGCTCTTGCTAAATCATACATATGGTTCAACCTCAACACTAGTCCTAATTACCTTCAGTCTCTGTCCAGCAGCATTGGTGTCCTTCTGTCTTTCAGACCCAGCCAGGTCGACCAGGTTTAGCTGTGACATCCTCACGTTCTGAACCCCTCCCTTTTGTTCCTACAGATCAAACACAACAGTGTCCTCATGTTCAAATGCTCTTTCAATGTGTTTATGAATGAACTTGAGTCAAACATCACATATTTTCTGATTTTAATATCTGACCCAGCAGCACAAGTGTAAGATTCCCACCTTTATCTCCCCAAATTTTTAACGATGAGGAAAAACTCGAGTGGCATTTTAGGAAGTTGAATAAGTCTTTGAGTATGTTCTGATACATTTAAAGAAACATTTAATAGCTCATCCTTATCAGATGAGGAGTATATATTCAGGGGATATGATAGTAAGACTTCCATCTATATCCCCCCTTAAATTTCATTCTTGCCAAATCATATCATGTGAATATATATTCCTCATCTGATAATGAGTTTTTAACATCTACCTTTAGATGTGTCTTAACATACTATAACACATTTCTATTGACAGTCAAAGAATGTTTTTCTCAGTGTTAAAATTTAGGAGGGATACAGGTGGAAAGCTTTCCAAAATATTTTTAAGCAACTCAGTTTCTCAGTATTGAAAGAACACAATTTGATACAATATAATAATGATCTTATGATGCTTATGGTAAATATGTTTGTGAACAAACCTTTGACTCTACAGCTAAGGTAAAAACAGCGTGGCTCCTTGAACTCTCTCTGTTCATCGACGTTGCTGCAACCCTTCTGTTGATCCAACCCGAGGACAACACCTGCATATCAACGTGAAGGACTTACATAATTCTCAGTAACTTACAAAGGACTTGCTATGCACTCAGTAATCAGGAAAGGACTAGGTACGTATTCAACATGTTCAATAAACACAAAAGGACTCACTCTGAAATCAATAGACTTGCTATATTGCCACTTAACATTCCAGTTCTTGTAGTACACAAGTGGTGGTAATAGTGTTATTCACAGATTGTGGTGAACCAGTAAAGATCCAATTCAACAAATCTTCCCTCACAGCACAACTCTGTCTGAGCAAGCCTGCATGGGTCATCCAATCAGAGACTCCAGACACATCAAAGGAAATTACATAACAGTCCCAGGAGTGGTCTTTGTTTTTAATTAGTTACATAATCCTACAAGCTGGAGACAGGTCAGGATGAACTGAACTTTATTACTTTCAGGTTGTGTTCCACAGCATTAGAGTGAGTTTAATTTTACACCACTTTTTAGCAATTTTTCCGCAAAATATCACGACTTCACACATTGCACCTGTGTGGGGAAACAAACCCGGGTCTTCAGCTTGATGAGCAAATGCTTTAACTCCCTGACTACCTCACCAGCCCCACTACATCACAACAGCCCCCGTAAAATAGTCACCTCTGGGACAAACAGACCAGTTATTGACATGAAGAGCAAAGTCAAACATCATGAAGGTATTAGTGAAGATAATGAAATTTTGGCTGGTCAGTACAGCTGTACAGGGAAAATTTGCCATCTCCTTATTGGGAGGAATCTGATAACACTAACCACAATGACTGAGCAATGTTTCAGTGATAACACCAGGTTACACCAAACTGTAACCATGAGGGGAATTTATACACAAGTCTTCAGCAAACCTTTACCTATATCCTACCAAGGGATTTACAGGACACAAATTCCAGTGTCCAACACACATAAAAACTGATAACGCAACGAAATTTATTAATGACAATATTTAAGTGTCTGGGACCCCTATTTTGTGGTACAGGACCACTGAAAATTAAAGAGGAGTGAGTGAGTGAGTTTAGTTTTACGCCGCACTCAGCAATATTACAGCTATATGGCGGCGGTCTGTAAATAATCGAGTCTGGACCAGACAATCCAGTGATCAACAACATGAGCATCGATCTGCGCAATTGGGAACCGATGACACGTGTCAACCAAGTCAGCGAGCCTGACCACCCGATCCCGTTAGTCGCCTCTTACGACAAGCTGAGTCGCCTTTTATGGCAAAATTAAAGAGGATGAGTCCCAATGACCCACAAATACAGGACTCAAGGTAAATCCCTGCTTCCTGCTACTAATCACACTGACTCCAGACTAACATGTGAGGACATCAGGAGCATCACTACACACAGTTGGTGTACAGTAACTATGCAACCATACCACAGTCAGTGAGTGAGTTTTATGCAGCTTTTAGCAATAATTCAACAATGTAAGCATGGGACACATACATGGGCTTCACACGTACACATGTAAAGAATCTAACCCGGATCTTTGTGTGATGAGCAAATGGATTAACCAACAGGCTACCCCACCACTCCAACCTTGTCCCTCTAACGACAAGGGATGGATGTTAGAGCCCAACATTCTTACCCAGAACTTCAACTAATGATGCTAATGTTGCCTTATCCTTTCTATAAAACAGGCTTAAAGCACATCTGAAAATATAGAAATATTGTTTTGACCTCATCACAGGAAATACTTACACCATATGCTTCACTCGGACTTGCCACAGCCTGCTCACTCAGGCCGTCAACAAACACGCCTTTCTTGATATTCTCACGGAGGTGAAGGCCTTCTGCTGAGGGGTCAAGGAGATCATACACACACTCCTGGTAGATCTCGAGGAAGGAACATCGACACAGAAACTGTTTTCTGTCCCCATGCTGCAATCAATCAACACGTTGACTAGGGACATATTGCACACATATGCACACAGGTAGTGGATTTTTTGTTGTTGATGTTCTTTAATGCTGCACTCAGCAGTATTCCAGTGATATGGCAGCGATCTGTAAATAATCGAGTCTGGACCACACTATCCAGTGATCAACATCATGATTTTTAAGCTAGAAAATTGGGATATGATGACTGTGTCAACCAAGTCACTCAGTTTGACCACCTGATTCAGCTTCTTGCCTTTTACAACAAGCATTAATTCTAACTTGGAACTTCACAGTTTACTCAGTGGAACATTTTCACTCTCAGAGAGTATATAAATAGAACACATGAATTGTTAAGTTCAGTGAATAATGTGAAAAACATTTGTCATCATCATCATCATCATCATCATCATCATCATCATCATCATCATCATCATCACTGACCAGCTCTTGTTCCCGGTTGATGAGACTGAAAAGATACTCGAAGCTCCTCGGGGTGACACCGCGCAGTTCATGCTGGAAACTTTCAGAGTCTTCAGATGGCCCTGAAGTTCAGAAATAAACAATCGAAAGGGAGTGAGCAAGTCTATAACTATTCGAAACAGTATTTTTTTTTGTAATCCAACTTAGGATGATGCCTTCTGACTTTCCAAATGAAACTAGAAATACCTTAGAGTGCATTCTAGAACTTTGTTACTTAACAAGTAACTTGGGTTCCTTAACATCCTCTGCTATAGTGAATACACAAAGCCATTTAGATGGTCAAATGTAACAGTAAAAAACACAGGTTATATTTGTGATTACACTCTCTCTGATAAGTACAGATTCTTGTACTTGTGATGGGTTTAGTCCCATTTGGGATATGTACCCACAGCCTCTTGAGTCAGGCACCTAATCGCCAGAGCATAAAGTCATCCATCTTTGTTAATCAACTACTGTGGCTACTAAACAATGCATTACTCTGCCATAGCACCTGCAACCTTAGACAAGGACAAAACTTTATTCTGAATGTGAAACACTGCAGGTGACTGTGTGAAGCATTCACGCCACACCTGTACACGGCCATATAATCTTTCAGGTGAAACGGTATACATGTACCACAGTATGAGTGGAACCGCCGTAATTTGCCTACCATAATACAGTCCCAAAATTCGGTATTTTCTGTTTGCGTACTATCAATTCTATCTTGTCATAAAATGACAGTCTTGTGCATTCAAAATAAGAAAGATTATTGTTATTTTTCCCTATGTTATCAAACAATGAAAGGTTTGGGTTTTGTTAATTTTCCGAGTTATGATCATGTCTCAGATACCAAAGCGAAACAGACCTCACCTAAGGCCTCATACCATACATGTACTATACCATGTTAACAGCATACCCTTTCACCCCTAATAATCTTCCACCTACCCAGCATAGTGAAGGTCTTTCCACTTCCAGTCTGCCCACTGCAAGGATGAGGAAATAAGGCTTTGAAACATGTGCATTTACAAGTGATGGTAGTCACAAATCAAGTTAAAATCTTCATGACTAATATTTTAGACACATTGGCGGGATATGAGTTTTTACGGGGTGTGTAAACACGCATGCATATTCCCTGATTAAGTAAAAGTTGTGTTAAATCTTCACAGCACTGTCAATATCAATGAAAGAAGACAAAGTCATCAATATCCCACACAATGGTAAAATACTCTTCATGAGTATGTCCACTTGTTACGATTATGTCTGATGTTTTGGTGTGAATATGTAGCAAAGTGGAAGGAGTGTACTGACAGCTGTATACGCAGGCAGAATGGAGCACGATCATCAAGTTCTGTCAAAGTCAAACGTTTCAAACTTGCCATGGTAAACACAAAAAATATTTTATTCAGAACTCCAAAACTTCCAAAGGGTACCAGTACACAATCAGACCTATCCATGTGAGAGGTTTGGTGAAGAAATAGTGAACTTTTTAAAGTTCTGACCTGGAAAAGAACACTACCACCAATTTTAGTAAAAGTCAAACTTGTCAACGATACCCCAAAACTATCTTATTTGGAAATCCAAAACTACAAAAGGGCACTAGTCTACCACCAGACCTATCTATATTGTTATGATAAATAAATTGCTGTGACAAAAGGTCTAAGAGTCCTATCTGAACCAGCAAACTACAACAGACAAGTCTAAAATATTCAATAATACACTGAGTAAACGATGAGCAAGTTATAATGAATCACACAGATTTCTAGCACAATGCAATGGAGTCACAAAGCTTAGGTAATGGGTTACAAATATACAGTATCAACTCACCAGAGTCTTGGCATTTACAGTGAGAGCATATATATACTAACTGGATGTAGTTTAAATGAGAGTCGTCAGGCAGACGGTGCCAATCTTGAGTGTAGGACAGATGACAGACAGATGACAATAGGCAGAGGCACACAACTCCAGTATAATTCCAAGTGTAAGTCTGTGTGTGATTTTCCGTTCACAAAATACAACAGCTAGCCTTCATATATACTGACACAGCATCAGGAGCATTAGAGCGTGGCTGTATCGTCATTCATTTAGAACTTTCTCAACAGCCGGAAGTCAACATGATAAACCAATCAAGGGAGGCAACTCTAGAGAACTGTCAAACAAAGTGTGCCGCTAAAATACTATTGCCACCGAACATGCATGATGCGAAATGTGACGCATAACAACTAGCACACAATCAATGATTATGTAAATGAGAAAAAAACACACTCTCATAATATTAAACACAAAACTTTGCACTATGTGATAATTACTGCTTTCTTTTGTCTGTTATAAATACTGTATGTATACCTGAACTTTCAATTTATCTGAAGAGCGTTTGTCATTAGAGAGTAGCCTTCATACTAGTAGTCTCTCTAAACTTAAATAACTTTAGTAATAGTCTCTATAGTACTCTTTAAACTAGATGACACTGTGCAAGAATTTAATTATGAAAACATTTAAAAAAAAATTTTCATTAAATACCCACATAAAAAGATCGATTAGCCAGATGTGATTTTAACTAGACTGGACCAGTTATTTGCTGGACAATGACATTCGGATGTGATTTTGGTGTCAAACCCTGGTCAAGTTTGTAAAATGATAAACAACATATATGATATCATACAAACAAAATCACTCATTCAGTCTAATTAATTTTGGACATGAATTTCAGAGAAAACAGTGAACACTCACTAAAATATGATTCATGGGTTGAATAATGAGTGTCGAAAAACCATAACCGATGATAATGACACAAGAAACATCATGCAAATGTATTTCAGAGATGATAAAAAAAGTTAAGTGACTGAAGTGACTGCCAGATTAGCACAGGTGGTTGTTGCCCTGCAGGTGCATCTGAAATATTGCTTTCTGGGTTGATATACACCCACCAGCACTGAAAACACACCAGTCTATAATTGTCCAGATTTCCATCAAGATGGATTTCCACCTAGTTGAAAAAAGGTTTAAGAAGCAAGTTTCTGTTCACAATATGAAACTTAACTCCAAAACATCTATGAGATAAAAACGCGAAACTTGTTCTAAAATTATCCTGTGGCCTTAACAGCAGGTGTATGAGAACTGATTTTCAATTCTTCACTCTTCTTCGCGTGAGTTAGTGAGTGAGTTTAGTTTTACACTGCACTCAGCAGTATGCCAGCTATATGGCAGCAGTCTGTTAATAATTGAGTCTGGACCAGACAATCCAGTGATTGACAATCTGCACAATTGGGAACCTATGACATGTGTCAACAAAGTCAGCGTGTCTGACCACCCGATCCCGTTAGTTGCCTTTTATGGCAAGCATGAGTTGCTGTAGGCCTATTCTACACCGGGACCTTCACAGGTCAAACAAGGACAGAGATGCTAGGGACAAAGAAAAGTGACAAAGAAAAGCTACAATGAGCATTTCTTAAAAAATTAAAATACAATGTGTCAGTATCGGTAAGTTTACAAATAAAAGTGCAAAAATGGAGATCTTTCCTTTGAAAATGACGAATAATTGATGAACGCAAGCAAATTCACTAAAAAATTTCACACAAAAAAAGTTGTTGCTACTGAGCGTTTTTCACAGGTAGCAAAATATGATTTTGAATAGCAAATTTGCTACCTCAAAGTGTCAATTTTGAACCCTGCCATGACGGGGAAAACTTGCATATTTGACGCACAAATGATCTCAAATACACACTGAATTTAACAGCTTGCATCATTGTTGATGCAATGCTACTGGGCCCTAAGTCCAGATAATCTAAGCTTATAGTTAACTGTTCCATGCCGATTAAATACCTGACCTGCCTTACCTTGTTTTTTGTCATTATTAAGTTCTGATTATGTCTAATGTTCTGGCATGTATTGAGCAAAGTGGAAGGAGAGTACTGAAAGTTTTTCAAGTTCTGCTCCAGAAAGGAGCAATACCACCAACTTAATTTAAAGCCAACCTTTTTGCCATGGAAACACAAAAAATATATTTCAATCAGAATTCTAAAACTACCAAAAGGCATCAGTTCACCATTAGATATGCTTATGTACGAAATTTGGTCAAGAGACAGTGAAAGGTCTAAAATTCTGCTTCAGAAAAAATAAGTACCACCAATTTGAGTCAAAGCAAAACTAGTTGCAATGGAAACTCAAAACATATTTCATTCAAAACGCTAAAAATACCAAAAGGCACCTGTACACTACCAGACCTATCTATGTGACATGTTTGGTGATGAAATAGAGTGAACTGTCTTTATGTTCTGCCCCAGACACATGCACAGACGGACCGACAGACGGAGTCCATATCAATACTCCCTGTAAAACATGTTTTGCAGGGGACAATTACTGTAACGATGTAGTTATTGTTATAAACAATACAATTACAGTTACTGAATTACAACAGTATTACAAAATTACAAAAAGATAAAAAGAAAAAACAGTATTTAAGTGTCTGGGATCCCCAGTTTGTAGTCCAGGGCCTCGTTTCACAAAGCACTAAGGTGATCATAATTCACTAAATGCCATGTTAAAGAATGGGAGTTAAGTTTACCCTTAGTAAAGATTGCTCTGTGAAAAGAACCCCAGGACTCCTGAAAATTAAGACTATGAGTCTCACAGACCCTCAAATACAGGAAAATCCTGGAAACTCTCATACCGTAACACGGTCTTTGCAGAGGTGCCAACCCCAAATTGTTGCAAAAAGTAGTTTCCTCTTTCAAAGTTAATAGTTCGACCATAAAATTAGTAGTCAACAAAATAAATAAAATCATGATGGATTCTGAGAAAAAAATGAATGATTATACGGTCACGTGATTAAAGTATTTCCGCCGGAACTAAATGTGTCATGATCATTACTGTCAAATCGCAAAGGTTATGAAATCAGATTCACTAAAATTACGTTTGTTACTTGCAATCATTCCAGTTCAAATATGTCATTAAATATGATGAATGGAAGGTACATGAAGTCCAAAAATGTATTTCATCTTTGAAAATTTATGTTTTTGTCTATATATCTGAATTTTAATGCATTTTATTCAAATTTTGTAGGATTTCCAGTGGAATCGTATTGGAGTAGTTTGAAGTTAAAATTCGTAGCGAGTACGATAAAATCGTACAGGTTGGCACCTGTGTCTTTGTGCTAAGGTTGTTTTGAACAACTCCATCCAGGGCTCCCACTTCAAATTTTTTTTTTATACAGCCAGATCCATTAGTGAGTTTTTTCGTGATCCCAGCAAAATATCTGAATGTCATTAACCAGTTTGCTATGCTGATCACACCAAAAGATCAATCAGAATGCAAGTTACAAACCAGTAGAAAGATTAGGTCAGTGAACTCAACTGCAGAGCAGCCAGTCACATAAATAAGAATGACAGTGTGAGAGGATGGAAAGTCATACTGGCATATAAAAGAAGGCCCTTCAAAATGTTTTCATGAAAACAAAGGTTATCTTTGTTTCTGTAGAAAAGTGCCTTGCTCATTTATTTCTTTCCTACATTGATTTTGGTGTGTAATATGTCAATACAATCACCAGCTTGTGAGAGCCACAAGAACACAACATTGGCTAAGTGAAGATCTATTGTGATTGAGTGGGTGAGTTCAGTTTTACAGTGCACTCAGAAATATTCCACTCAGAAATATTCCAGCAGTCTGTAAATAATGCAGTGTGGACCAGAAGATCCAATGATCAACAGCATGAGCAATGGTAAGATCGATCGATATAGAACCTTTGGAGGTAATGATAATATCAAAATTAAAGATCATTTTCAACCCCAAAGGAACAATTTCATTACATTTCAACAGAAACAAGTCTTTGATTCAAGCTAGTTTTGCAAGGAAGACAAATAAAGCAGGGTCCAGTTTCACAAAACTCTCAAAAGTCTAAAATCTCATAAATTTTCACATTTGTACCTCCTATATTTTAACACAGGAAGTATGAATCCCACAAGAAAAGTTACAAGATCTTTGGCTTACGACTGCTTTGTGAAATGGGGTCCAGGAACAGATGGAAAAGACACTCATATTGCTTCACAGACTTCTTTTTGATGCTTACAGATAGTCCATCTCTTTTATGTAAAATCTGCCATTTCATCATTTCAGCAATACTAATTTCAGATGACCAACATCATCACAATAAAGGAGAAGAGATTCTTGTCAAATATGTTTCGATTTAAATATTTCAGTTTTTAAAACCATTACCATTACAAAAGAGACACACACAATTTCCCCCAATCATGCACTGTTAGTTCAACTGATGAGTATTACTGCACTGTTAGTGCAACAGGTGAGAATTACTGCACTGTTAGTGCAACAGGTGAGAACTGCTGCACTGTTAATGCAACAGGGGAGTATTACGGCACTGTCAGCACAACAGGCAAGTATTACTATTAGTACATGTATGGGGTACTCACTAAGCAAAGATTGTCCCATTGTATCCATTGAGGCAGCCATCTATGATTCCCTTGCCAACAGCACAGAACACTGCTTCCTGAAATAAGAGTGAGTGTAGTTTTATATCGCTTTCAGCAATATTCCAGCAAATATCACAGTGGGGCACACCAGAAATGGACACATTGCACCCACTAACCAAACCTGGGCCTTCAAAATGATGAGTGAATGCATGATTAAGAAAGAGGATAGAACACCCCACCCCCTCCTCCTCAAATACATATATATGAACATGTAAAATATGAATATGAAACAAAATAAGGGGAGGTGAAATGGGGCTTAATGTCATATTTAGTTTATGGCAAACTTCAAAGTGCATGTATGCATATGTGTGGCTGCTTATACTAGCCCAGACCTAGGCTGGTTTTATCATGCTTATAGTTCTAGCTCACTGAGATACCATATCACAGCTAAGCATGAATACCCCACTTACAAACATAATACTGAGTCTGAGACAGCCAGTTCTTGTTTTACCCATTAATGCTGAGCACCAGGCCGGGACCAAGAAGTACCATATTTTAACGTATTTTGGTACGATGGTGGCTGGGGATCAAACCCTTGCCCTAACCACTACAGCAAGGAGACAATTTTCAACAAATGGAAACATTCTCCTGATAATAGTCTCCACCATTTGCCTGAAGGCTTGCTTGTACAATTAAGCAGGCTTGTACAACATGTATGTTGTAGCCGGATTCAGATGAAGCATTTGGGTCAGTCGTTAATACCAAACTGTTGAACTGTTTGTTACTCTTGAAACTAAACCTGGACCTGAGAAAAGGTTCAAGGTTTATCGACAGAATGAACATCATGCTGGATAAACATGATAAAAGATGATAAAGTTGATAAGGGTGCATAAAAAAAATTAAATTAAACATTTTTTTCAAAAGTGACAAGGACAGTGGGACTTTATTTTCAATTTTTGACAGAAAAAAAATTAGACGAGGGAGGAACACATTTTTATTCCTTTCTCTCAGAAATACAGCTTGGGAAGTTTAGCATGTGTAAATGAATTATAGATTCTGTCACACTCACAGACACTCATTCTTATAATGGACAATTGGATGATTGGACACGACCAAGTCAAAATTGTCTTCTTTGAAAACGGCAATAAAAGACTGCTATGCACATGAATAAAAGTGACGCACCAATGCCAGAGAAACATTTAACTTTTTACATTTAATGTAATACAACATACCTGGGTAATGTTGACATCCGCCACTTTGTCAAAGGAAAACACTTTAGCATCAGGCTTGGCACGCACTGTAACAGAGTTCCTTTGGTCGTCCACCTCAATGGCCCGTTGTGCTCCCAACTCATTATCTCCCTTGTCTGGAGGACGCACACGTACAAACACTTTGATGGAATCCCCTTCACTGACAAAATGAAAATGAATATCATGTTCTATCCTGAAAGTCATAAGGTGATCTGCCTGATCATAATTCAGCACCTGTGTTCAAGGAAAACTGTCAGAATGACAATGATTCGAAATAGATTATTAGAATATTTTCAGCACCAGGGTTCCAAATTATGGAATTAGAAGATAAATAGTTTTGTTTGTTCAGCTTCATTCAAATTCATTGGAATTCACCATAGGCAGATTCACTGTATAGCAGACAGCATCAGAGTGAACAAGAGTATTGATGAATCAATTAAAAAATGTGTCCAAACAAGTTTGAAATATTACAATGAGGCTTACAATGTTTACTAAATATAAAAACCAAGCGCGTTCAGTGTTACCATAGTTGCACTAAATGTCTATAAATAATACCTGGAATCATGGCCGCCTTTATCTGAAAATATAAAAGCATTCATGTCAATAAGTTAGCTAAGTTACTTGTGAACTACTGGGGTGCATTATGGGAGACTTTTTAACTATTACCTGTCACTCTCCATAATGGTAAGTGCATGTATTTGGTGAACTGAACCAGTGAACTTCATGAGTCCAATTTGTTATGGATTGATTGTAAAAACTGAAAAGTTTGATTATTACTTATCAAAACAACAAAATGAAACACTGAAAACATCTAAGCTTGAGAGCATTGTAGCTGATACTCTTGTATGTATTTGATGGTAATTCCAAACAGGCATAAGAGGGTAACTTATAGATACAAATTTGGCCAGAATTGATACTACAAGTATAATTGTGATATGTAGTCAACATGTTAAAGTGGTAGCTTGTAATACTCTGCTTGATTTTTAATATTGGACACGTGTCAGCCACTTGGGCATTAAAAAAACAGACTCTCTGACACCATAGCTCCACCACTTGAAACTCTAAGAAAGGTTTGTTCACATTTTACTCTCAAGGGTGGATGAGAAGATAGAGATTGACAGATACATTTGCGCAGCACCTTCTATGCGATAATACCCAAATAAGGCCTTTCTACAGAAGTTTTCAGTTTCCTAAAGTAACCCAATCTCACAAAGCAGGAACCATCTATACTCCACTTTGTTGTTTTCCTATTTTCATATTAGAGATACTAACTAGAATAATGAAAACAATGAATTATATTCAGCATTCCTACTACATGTGTTGGAAAAAAGCTGATTTATAACTGCTTATCGTGAATCTGAATTCATTTTGAAAAGGAAGGTGAGTTAATGGGATCTGTAAAATCATTTTAGCAACACTGTAGGTGGGATCATTTATAGAAAGTTTCAACACCAATATATATGTTCTTGAAAATGCTGTGAATCAAGAAAAATAAGTGAAAGATAACAGAACAAAAATCTAAATAAGCAAGTGATCTAACACACCATGATCAGTAAGTCAATGCTGAAATGATAAATTTATGGGCAAAAATGACATTTTGACATTTGATACCCATACTTGAAATCAAATCAGACCTTGCTGTGCAACAGCACTCAGACAACAAAGTGCATCCATATACTCTCAGTTCCAGGGGCCTGTAGTTCATTGGAGAAGTTGAAAATGCTTACTGACTGACAATTGGTAAATCAGTTAAAGGCACAGAAAGCTAGAGAATAAAATATCAGTGTGAACTTTGGAAAGGTTAAAATAGGAAAAAATCAAAGGGGCACTGATGCGGAGCAATTTCCGTGGACTGGTGTAAACTTTTGTTATTGTTTTTCTCCCGTGAGTACCCGGATGATATCCCAGAATTCGTGAATGGTTCGTGACCTCTGCTGCGCAGTCCGTATGCGCAACTGAGAGTTTAATTATAGACAGATCAACTAAGGTCAAGTAATTTTACTTCATTACAAAGGTATTATGAAAACAAATGAAACACTTTGAAGGTTAATCATCTGCCAGTGGTAGAAATGGTAAAAAACTATTAGGACGGGAAAATAACGAAGCAAATTTACGTCTCTAAATTTTGTCTCATAACACTAATTAGTTTACTGTCATATTTGTATGATTTTGAAATTTAATGAAAGAACACACAGTCTGCTTATACAAACTTATATATACATTTCTAACATGACAGCAACGTTTATACATTGTATAGATTGCCAATGTGGATCCTATTTTACACACATACGCGATCTAGTGTGTGTTTTCTGTCAAATAGATTCTTCTGAATGCTACAACAAATAAATTAAAATGCAAATAATGAATGTAAAACAGACTAATTTTATAGAACAATGTCAGGCTACTACCTTGTTCAGGAATGTATCCATCAATATCCACATAAAAGAACGATATTCCATTCATCTGCAGCTGGTAAATGATCCTGCTCTGTGTCGTGTGTCTTACAACAGTCGAATTTGCGAAAAAGTACCACACGGTTTCACGTCTTTCACATTGGTGAAAACCTGATAAACCTCTCATTGGTCACCCAAGATAGCACACCTGGCAACTAATTTTATGATGTCCGCCATTCGAAGTAATTTAGTTAACCAATAATGGGCAATCAATCAACGCAAGGGTGGTTAATTCTTTGAAGGGAGGATGTCGTTTTTACACTTGCACTTTACGACAGGGTGTAGTCAGTATAGATTTGTACATCTACACACACTGCCTTTTGACAAATCCGCTGTGGAAGATAAAAGTAATTAATCAATCAGTGTGTTATCGGTTAATGCTTTGATCGATGTTTGTTTTTGTAACTCAGCTGATAAACCCTCTTGCATCACTTACATGCACATATTACATAACATACAATACATTTGCCACTACAGACCTTAATTTATAATGTTGAGTATTTACACTAGACAGGAGAAGTGCCAAATGGGAACCTTTGATGAGTAACCAAAGTGGTGTTACTACTAATTATACCTGTTATAAAGTCATTAACTGACCATCCAGAGAATGATGACAAATAACACGTGTAGGTTTACACCATCAAACGCGAGTTACAGCAAGGAAGATGTAATCTGTGTCGCATGCAGCCTGAAAACACTTATGGGCTGAAACTGTTTTGAGGATACCAACGGAACTTCGTTACATAAGGAATACATACAGGCCTTTGCTGTGTACTTGGGTAAATAGGTTTACACGTAGTTTGGGTTTTTTTTACGTAAGATAATTTTCAGATTTCTCTGCCAAAGGCAAAGTCATCGTTCTTAGTTTACGAATTCTTATAAATTAACTGTGTGTTTTTATTATCATAAATAATAAACCGGGGTAGCTACGACAGCTACCAAAATTTACGTATGATATTTACTATCACAGCTGAACCAACAAAAAGACCATCAAAACTATCTAAATGTTAAGCTTTTGCAATCTTTCGGACTGAAACAAATGGCTTGCTACGTGCATGTTGACATCATATTTTCACATAACATGATTAAATATCGAGGTTAAAAACACAGAAATAGGATCAAATTGGATCAGTCAATATACCATCCAAGCATCCGAAAAACAACTACACTGCTGGGATATTTTGTTACGATCAGACAAGGAATATCATGGATATTTTTAAATAACGTCATCTGATGAGCATCCGGCCTCCTCACTTTTTAGGGTGAAGAAATTCTGCTAATGTGGACAGGAGCCCAGTCCTTTTGTCCCTCACGGTCGAGGGAGCGGGTGCTGACCAATTTGCAACTTGGTTTCGTAATTAGACCGTTGGCGAGAAACATTATTCGCTCCGCATCAGTGCCCCTTTAATTACCTTCTTCTGCAAACAACAAATTTAGGTTTTCTAATCTGAAAGAGTGCATATATGACCATGGAGCAGATTGTTCCAGAGTGTTCACTACATTACTGTATATTGTTTTGTTATATTTACTCATGACATTATCAAAACATTTTTCTTTTTTCACTAATCCCAGCTGAAATGCATTATCCCAGATCATGAAGATACACAGACAAAACATAAACATATAAACAAATACTTCAAATGATTTCATGCACCACATGCGTAGGAAAACTGCCATTTATAAACGGAATGAATTTTTTTAATGTTCTCCAATTCAAATTTGGGATGACAATGACAGGATAAGATATCTTGCTAGCAATGAAACTGGTCAGTATACTGACAAGAATACGCTGCCACAAGAGAACATTGGCAAGTTAATAAATGATGTTTTATGCCCCAAAAGCACTAGTATTCTATTCACAGTAAAGTTATTTTGGTTTGTAAACAGATTAAAATCGTTGCTTGTTATAACATGCCGTTACACACAATCAGCAAGATAACGCACAACGGGACGGCCAAATTATAATTCCAGCTGCATCCCACGACAAGTGACTTAAACGGACCTAAGCAAAAAAATAGGTTCCTAGGGCGTCAGAGCAGCCGGCAGTACGGCCGGGTGTCACCGAACGGTGCGAAAGTGACAGTTCTGCTGTCACCTGACATGGTGTTCCCAATTCATAAATCTAAACTATCGAGATGTGTTAAGCGGGGAATAACATTCTGCAATGATTAACAAACCTGACATATTGGAGAGTTAAAAAGTGAAAATTACAACTGTGTATTTTCACTGTGGTATCAAATGGCGGACTTTTCGAATTTAGCGCCCTCTGCGAGATATCGCGAGACTTCCTTACGAAATCTATCTCCCCTAGATCTTATTAATATATTTTTGCAAATGAAATGAATAAATGTCTGCACAATCAAAAATGACATCTAAATGTATAAAATATTATACAACTGTTTAAAATTAAGAGTTGGGAGATATCTGTTGCCGGTTTATGAACCACTGTAATAAAGTGTGTAAGACTGTTTTATTGTAGAATAGAGAGTGATTAAGAAAATAGCAGCGAAAATGAGCATTGTGATTGACAGTCTTGTATCTAAAAATAGCAACCGGCCCTGTGGAAATCCCCTAATTTGCATATAAGGAAAGATATCACGCACATCGGAATATAAAGTGACAATTAAGCTACGATATACAGCCTTATTCTGAAAACCGTATTCGGAAATGGTCTTTTTACAGCCGAAATATTTTCATTTTTATCATTGTCAGCAAAATAACAAAAAGTTGTGTTCATTGTGAATCTCGAACCAGAGAATCACGTGTGAAGCGCATATCTATTTATAGACATAAACAAAGGGGATGTCTGTATTCCACTGACGTACGTTTTAGCATCAGCTGACTGGATGTCGGCACATAAATGCGATGTGGCTTTGCCCGTGCCTTACAAGAGTCGGACACAATACATCAGTACAGACATTCTCAGCTGAGGCAAATTTTTCTCGCTCAGCTGAAAGACCATCAACCATGAAAATCGAGAACAATGCTGTTAAGTGGGCAACTAAGATATGGAACTACATGTTAATGAATCATGAAATACACAAGGTGAGTGCCTACCTTGACTTGTAGTACATAGGTTTCATATTTTTCCCAAAATGTCAAATTGAAATTAATAATAATGATTATGAAATGATTCCTGAAAGGCAATAGAATTCTTAAAGAGTTTTCCTGAAATTATATGCAAAAGATTAAACGTATAAAACGCTGGCATATAATATTATTACGAGTTATTATTTTGAAAGTATGATGTTATATTATATATGTTAATTGTGTATTTACTTGAGTCCACATAATTCCAAAGTTAACTGATGACGACATCAAGTGCCGGCTTGTAGCCATTACACCCACGTTTGTCGACAACCCCAGACACCGGCGATGCAAGACACTGCTTCACATTTATTTACAGGGATGAGTTGTAATCAATCTGTCATGGCATTCATATACTGCGCATCTTCGTCCCTGAACCACCCAAGCGTTTGGCTTTTCTAATTAGAAGAGTATTATTATCTATTTTTAAATATTTATGAGCACAAACATACAATATGGATTTAGCTCATGAGCTAGACTGCAAATGACATATACATACCTGTCCAGTCTATGTGTCTGACATTGGAAATACATCATATGTCTGAATTTCTTTGATGGGCAATTTTTTAGAAGTTGAATTGAGGAAGAATGGTGTCTGTCTTTTTCTGAATATACAGCTTCTTTTATTCTGTGAAAGGTGACGTTTCGACCTAGATTCTAGATTCTGTCGAAATATCGACTTTTCACAGGATACAAGTAGTTGCATACCCATAAAAATTGTCATAATTCTTCAAATATCCTGAAGTAAAATATTAACCTTACACACAGGGCTGGACATAGGTTTTTGGACAAATATCGCTGCCTGGGTATAATGTCCTTTTTCAGCGATTAGTATACAATGTCATTGGATTACGTGGACGGGTAGAGTAGGGGGTGAGGGGAAGGGACAGGTTTCTAATTAACACACCTATGGTTAATTATTCTTCAAGGTGTTTATTTGAAGGATGTAATCGTGATAATGTGGTGTTGAAACTCTATGTAATTAAAAGCTATTATTCACATCTCGTTTTGGTTCATAGTACAATCTGCACGTGGCGCTTGTGTTAATCATACGTACGCTTTGTACATGACCGTTACCATGGCTACGCAGGTTATTTGTGGGTTTTTTTGACGATTTACATTACAATTTTCACCATTCTTTTCATATAAAAAGAGGTAAATGTTATCGCCAAATCTCAGAAACAGGACGAAGGAAAAACCAACTGACTGATCAATAGAGTTCATGTGACAATGACGAGCTATACACATTATTGAACTGCCTGTCACGTGTTGTTGCTTCCGGTTATAGAGTGACGTCATCCTGGCACTCGGGAACAATGATGTACGTACGGCCCAGCATGCTGCACACTTGTTCAAAGAGGGTCTCGCAGACTGGCTCATGTTCTCTGGAAAGGATGGAACACTGACAACAGGTGAAAATAAACATTCAACAACGTGTCTGGATATGAATAACGGCAGTTATTCCTCAATGTGTAACGCTGACAGTCCCGGATTCGCCATGATTGATTATCTATACATTGACCCAGGATGCACTTCCGTGTAAGGGGCGGTAGGGTAGTCTAGCGGTTAAAGCGTTCGCCCGTCGTGCCGCTGATATGGGTTCCATTGTGAAGTTTATTTCTGATGTACGCCGAAATGATTTTGCTGGAATATTGCTTCATGCGCCATTGTCACTCCGGCACTGCCGGGCAAAATATCTTTACTTGAAAACGTCACATGGTTGATAACTGTTGGAGAACCACATGAGACCCAAATGTTTGATTCCCTGATGTACTGAAAACATCTCTCTCATGATGCCGGCCGTATGTTTGATGTTCACGTCCTTGTTTGTATAATTCATGACCCATGAGTCTCCCACTCCATGACCCTTACACATATATTCGGAGAATGAACATAACATTCACAGTTCTGTTTTTTACTCATTTGTAAATAATTTTGAACGTTATTTTAAAAGAAAAGCAATAACTACAATAGACCACAAAAACATGTGGCCAGTTTCTGTGGAAGAGTGAGTATGATTGCAAGGTCGTAGCTGCCGTTATGAATGAAACGCATGGGCTTACACAGAATGTTTGGGAAAGACGATACGAAAGTACGCAGTACGCTCCATATAGAAAGCTTTGCAACCTATCAGGCATACACGAATCAATTGGCATGCTTCGCCCCGGGATTTTATGCGCCTCTACCAGTATCCCAGCAGTATCATGGCCAGAGGTCGGCCCCACACATCGCAGGCGTCACGTAGAGAATATAACAAAACGGGTGTTCTATTATTTGGGAAGGGTGAGGTATATATTTCGTAATAGATTCGTATTTTAGATACATTTCGTATTTTTTTACACATACACACAATGTATGTAAATACTATATAATATACTACATAATATAAATACTATATAATATGATGTATGTAATATGTATAACCAAAAAACACACAGACACACACACAGACACACACACACAGACACACACACAGACAGACACACACACACACACACACACACACACACACACACACACACACACACACACACATATATATATATATATGATATAACGAAAAACCAAAACAGTACTCGTGGAGATCTTGGTTAGAACTGGTGGGGCGACTAATGTTATCCAGTGGCCAGTGGATTGCCTGGTCCAGAATGCGGCGTTAAACGACAAAAAAAGTCCCAAGGTACACGTGGTTAATCCCATCTGCTTGGATCGATGCTCATACTGATCTAAACTTACCCAATGATCTTTGCCTGTGGTTCTCACAAGCAGGTGATTGGATTGCATTGACATTTGTACACCCAAAACGCAATGTAGGTAAGAAATATATGAGCAAGGCACTTTTTCTTTTTAACTTATTTCTTTTTTTCTTCTTTTTTTTTTTTTTTTTTTTTGGTGGTGGGGGTGGGGTGGGGTGGGGTTGGGGCTGGGGGGAACACAATAATACCTTTTTTATGAAATATTTTTAAGGGCCTTTTGTATGCCAGTCTGATTTTCTATGTTGAATTTCTTACAGACTCTATCACAATTCATGTTTATTGGACAGTCCGCTAACCTATGTTTCGACTGGTTTGTTGTCAGTATTCTGATTGACCGGTTATTCTGGCTAGCATAGCAAACTGGTTAATGATATTCAGGTAATTTGAACCTGCTGAGATTACAAGAATCGCGGGAATGGATATGACTAAATACAGGGTTTTTTCTAAGACTGAACCCTGAGTGTCGTTGTACGAGACAAGCTTAGCGCCCAAACTACCCGAAGTCTACCAACCATCCAAAATCGTATAATAAATGCACAGTTTTTATATGACCACGCGTTAGGGTCATACGCGCGGCAAACCCACTGAGATAAAGATATTGTATAAACTGATAGGTCAAGAACGGTTCTTCCAGGCTTACCTTCTTAATGAGTAGTAGAACTGAGTGAGTGAGATATGTTTTAGGCCGCACTCTGCAATATTCAAGCTTTATGCCATCAATCTGTAAATAATCCAGCATGGACCAGACAGTCCAGTGATACACAACATGCGCATCGATCTAAACTGATGACACGTTGCAACCAATCTAGTGAGCCTGATCACCCGATCCTGGTAGTCGTCTCACTCGACAAACATGTGTTACTGAAGATCAATTCTAACCCGGACCTTCACGTGTAATGAGTAAGATAATATAACGCTCATGTCATACCATATTGTTTTCTACCTCTGTTCTAACCTGTTCTAATGGTTTAAGGGAAGTGGGATCGACCAGAAGCTGAAGTATTCCGCGACGTGGCCCTGAGCGCGGGGGTCCCTAAAAACAAGATCATCCTGGAGACACAAGCCACAAACACAGGCGAGAATGTCGTGTTTTCTCACAGAGTCCTAGACTCGCACAACATCAAGCCCAAGAAAATCATTCTAGTGTCAACTCCTTACATGGAACGTAGGGCGTATGCTACTTTCATGAAACAGTTTCCAGGGGCAACGTCAATGGATGTGATGGTGACGTCACCGGATGTAACGCTCCAGGAATATCCAAACAAGGAAGTCGGGTCTCTGAATGAAATCATCAGTGTGATGGTGGGAAGTGTACAGAGGTGTAAGGTGTATCCAGAAAAGGGCTACCAGATCCCCCAAGATATTCCCAATGATGTTTGGGAGGCCTACGAGTCGCTGAAAGATCTTGGATGTTTTAACAGCAATCTCATCTGACGTACGCCACGTACCGTTCCCTTCATTGATATTCGACGCCATATATGACCGTTGTTTCGATTTGTATATTTGTATGGACGCATTCATTTTTTGGCGATAGGGTCGCCTGTAATAAGCAGTTCCGTTTCTTTGCCTGAGATTATTTCGAAGAGGAACACTTTTTATGGACATAAAACGTCTTTCTTTCAGTGAATGCGACGTTTCGGTGTACATCCTAACGCCGTTATCTAGCAAATGATGCAACGACATATGCACAATGAGAAATACATGGCGGGTATTTGAGTTTATGCAATAGAAGAGGTTGATGTACAGCGTACGACGTACGATCAACTAATCAAGCCTCGTTAAGAATATCCCACCCCTTGTCCACTAGTTTCAATCATTCCTTATCACAACACTGTATATCAACCTCTTCTGTTGTATAACCTCAGATATTGACGGATTCCATTGTATGTGGTTTAGGCGGAACGTAGATTGTTTAATAAGCCTTATATTACGCTGAATGAGTCCGGTCTTTCGTGTATAGTCATGTATGATAGCTATTTATTCGTGATTGTGGTTCGTGATTGGTGTAAATCTGTAATACATAGTTCTATCAGTTCGTGATTGAAATGCTGATATCATATTGATGTGGTGTTCATGTACAAACTAGCTTATTTTTGGCTAGTAGTGACACTTTGACTCTGGGTGCACAGTCGTCGTGGCGGTTTCCTTGGCAACCCCACACTAAAGCACAAAGATACGGCTTCAAGAATTGGTAATGTATAATATTTATAATTTTGTTTGTTCTCTCTTGTGGCTGTTTAGCGCACTCTGCAGTATTCCAGTACTCGGGAATTTTCTAGTACGCCCGTCTTCCCGTTCTCGGCAGTATTCTAGTAATCCAGTATTCCAGTACTCGTCAAAATTTCATAGTAGTAATCCAGTTTTCCTGTATTCCAGTACTCCAGTATGATGGTGACTGACCACTGTTGGACTGAGAAATAAACTGATTTGTAACTATTAAAACCATATGACGTCCACTGTTGACTGATTCTGTTCAGGTAAAATTACATAATTACAACTACTCACGAATGAGATGTTGACGGTTTAGTGTACGTATTTGTTTGTTGTCTAATGCAGCCCTGGGAAACATAGAAGCTATATGTCATGCCGACGCGGGAAGTTACGTTCTGTGCCGCCAAAAAACGAGACACGCAACCACGTGACTTACCCTACTCACTCGACCCAGCAAGTTGCTGTAGTAGTTATTGCTACCGTAGTTACCCAAATGTCCACCCCCTTGGTACATACTCTGATGAAGTCATATGAAACGGCAGCATGAACCCTTGCAGCTGATAATGACGAAGGGTTCACGTTGCTGTTTCATATGATGAAGTAGCATGATGATATGTTACAGCAGTAGAGATGTACGACGAATAAGCTTTATCACACGACGAAACAGTGTTGTCACACGATGAAGCAGTATTATCACATGATGAAGCATAGTCACACAATGAAGCAGTATTATCACATGACGAAACAGTATTATCACATGACGAAACAGTATTGTCACACGATCAAGAAGCATTGTCACAAGATGAAACAACATTGTCACATGGTGAAGAAGCATTGTCACACTATGAAACGGTATTGTCACAGATGAAGCCGTAATTTCACACCATGAAGCAGTATTGTTACACTATGAAACAATATTCTCACATGATGAAGACGTATAGTCACGACGAAACAGTACTGTCACATGATGAGGCAATACTGTCACATGATGAGGCAGTATTGTCACATGATGAAAGCAGTACTGTTACACAATGAAGCAACGAACATCAGAAGTACTTCAAACGAGAACGGTGACTCTCTTTTCTATCTAATTCCTGCAGTGCTTAATGCTGTCGAAGTTTTTGGTTATGAATATTTTACCCTGTAATAAACAATGATAATGGTGATGATGATTTTTCTAACCAACGTAATACCTTATGTTTCATAATCTATATTTCTAAGAACAGTTAAGTATACTTTGTTATGAATAGGCACTTAATGTTTTCCAGCTGCCACAAGAGAGCATAGCTATTTTTTAGTTATATTCTAGAAATATCAGCAACGGACAAAAGAAATTTCACACATTGTACCCAAGTGGGGAATCGATGTCAGGCCCTGCCTGTTATGTACATGTCTTGCTGTCTGTGGCAGGTGCCTGTACGAGGGATGTCGAAAAAGTAGTTGACCTCACCTGGACAGTTATAAAAACGCAACTGCGTGTATGTTTTATTTTTCTACATATCATCTGTCAAGCTCATGCAAATTGTTTTTGAGATGTTCAAGCCTCACGATCCCGTTTTGTTTCACTTTGCTACCCCCCAAAAAGGCAAATAAAACGGTAATAAATGCATCACCAACATCAGGAAACAAAATATGGAAGAAACATTTTGTGTGTTTGAGATAAACAGATGTCCTCTAGAATCAAAAGTAGATATTTTAGTGCATAAAAATGCAATTTGAAACTACAATCGATTGTTGAAGTGACTCCCCCTATGACGTTTACTGACAGAGCTTGATTTGGAGACATTACCCATCCCAACTTTCAGATGACGTAATCGAAAGAACATAACTTATTCTAATGTTTTCACATATTCATGCATGATGCCAAGGGTTCAAACTATATACTGAATGGTCACACAAGTGTCAGCTCTCAGTATTTTGTAAACAGTGCCAACTTGAATGTCTGGACAAAATGTTTTTGAAAGATTAAAGTGGGGGTGTCCTTTAGAAAACAGCCTTGTTTACATATAAATCAAGCAATCCAAATATTTGAATGGTGATTATGAGGTGAAGTCATCCATCCTATACTGAAATATTTTATATCATATTATCTGAGCGCATGTCATCATCCAAGAAGTACAAAATAATCGTTTTTCACTTTCCGCAATGTTTAAAGAAATATTATACTCCAATGTGTTGTGACGGCAAATATCTCGTTAACTACACTAACCACATATGGGAGATTCTGGATATGCCTTTGCTGATGATTCCTTCAAATAAAAGCTTTTCTAACATTGGACATCGAGAATACAGAGAGGCCGACCACTTTGGGGACACCCAAAAGTAGGTGTGCTGCTGTCTATGACTGGTGCATGTTGTATACATATCCTGTTGTCTGTGAGTAGTACATGTACATGTGAGATATGCCTGTAGTGTAGTTGGTGTAGAATTACAGGACGTGGAATGAAATGGAATGAGTAGAAGTGGAACTGGTACTGCAATATGCTGACTAACGTATACATGTACGAGGTTTTGGTAGACAATGTAACCGGAAGGGGAGGAGCCCCGAGGGATTTCCCAACTCCCATGGTTTTACATTGTCTTCCAAAACCGAGGAGAAATGTTTTCTCTAACATATATACCGTTAGTGATTACATAATGTAGATGATCATATGATGAAGCTATATAACAATAACTGAAGCGCGCGTAAAATCAATTTAATGACAGTAAATATACAGAGATAATTCAGTCTACGTCCTTCCTCGGCCGGGTGGCCGTGTGGTAGCGCGTCTGCATACAGATCTGTGACATGCAGTTCCAATCTTGCTAGGGAAACATTTGCACTTTGAGCTTTATCTTGAGCGATATTTTTCAACTGATTTGAAACACTCATATATCATTTGAATGTTGATATACAGAGTTAGGAAAAGATGATTGCAGAAAGTAAAACGATGGGAGACATAGTAAAAAGTAAAACCAGGAAAAAGGTCTTACTGACGAAAAGTAAAACCTGGGAAGAGGTCTTACTGACGAAACGAAAAGTAAAACCTGGGAAGAGGTCTTTCTAGCGAAAAGTAAAACCTGTCCCTACAAAACAAGAACCTCAAATGCGGTTATTCTGAGAAAACAAGAGATGACCAAATATTTAGTGAGAAAACACTTCAGGTTTATGTATGATTTGATGAAAAACTTCACGTGATGACAAATATCCCGATACACACATAAAATAACACACTGGCCTCAATATCTTAAGTGATAGCAAACCGTCCACTACAAGTGGACTCAGTTGAGAATGTCCTTGCGAGGCGACCTTCATCTGTGACGTCAGAAATTTACGGTGGTGTACGAGTCTTGCATAACAGTGCGAGCCACCGTCAGCGTGGGGTGACCAAAACACGGCGACAGCCGTCACACACCGGCATGTTACAGCTACGTCACGTGGGTAACATTTCTTGGAGCAATCTTCATAGGATGCTTGAAATTGAATCATTTAACATGGTGGAACCCATGTAGTCAACAAATGTTAAGAATACTTCCTTTTTTCTTTCCTTTCTTTTCCTTTTTGTTTAACTTGACAGTCCTGTAGCTTGTTGGCTTACAATCTGAGAGTATCAGGAACGACTTGAGATGGTCGAAGACGATAGTCCTGTAGTTTGTTGACATGCCAGGTGAGAGCACCAGGAGCGGCTTGAGATGGTCGAGGACGACAGTCCTGAAGCTTGTTAACATGCCAGGTGAGAGCACCAGGAGCGGCTTGAGATGGTCGAGGACGACAGTCCTGAAGCTTGTTAACATGCCAGGTGAGAGCATCAGGAGCGGCTGAAGGTAGTTGAGGACAACAGCCCTGTTGTCCTGTGATATGCCAGGTGAGGTTTTGATGCTGTGGCAAAACAAAACGACGTGGTGGTGGGATCTTCTCTAAATCCTCGCAGTAGTGAGTGAATGAGTGAGTTTGGTTTGACGCCGCTTTTAGCCATATTCAAGCGATATCACGGCGGGGGACACCAGATAAATGGGCCTCACACATTGCTTTAACCACTAGGCTACCCCACCGCCCCCAGTCCTCGCAGTAACCGGAAGAGGTGTAGCCGAGGCGGTGGAGGTTGTTGGAGACGCAGTCTTTAAGACGATGTGCGGGTTTAAACAGACCGGTATGAGCATCTTGCTTGCTTGACATTACTGGTCCGGTGGACGAATGCATTGCTTTTAGCACGCACACACAGACACACTTACCCCCTCGAGCGCTCGAGATCTCACTCTTTAACCCGTGATAATCCTAGTTAGGACTGATCTTCAGTAACCCATGCTTGTTACGGTTAATAAATTGTCGTGACAAAAAGTATAAGAATTCCCTTTGAATCAGCAAAATATACCACAGGCAAGTCTGAAACATTCAATAATATATTGAGCAAACAATAAGTAAGTTACAATGAATCACAATACCGATTTCTAGTACAATGCAGTTGAGCCACAAGTGTAAGGTAATGAGTCACAAATATCAAATATTAATTCACCATTTTGGCATGTACTGCGACAGCAGATATATTAACTGAAGTTTGTTTCCACAGTGAGCAGTCAGGCACGGAGTGTCAGTCTTGAATGTAGATTATGTTGTTGACAATCACACGCTGGCACACAACCCCAGTATAATTGCGAGTGTAAGTCCATGTGTGCACGTCAACACAACAACCAGCCTTTATAGACACTGAGACAGTGTTTGAGGCATTCGAGCAAATCGTGGCTGCAACACTATTCAATTAGAACTTTCAATCAGAACTTTCAGTTAGAACATTCAATTAGAAGTAAACAATAGATTGCCAAGGGCAGGTCACTTGAGCGCTATCAAAAAGGCCTGCTGCTACTATTAAACATATATGATACGAAATGTGATCCTCTCAAGACATTAACAGGATCGAGTGGTCCGTATTGCTGACTTAGTTGACACATATTATCGTATCCTAGTTGCGCAGATCGATGCGCATGCTGTTGATCACTAGATTGTCTGGTCCGGATTCGATTATTTACAGACCACCGTCTATATATTGCTGAGTGCGACGTAAAACTGATTTCTCCTCCTCCCCGTCCCCGTCTCTCTCTCTTTCTCTCTCTCTCTCTCTCACACACACACACACAACACACGCACAAAGTGAAGTTTTGTGTAACACTGTTATCACCCTGCTTATATGTGGTAGATCATAAACTGCTAAGACGTGAAAATGTTGCAGGGGCATTATACGAGTCATGTCTTACATGTGGGTCAAGCTGTCTTAAATGTGGGTCAAGCTGTAAACAGCTATCTCGGAAGGAGCTATAAGTGCATGCTTTGAATTCCAACTATAACCGAATCTTAGAGCGTTTTGTCAACCAGTCTATACCAAAAACACGCACAATGGACGCTGTCATAAATCGCGAACGTTGGGAATACTAACAGAAGATGAGACTATTTAATATCATGACAAAAATATCTTAGCAAAACCCACATTATCACAGCGATCGTGAAAACAGGATTGTTGGGGACCGAACACATAAATAATCCGGCTATATCACGGAGGTTAATAAACAAAAGCGTTATAGAAAAGGGTTATGCTTTTGCTTATTTGAAATATTTTTATAAATGTAAAATATGAATGAAATAATTTTCGGCGATCATTTCTTTACACCCAATTCCATAATAAAACTTAAGTCACAATCTGCCCATTCAGTGATCCTCAGATGTATGTCCATAGGATATCTTATCTTATGTTGACCCATATTATAAGAAAGGGCTCACATGTTTCATACATGCTTTAGGGCGAACGAAATCGTTCTCATCACTGTAAGGAGGCGTAGAAACCCAACACACGCCGCCAGGTGGCTCCCGCATAGTACGTCTTGATAGTGTCGACAGTGCAGTCTGGGACGGACGCTGTCATGTCGACCGGGAGATTCCTGCACTTCGCCTACGCCAGCAATATGCTGAAGGAACGCATGCTATGCTACAACCCCACAGCCCTAAAGATATTTCGAGGTCCAGCCAAGCTAGAGGTAAGAACCAAGTTCTGTACGAAATAATATTACGGTATATGCTTTTGAAGACATGTAGGACGCATTCCTTTCCATTGTTTAATTAACAAAGCTTTCAGAAATTCATGTAAACGCTCCGATTTTGTGCTAATACTTTCCATGAAAGGGGAGGTGGGGGTGTTGGGGGTGGGTTGGGGTGGGGGTGGGGGTGGGGGCGCAAAATTCGAAATTTACAGAGGAAAAAATTGTGTTGCCGTACATTCCATTGAGAAAACCGGATTGTAAGTTGTTCTAATCATCTTAAACGATTGGTCACCTTAGGAAAGGCAACGTGCACATGGCAGGATGGTACAACACAGATCGATTCAAAATTCAGTAATTAGCAGAGTAGAAGTTTCACACTTTCAGAACGACTACGAAATTGTGGTCAAAATGCCTCTCAAACTGACATTAGTTTCGGAGAGCTACAGGTTTTGGAATGAGTTGTACACCGTTTGTCTTCAGATAACAAGAAACACCCTCGCGGCATTCCTCAAAATTCACAAACACGAATGAATCTTGCTAGCTTGTCTATCTCTCCAATACGAGAGAGTGGGGCGAGCATAACGTTTTCCAGATGTGTCAAGGCAAAATGAATGGATTTGTCTCGGTGTTGTAGTGTATTCGACAGAGCCATACACAGAATGTCGGCAAAACCCGCCACTCTATGTGTGGGACTTTATTTGTAGGTTTGTAATGACCATTTATTGCTGGGGTAGAACTTTGCTTGTAGGTTTGTGCTGACCTTAGGTTGCTGGGATGGGACTCTAGGTGTTGGTTTGCGATGACCTTAGGATGCTGGGATGGGACTTTAGGAGTGGGTTTGGGAAGAGTATTTATTGCTGGGATGGGACTTCATTTGTAGGTTTGTGATGACCTTAGGATGCTGGAATGGGACTTTAGGAGTGGGTTTATGATGACCTTAGGATGCTGGGATGGGACTTTAGGAGTGGGTTTGGGAAGAGTATTTATTGCTGGGATGGGACTTCATTTGTAGGTTTGTGATGACCTTAGGATGCTGGAATGGGACTTTAGGAGTGGGTTTATGATGACCTTAGGATGCTGGGGTGGGACTTTAGGAGTGGGTTTGTGATGACCTTAGGATGCTGGGATGGGACTTTAGGAGTGGGTTTGTGATGACCTTAGGATGCTGGGATGGGACTTTAGGAGTGGGTTTGGGATGAGTATTTATTGCTGGGATGGGACTTCATTTGTAGGTTTGTGATGACCTTAGGATGCTGGAATGGGACTTTAGGAGTGGGTTTATGATGACCTTAGGATGCTGGGGTGGGACTTTAGGAGTGGGTTTGTGATGACCTTAGGATGCTGGGATGGGACTTTAGGAGTGGGTTTGTGATGACCTTAGGATGCTGGGATGGGACTTTAGGAGTGGGTTTGTGATGACCTTAGTATGCTGGGGTGGGACTTTAGGAGTGGGTTTGTGATGACCTTAGGATGCTGGGATGGGACTTTAGGAGTGGGTTTGGGATGAGTATTTATTATTGGGGTAGGACTTAAGATGTAGGTTTGTGATGACCTTTGCTTGCTGGGATGGGTTTGGGATGACCTGAGATGACCTTTCTATAGGCATAACTTTCTGATGTCTTTTGGTTGCTCAGGCCGGAAATTGGGACATTAGCTTTGTGATGGATGTTTGTTGCTGTTGTTTGCCTTTAGCTGTTGATAGACAATCACTGTCAGTTTGAAATGAAGTTCAGACAGGTTCAAGTGTGTACCACTTCAAACGAATGAGTCTGTAGGTCATGCAACTTACTTTCAGGGATTTATTCCCAATTGTTCAGATCTCACTTGCCTCACTTGTATTGTTAAATTTGCGTACTATAGTCCGTGTCCACATCAGGACGCTTTTGGTAGATTTATTGTATCGACTGATCCCGTTTTGAAACATCCAAAAAGCAATGCAGATGAGTCGCAATTCTTTATGCACTCAGTAAAGTGTATATGTTAGTTCAACATATAGCGGTGTAGTTTTTCATTCAGAGATGTTCACAAATAGTTGACATTATTAGCAATGTGAGTGATATCCCCATTTATTCTCTATTGTATTACTGATCACTACATTCCGGGGCACCCGCACAATAAGTGAACTAGGTAGATAATTTTATAGATATACAACTGATAATTCTATGGATATGCGGTTTCAGGTCCTTTGCTCGCATTGTTTGTAACAGAAAAAAGTACAGACTTTTGAAATGTTCCAAAATTCCAGAATTACCGTCTTGCGTTTTGCCGTGATTGGCCTTTACCAGGAGTTTGGCATGGACCAACTGCTAATCTCCGAAAGTCGCCGGGCAGCCATGTTTGGGGGGTGATCTGGGAGCTGGAAGACAAGGTCAAGGCCGAGTTGGACAGGTAATCAGCATGTCTAAAATTAAATGTTCATCAAACGTCAATAAATACGGTCAACATAAAACCTGACGCACATGTGGGATATTTCCGTAAATCTTTACATCAAAGAATAGAAACTTTTAAACAAAAATCGTCACTTTTGTAGCTTCTGATACAGTGACATAGTAGTATATTTGGCGTAGGAGAAGATGTCTCTCTTCATTTCTTGAAGGTGGCCTTGTTCTTCTCAGGCATTACGCAAATTGACAGCATCACGGGTGAATTCCGTATCGCACAGACAAGTACTCATTTACTAAAGTTATGATATCTTTAGCAAAAACACGTTTTGAAATCTTATTTAGTCGACTGTAATTTCCTCACGTGTTACCCATTCGTATTTTCCCCAGCCAGGAACATACTCACCAAGGCCTTGACCTTGAGGTGACTGACCTTCGGGGTAACAAGTTCACCTGCTACGCGTTTGCTATGCGTGAAAGTCAAGGTCAGGAGGAGCCTCCTTCGCCGCAGTATAAGGACGTGATAGTGCGTGGGGGTCAACAGAGCGAACTTCCGGGGGAGTATATTCAGACTTTAAAGGATCTGCCAGACAACGGGTTTACGGGGCGTGTTGCCGTGTATGAAGACGTCCTAGCGATTCTCAAAGGGAAGTTTTGACTGTATTCAAATGCAGACTCCGCAATAGATTTAGTAAACGTTTGTTTAAGGCTTTATACTAATAAAACGGAGAATGACAACTGTAAAAATCTTTGGAATAGGTCAATATATAGTCTTAGACAGGTGTATTGTCCTTTTCTTTGTACAGACCTCGGACTGAAATGTCCCGCTTTCATACCAAATTGCCCTTGGTTTGGTACCTCCTGATTTCTTGGCGCAGATCAGAAGAGTGCCCGGGTTATCCATCGGGAGCACAGCCCTTCTGGAACTCACTTTGGATAATGCAGAAGACTGCAGTATTGTGAAGTCTCCATATGCTTCGGAGTGTTCGTAGATGATTCGACTTGACAGCACTCACATTCGCTGTCTGGACTGGATGAAGAGGGAGAAAGAGCAACGGTCTGATGATGAACCTAACTAGCCAGGATCACCCGGATCCTCTCTGTGGCATTATATTTTGACATTAACTCGATGCGCCTAGTGGCTGCAAGAGCTGTATGATCCCCAGGGAGTTGAGAGTTATAAGAATGACATCCAATGATCCAGGGAAAAACAAAGCGCTTTTGCGCGGCTGAGCTGGGTATTGAAGAACAATGCAAAGTCGGCCAAATATTAGCATGTTAAATGATAAAATAATAATTAATACGTAAACTAATACAAATGAGATAAAATGATAAATGTATTATTACTCTCGTGCATACACAAGCAGTAATATGCAAAACTTGTGTATTATGTACTCTTAAAATGCTATCAAATGTATGAAAAACTCAAATAGACCATTACTCATACAAAACGTGTGACGAATTCAGGCAACAGAAAAAAATATCTGGTAGTCATGACTACGGCAGCTAATGGCGGCTACACACTGTCGCCCATACAAGTCAACTTGAATAGTAATGACAAGTGTATACAGATCCATGTCACCTATATTGGTCCACTTGATAAAATTTCCATAGACTTACATGCTATTTCACAGTAACATAAATAATTTTCATGAAGTGACTTTAGGACGGATCTTAGTAAAATTTGTCAGGCAAATGTAAATTAAATCATCTCTGCTTTGAACACATAAGTTTCAATTCACGTTTCCGACCACCATCTAAGCATTCACATCACATCTATCAACCTACATTTTGTTCCCCAATGCACAATCCTGTTGGCTGCCATGTTAAATGAGTTCTCGCCACTGTGCACATATTGTTTAACTTGTTGCCATTCGAGAAATAAGCAACGGAAAATTAAACAGATACAATACAACTAGATATTTGTATAGCGCCGCCATCCAGTTACTTCAACTGCTCAAGGGCGCTTTTTTCCTCTCGATCATTGAATGTCCATAACAACGGCACACCGTATTTTCAATCTCAACTTCCTGGGGATCATACAAGTCTTGCAGCCTCGCCAGGTGCACCGAGTTAATGTGGCTTCCCCATCCTTACGAGGTACCCATTCACAGCTGGGTGGACTGGGACACATAGTCACAACACTTTGTCCATGTTTACTGCACGTTGCTGTACCCGCAACTAGGTGTTTGTACGTATTCGTGTGGCCACCATCTGGTCATCTACCAACATATTCGTGGGTTCGTTTGGGTGCACAGGGTTGTGTACGGCACACTAGGGGTTGTGACAATACTGAAAGAGTCTGCACACAAAGTTGACTCCAAGGTTTTTACACTCGGTCACAGGTGGGCTGGATCCCGACACTTCAACCTCGCTGTATCACTAGCCTGGTGCCTTAGCCCACCCCGCTCCCCTCAATACAATCAGTCACTGGATTGTCTACTCCATACACGATAATTTACAGACCGCAGTCATACCGTTGGAATATTGAACAGTAAGACATTCTAAACGCAATCTCAAAATATTAAAAAAGCTAAAAATATTAACACTACGGAGTGCACCGTATTGCCATCGCGTCGTACCCTTGCTTAAGAAAAATGGTATCACCCATGTAACGAGTCTTGACAATATCGCCAATATCCTCTGCTTCATCAATATCTGTTTAAGCAATAATATTTAAAAGTTGTAAAATAGTGTTCATCTAAGTGATCTGATAAGAATATTTTACCAGAAAGATGGCATACATAAAATTTATTTTAAAGATTTATTAAATTTTGTATCACGTGATGACTGTAACCACTAGCGGGATGCTTCTATTGGAAACTAGTTTATTGAACATAGTGTACATTGCACTGATTGTGTAAAGGATGAACTGTCTTATGCTACAAGAACCGCAGAAATCATATCTGCAGTAGACAATGCTGAACTAAATATGTCACCAGCCGACGACGGTATCTCCACCGAATTTTATAAAAACTTAAGGATATGAAAGCACCCTTCCTTGGTTAATCCTTTTACAAATATTGTGTTTATGTCATTCCCAGGCGCATGGACTACTACTGCTATCATAAATAATACCTACATGAAAAGACAACAGGCCCCCCTAAGTAACTGAAGGAATTACAGCAAATTTGAAGGTGCGTTTTGTTTTTAGTTTAGTTTTAGTTTTTAGTTGTTTTTAGATATAACATCATTTTTTTGTAAAATGTGTTTAAATTTGTCAATTGCACTTCAAAGCAAGAAAGATTATGGCTCATAAACTTCTTCATGGCGCACGTTCATGATGTTCGTAATCATCGGCACGACTTCGATGTTCAGATGTAAACAATCTCCAGGGGCATGACTTGTGACACTCTTCTGCAGTGACAATCTTTTCCTAAAAACATAAGCTATTGCCCCGACAACACATCATACCTAAACGCATTCAACAAGGGTGGTCAAAGATGGATAAGTATAAAAACGTAATAGTAGGAACTAAAAACAAAACGCACCGAGACGGGTGCTTCTTCCAACGACGCCATGTTTTGCTGCGTGAGTTTCCGCTTGCGACCGAAAAATCTCCGGAGATGGCCGAGCATGTTTCCAGTATTACCGACATTGCTTCCGATAGGGCCGATGGGTTTCTGTTATTACCGTTAAACTACCGATATCGCTGCAATTGTTTCGCGAGTGGGCTGCGTTTGTTTACATTTGAGATGCAATTCCTTCAAATTTGCTGTAATTCCTTCAATTACTTAGGGGGGCCTGGACAAGTAATCATGAAAATGGTAACTATAGGGACAGGGAAGGAAGGAATTATAAATCGTCATTTAGCAGTTGACAACATATTTTCATTCTTCAGTCTATTCTTCAAAAGCATATAATTACCAAAAGCAAATGGCATATTCTTCTGTGCTTTCGTACATTTTAGGAAGCGTCCGACATAACTTACGTTATCTTCTTTTAAGGAATGGTTTGAATGGAAAAATGTTTCGTGTTCTTCAACATTTACATGACAACATGAAGTCTGCTGTATTTGTCAGTGAAGGGAGAGAACTATCTGATTATTTTGATTGTTCAACTGGTGTTAGACAAGGATGTATAGTATTCCCAGAAATTATTGAGAATCATGTTGCGTCATGTAACTCATTACGTTTATTAACTTCTGGCGTTTTACTTACATAAACATGTTAAAACATCATCCTTTTACAGTCTCAGTCTTGTTTTAGTACTTTGTTAGACCTCCTCGCTCAGCAATGCAAGCCTGAATACACCTAGGCACACTACCCATCAAAGTTTTTAGGTAATCGTGTGACAGGGTATCCCAATATTTGACAACCTCGGCCTTCATATCTTCAATATTTCTCAGTCCCTTTTGGTTCATGCTGTCCTTCATGACTCCCCACACATTCTCAATTGGGTTTAGGTCTGGGCTGTAACTGGGCCAGTCTAAAACTTGAACATTTTCGCCCGACAACCACTGTTTTGTGTAGCGCGCAGTGTGTTTTGGGTCATTATCATGCTGGAAAATCCAATCATCTTCATACAATGTTTGTGCTGTCGGAAGAAGGTGACCATTTAGAATGTCAACGTATCTTTCTTTTGTCAAGTTTCCCGTGAAAACACACAATGGCGTCACTCCGCGAGCCGATATGCCACCCCACATGTGAAACTTCGGGCTATGTTTTGGTCGCTGGTAGATAGGTTTGACAGTATCTTTGGTCCAAATTTTCACACAATTAGGGAAAAGCCAAACAGAACTTTCATCCGAAAAGAAAACATTATCCCAATCTTGATTTTCATGAGCCCGACACCAGTTTAAACGTTTTTCCTTTTGTGCATCTTTCATCAACGGCGAGGGAATTCCACGTTTTTTCACCCAATTAAGTCTCTGTAATTCCTGCCTAACTGTTTCATTGCATACCTGAGGACTTCCTCTGCTAATCATTTCATTTCTGATGTTCTCAACACTTTTCAATTTGCCCCTACTCACAATCTGCCCAAGTCTTCGGCGATCCACAACACTGAATTTCCTAGGCCGACCTGCCCCTGCTTTGTGCTCTATCCCGGTTCCTGTGTGAATATTCTTCAAAGTTCTGTATACTGTAGACAGAGGAATACCATGTCTACAAGCTAACACTTTAGCATCAGCCTCACCCCTTTCAAAATCATCTAGAATGAGCTTTCTTTTCTCTCTTGCTGTAAATTCTGCCATGTCAACACAGGATGCCGTCTGCTCAGACAAGGGAGATAACTCTTGACGTAATGAGCTGCCTTTTAAGCCTTCAAGAGTTGTCTCCCTTATTTAGTATGCTTAGTGCATAGTGAAAGCCCTTTTTCCAATCTTAGCATCATTAGAAAAAAACCCAAAGATTTTCTCAATAATTTCTGGGAACACTGTACACTTAGTTCCATGTTGTTCAGCATATTAATCAAAGTATGGGCCAAGCCGTTCATTCATTAGGGGTGACAAGCATGCCTCAGTTAATTAGTGGGCTATTTTTATCTGCATTTTGGGAGGTCTGCGTTTTGGGAGTAAATCAACCCTGCTTGGAGATGAATGGGACATAAATATACAGTTAATATGACATGAGATGTATATTTTTCACCCGATTTGTTCCATTGCCCATCCCATTCGAATCCCAAATCTGAATTGTATGTATGTATGTATGTATGTATGTATGTATGTATGTATGTATGTACGTATGTATGTATGTATGTATGTATGTATGTATGTATGTATGTATGTATGTATGTATGTATGTGTGTATGTGCTTGCAGGTAGGTAGGTACGTAGGAACGTAACTATGCTCTTTGCACCTTCACCTGTCAAACGATTCTATCCTCACGATGCCGTGACACACACACACTGTGGATTCAACAGTCAAAAATCGATTAGGTCACAAAAACAAGATGGCCGAACACAGTCTGCTCAACACCCAAACCCCCACTATACAACAAGTAACAAACTAACCCATATCATTTCAAAAGGAGCCCAAGGGAGACTAGAGACCTGAAATCTTGACTTGCTTCATTTAAGGTCCATTGCAGGTAAGTATAAGACTTGCTGCCTACACAACAACACAAGCTCGAACATACTTGCAGCACTGGAGTGTACACACCGATCAACGTTATCCGCCCGTCTGTTCGTATACCGTAAATCTTACACTAGACCCCTGTGTACTTGGTTTTCATCTGATTCAGCTGGAGGTAGTGTTTTTTCTCTGACTGTCCAGCAGAAACAAGAAAGGAGAAACACACACTTAAGTGTCGCACATTCCATTGTTTACATTACAACAATAAATAACACTTGACAGGCTGTGTCCAACACGTAATGCCAGACCTTACAATATATACCATTGGTAACGACCTAACGTCAAAGCCAGATGTCAGGCCAAGCATGACTTGCATTACCACTCACCAACATTGCGTAAACTTAATCTCCGAAAGTATGTGCTGTTGCCTATTCTACTTGTTTGCAAACAATACAAGCTGTATCGAAACGTCGCTTCACCTGAATAAAGTTGCTCATCCATAACGTTTGCCCTTATCTATATTCTTTTATGTTATTTTAACATTTACCGTTACTGAATCCAACATTCGACTTCACCCAAATGTATTACTCATTTACATCTTCACAATTTCTATAACTTGGGCTTACGTGTAAAGGCGTGTATCGCCTTTGTATGGACTTGCAGAAATATCAGGTATTTGTGTAGCAAATATACAGGAAATATACAGGACTTATCTATTCTGATGTCTATTCGAGTTTAGATTTTGGTGTTTGTATTTTAGTATGTTAGAAAATATAATGGGCATCATATAAAGTTGGATTCTTCACTGTAAACCTTTTTGATGAGGTTGTAATTACAAGTGAAAAGCACGCACTATCCAGTCAAATTAGCTGACCTACGCAACACCAGAATCTACTTCTTTCCTGTTAAAACAAGCTGGCACTTTTTATAGTCAACATAAATCATTTATTACGAGATAAAGACAAAAACCGGGGTTAATCATCCACGATAGAGACTATCCTTTATTCCAGCACACATGCTAAGTCTTTTGTGTGAACGTTCTGATGAAGGCATTCGATAATGAGGGGTCCTACAATCCTCACCGGAGTCTGATTACAAGGTAGTCACGTCACAGCAGTGAGTGAGTTTGTTTCTAAGCCGAATTTAACAACATTCAAGCAAAATCACGGCATGGAACACCAGAAATAGGGCTTCACACATTATACCAAGTGGGAATCGAACCCTGGGTTCGGTGTGACGAGCGAACGTTTTAACTGCTAGGCTGCACCACCACCCCCAAACCAAGAGCGATTTGCTTATAACAAATGTCTGTCGAACTCAGTGAACGCAAATCCGCACAGCGGAAAGTGACACCGTTTCGTTCAGAAAGGGTTTTCTTAATTTACAGACTGTATCGTCGTCAAATGGATAGAAACTCAGCCGAAATTGTCATGCTTGATTTTACCGGCCTGGTACCCGTGAAGATCAATTCCATCTAACTCATGAGTGCGTGGTCATGATATTTTCACCTTCAGCACGGGTATTTAAGTCATCTGGACCTTTTACAATAGTTAGCTGTATATTCCAGTCACACCCCCGTTAGTTCCAAGACGGACTCTCTGTCACGTCGGACTATAAACACAACTGGATTCGTCATCACTCGCTCCTTTCCGTAACTCGCATTCGGCTTGTGTCGGATTGACACGAGTCACGATAAAGCCCTGCCATGTAAACATGGCTCTCACATTCAAGTATTTCGCGTATGGCAGCAACCTTCTGAAAGAACGATTACTTTTGGGAAATCCGACAGCACAGTACTTTGGTGTGGCCCGATTAGATGTAAGTATTGCTTGAAATGAAACTGTGTCACACATTACATTCACCCTTTCCAAGCTTTGACAAAACAGGGGCGTACTGAATCAATAGTGAGCGTCATCCAGTCCGTGGTGTTTCGCAATCTGTCGTACTGCCTCTAATAAATGTGAGGGGTTATACTGACTTGGTGGTATACTCCCTACGTCTACAGGTACGCATTTCTATAGCACCTTTACATGTTACGTCTATGGTTTTGTTGATTTGGGTACATGCATGTATCCCTGATCTTGAACCCTAATTGTACACAAATTAAACCCTAGCTCCTATCCTAAAACCCGAATAGCATTCATTGTTAAAGGGGATTGTCAGTGAATGTCAATTTTCATCCCTCACTGAAAAATACTTAACCGAAATCTCCAATGGGCTATGAAAGGGGAGCGTTTTGAAGCTCAGTTAACTGACATATACTTGTATATAGTGCCCGCGTGTGGCCTTGTGGCTAAAACATTCACTTGTCACACCGTAGATTCGGATTCGATTCGACACGTGTACAATGTGTGAAGCCCATTTCTGGTGTTCACACGTATATTATTGCTGCAATATTGCTAAAAGACGAGCAGAACTGCAACCAAAAGCTGCATAAATTACAGCTCCATAAATGTGTTAGCTTAGTTACCCAAGCAGAGCAACAGCTCACTCGCTTGGAAATAACCACCCGAATTAGAAAGCAGACAACATTACTGTCGGTAGACGAAGGACACCACGTACCAACACCAACACCTGTAATGTGAGAATAAGTTACATATATTACGACCTTTAACAGAGCGAGTGAGTATGTTTTACGCCGCTTTTAGCAATATTCCGGCAATATCACGGTGGGTGACACCAAGAGGTCTTCACATACTGAACCCCCACGGGGAATCGAACCCTGGTCTTCGGCTTGACGAGCGAACGCTTTAACCACTAGGCTACCTGGCCGACCGGCTTTACAAGAGACTGACAAGGCCTGGACAAGATAATTCCTCAGTAAATGGAATCTAAGGTTTGACAGTACAGCATAATGACAGCCACGGGGACTGGGCCACTAGATGGATATGAACATAACCCAGGCAGAAACAGAACGAACCATTATCATCTCAAACATTCTGTTGACGTTTTCCTTGACTGGACGCCAGGTTGGCAGTAAAGATTCGACCCACTGTCATGGCTTGCTCTCTTCATATGTGAAGATTATAAGGGTCCTGTTTCGTACTCGGTTGTTTAGCCAGATTTGACCTGGGTTTGACAGAGACCCCAACCTGACAGAAACCAGGTATTGAAAATACCTGACTAATTAGTGAAAGCAGCATCCTTTGTTTTCAAAGTTCGTTTAGGAGTTTATCAAGGCTGATCCACATACCGTTGAAGTAAGATATCACAATGTTCCTCTCCGCTGGATCCCTACATCAAACTTTCATTCCATATAAGCGGACTAGAGTCTATCGATTAAAACATTTCCGGTTTCGAGATGAAGCGAATGCTGGAGGAAATACGGTACACACGATATTCCGTCCAGCTGCCTACAGTTTCATTCATGCAGATTATGCATCTCTGTTACGTACTTCTTTCCCGCAATGAATTACACTGTAGATATTTACTACTGTTATTAATATCATACTATACGCGATTTATGAACCTTTCATATTCTTCTCTTCGTTGGACTACTATTTCAGAATCTACAAGAAAATTTGACAAATTTGCAAAGGTTTCATATGCACTTCTCAGAGGATGAAATGTAAATTCACTCGTAAATTCAGCCGGACAACTTCTACGTATCACTCCATACCAATTTTGCGCCAGAAAATAGTTCGGTATCCAGAAAATTAAATCAGGGTAGATATTATTAACGACTCCCTGTACAGGAAGAATACGAATGGTTACGACCGATCGCAATTCAATAGTTTAGAACGGTCTTACGGATGTTGTGGAGCATGTACGATTAGTGAATCGGAATCTTTTAAACCAGAATCAATCGTTTGCTTGACGTCATATCTTATTGATCTTCTAAAATTGATAAGGAGACCTGTCAAAATTTTGTTACGATATATTTGTGAAATTCTTTGGCAAAACTCAAGACAGACAGGCACGGATCTGACGGGAAAAGGAACACTATATATGATGCCGTCAAGAAACAAGAAGACGTGGCCGTTCAGTGACGATGCATCGGCTGTGACCCCTTCCTCGTAGCGCTACGGCAATCGTAAGTTACGATCACCTTAGCGCTACGACAGTCGTAAGGCTGTACTTAAGTATGGAGTTTCGATCACCTTAGCGCTACGACAATCGTAAGTCTGTGTTAAGGTATGGTGTTACGATCACCTTAGCGCTACGACAGTCGTACGTCTATCTTAAAGTATGGGAGTTACGATCATCTTACCTCTACGATAAGGAAAAGGGCCCTGTCGGCGCCATCTCGGCAAAGTCAAGATAAGTCGATGAAGTCGCTCTGGCGGAATTCTCCACTCCTCTTCCAGCAATGAGATGGCCAGTTGTGGAAGAGTCTGAGGCGTGTTTTGACGTTGACGTACACGTCGATCGAGACAATCCCGTAGGTGATCAATCGGGATTTTTATCTGGTGATCGGGAAGGCAATTGAAAGACATTGGTGTTAGTAGGTAGCGGACCGTGGTGCGTGCTGTATAGGAAGTAGCGTTGCCATTCTTAAACATCTCCTTCTGTCCGTCCATAATTAGAAGTATCTGGCATTGATGTTGATATACCAATTCGCTTTCAAATTCCCATGAACCAACACTAAATGAGATCTTTGTCTGTGCTTGATATCAACACCATGATACTTCCCTCACCGAATCTGTCGACCTGGTGAATGTAAATAAGGGGAAAACGTTCATTATTCCGACGGTAAACACGCCGTCTTCCATCTCACCGGTGAAGAAGCCATCGTGATTCATCACTGAACTAGACTCCTTTCTAAAGATACAGTTGAGAACTCTACGATACCACCGCAAGCAATTGCAGCAATGGAAGTCTCTCAAAACAGGGGCGACAGCTGGTCCTGTTGTCTCCAGAGATCTGTTGTCTCCAAGGCTGTGCCAAGACAATGACATAAGTGAACAACCCGGATGTAGCGGTCCAAAGCTGGGGTGGTAACTCTTGGACGGCCGCTTTTCGGGCGTCCTTGCGGGGAATTGTCGGGACTGCAACTCCTAAGCTTGAATGCGGCTTATGGCGACGTTTCAATTGGCGGCACTCTGATGATTTCATCTTTTCCCGGCAAAAACGACGGACAAAATTAAACACAACATTTCTTCTAGAATAGGGAAAAGGTTAATATTGTCGCGTTCTGGCGCTGAACTATTTACAATCACTCAAAGATAACAACTTTGAAAGAAATAGTATATTTGTATTGTTTTTGCCGAAGATACATGAATTCAATATTCTCAGTCTTTCTAACGATGTGGTGGTGCTTGTATGGTAATTTCTATGCGCTTGTTATCGTTTGATATCGGCAGTTTTATTTTTCGAGCTGACACGATAGGCTTATAATGGTTCTTCCCACATGGGGTCACATGAAAGGAAAATTGTTCCTTTATGTTTTTTTCTCCAAGTTTTTTCACAAGGTTTGTATCGCATAGTCTGTAAAGAAACCTAGAACTAAGGGAACACTTGTACATTTGCGTGATCTCTTACTTTTCCCCCTTGGGCTGCATACTGATATACAGCAGGTGTTATAGCAATTTGTCGATCATAAGACATGGCATGTTTAACGTATTGTCCATTAAACTGTCTACACGGTAAAGTAAATAATCGTTGTATTATACAGTGGAACAGTCTAAACCGGCACTCATTGGGACTGACGAAATAATCCGCTTTAAACACAGTACCGGATTGTAGAACTGATGATAAATGTACAAGCCGCGAACGGAACAGATTTTACGCCAATGTTGACAACTTGCCGGATTGGACAGATGACGGTTTTAACAGCTTTCATTTTATTTTGCGAATGTGTGACGAATTATTCTAAATGATAACTGGTTTATTTCCTCAAATGTGAGCACACAAACACTATGACATAAACTTAGGAGAGACACATATGGCGCCCAGGCACGTAAAGCGTTTAACAAAATGATACTCGCGCATCAGTCGTACGTCATCTGAAACATAAGCACAGATACATTCACACAATGGAATTATGCAAATAGACTTAATACAGTTATACGAATAGGTATACAAGTATATGGAGTAGAACGCTTCGGTGTATAAACCAGAAAATTCGTGTAGATGAGAACTAATACATATCCATGAAACACGCGGTTTCGTACTTTGGAATTCATTCTGTGACGTTACAGCGGAAACGTTCTGCTAGTCACTGCCTTGGCATCATGCCATGTGTTCTGTGTAAAGCATGATCGTGTAACTTCTTGGATGGGTTCAGTAAGATTAAATGTTTGTTGGACTCATGTAACCAGTGTACTTTGTGTTTTTCATTACTGAGTCTTCATCTTTGAATGTCTGTTGTTGATTGATCTGGTTGTGTCTATTTGGGTTGATTAACATCGTATGATGAGATATATTTGGTCTCTGATAATCCGGTGCTTGTGTAATGGTCTTTTGAACTGTTTTAGGCGGTTTTCCTTTTGTCGACTATTGGAGATTTTTTATATTTCTACATTGACCCACACGGTTTGGACAGTTGATGACGTGGTATGGATATCGCTGATTCTTTGATCTTTGATTCTAATGTTTATGGGCCCTACACAGACCTCGCCATAGTGACTGTTAATTTTAACAATATCTAGACAATACCTTTAGGTTCTTGTCGTTTGGACGTGTTCCTGCCATGGGTGTTCAGTAGGATTTCCAGTGGTGTAGAGCTGATGAAGTCGGTTTCGACGCCAGCTTCTTGCTTCAGGAGACGACGATGGTGGGAGGTTTTTGCCATGAAAGGGAGAGAGATACGGGTGTGTGCTGGTCCGGATGGCAGGTTTACTTGCCGGATGAAGGGTGGTGCTGGTAATGTTGTCGACTTGCTTAGATGGGTAATGGTTACACTGAGTGAAAACATGGCGAATGTGTCGGAGTGATGGCTCGTCAGGCACTAAGGGTTCGTCTAAGAAAAGCAACAACGGGAAATATATTCGACGCGAGGTTTATTCAGATGCGACTATTCCTCAATAATCCTCATTCTGCCCACACAGAGGCGTCAAATGTACAAATAGACACAAACCTATATATGTAGATGATATGTAACGACTAGCGATAACGTTGTTCCTCCTGTCAGTTGTTCAATTGAGTTGCGTCCTGCTTATTTCGAAACAGGTACGAGTTCTTTTAAAATGTATAAAACGCATAATATACACGTAACGTGTATCATGTCCCTTAATTGAATATGCGGTCTGGTATGAAGGTAGTGAAGTCACGTTCGCAGTGCATAAGTTTATCTGATCATAGCGTATCTCTAGTCACATTCTCAGTCGGGCGTTGTACGCGAAACATGGCTAGAACCTTCCTATACTTTGCGTACGGCAGCAACCTTCTCACAGAGAGGCTCTTGATAAATAACCCCACGGCGAAGTTCTTACATACAGCCAGGCTGGTTGTGAGTATTAGATTCAGACCATAGTGTAAAACTACACAAGAAGTCCTTCATCGCCAGTCATACTCATTGGTGGTGATACATTTGCTCTTGTTTGCGTGCATGCACTACACGCACGGTGGGGTGTGGCCGTGACGACCTGACTATCACATTGCAAAGCCCTGGGCCCCTTTAACTTCCTATGTTATGGTATAGGAGGTACGAATGCTACGAGAAAAGTTACGAGATCTTAGGCTTACGAGAGTTTTGTGAAAGGGGCCCCAGGTCATTATCGGTGAGGATTCTTTACCATGTGTTTTGGTTAACTCTTTGGTGATGCCACTATTTGTTTGTTTTTCTTACCATCTTTCTCGTGTATTGTCTCGGAGCTGCTGTTGGTGTTTCCTTTCTGTTTCCTACTGCAAATATTTCACTCGGAGTTAATGGTGGAATATTCGTCCCTTTCCTGCGTTTTTAAGCTCACTTATAGCCGTAGTAATGTTAATTTCTCTTACACATAAGTTCTGCTTCTGAATAGCATAAATAGTTAAACCACATAAACATCAAATGTTTATGTTTATTTATGAAAATAATAATGTATAGTGTGATCAACAGGAGCCAGTAATGCTAGAATATTCATACAAATGTGACATGTTTCAGTTTCAAATATTTCAAGCTGTCAGGCATTACTTACTGGTGACATGTGTTCGAGAACTTTATAATAAATGCGATCCGAACTGAAAGTATGGCAGCGTAAAATATCAACAGTCAAAAACGTTTTTCGCATCTCCGTAGAACGTGAGTACACAATACGTAAAACTCGTAGAATTCCAGTGATTTCAAGTAATTCAGCGTTAATAATCGTACAAAATCAGTTAAGTAAAGCTTGAATTCGTTTAAGGCAAGAGTTACTTTATTGCATTTTCTGATATTTCCTCAACAAAGACACATCAAAGTTGAAACTATAAGCATGAACATTATTTATTTAGCCAACATACCGAAACATAAGTCTCATTAACTTATTCAGACAATGACCTACTTTCAGACGATCCGAATTTTCTCGTGTGAAAGTGTAAATTGACACCACAAACAACTCTGCTTAAACTTAATTCCAGTTCCTTGTTTCATAAGAAAATGGTATTTACAAATGAATTTTAATTTTAAACTTTAATTGCACCGTCATTCTCTACTTTATGTCGAGGTTGAGGCAGCATACCTTAACTATGGAATCACAGATTGCCCCTGTCTGATGAGGTCGCAAAACGATTTACAATGCATCTAGCTCACTGGTTAAACCTGTTATGTGTTGTTTTGCGCTTATTGAGCGTAGTTCTGTAACGCGCAATGAGGTTGATGTAATATCAGTTCCGTCAGAGACCGCTAAACTTTTCTAGCGGCAGAGCCTCGTTTTGATATTTCCACGATTTCCAGGTTTCCGTTTATCAGAGCTCTACGACATAGCACGCCGTGCGACGTATTTACTAGGATTAGAAGGAGCTTAGTGTTGCAATATGCAACTGCGTAGACTTATCAAATCACACTGATTAATATTTATGTATCCAGTTAAATGACATAGTCTAAAAATACATGACTGGTTATCGCATTAAGCTGCGCAATAGGACAGAACCAAGTTAAAAGGAAACGAGATTGTTCTGTAATCAATGTTTTGACATACATCATATAACTGGGTAATTGCTGGGTGCACCGTTAAACAACAGAATTAAGATTGAGAGAGAAGTTACACTGAGACACAAAAGAGACAGGAAGAACATACGGTTGCAACGTCGTTGATTCGATGGTACCTTTTCCAAAGTATAATATTATCTACGAATCTAGTGATATATGTAGATCCATGTATCATATCCGTTTCTGTCATAATTATTGCATGGCCTATATAACGCTTGCACCTGCACACTTTTAATGTCTAACTAGACAATTCTAAACTATGTTGGATTAGACTCTAGTTATTCTGGAAGATTCAGAATTGGAGCCGACTCCCACAGCATCAAAGCATAGCATCTCCCACGACCACTACATGGCTGCATCAAACAGTGATAGATGATTGCTAGATGGTATCTTCTCCAAAGTACACTGTAATGTCATCTACATAGATATACTTGTCATCTACGTGATGCGAGTATTACCTTATTATGCATAATGTATATCATGTATTATCCGCGTTGATGTAAGCATTATCTAAGATGGTGCAAATACGTGTTATCTACGTTGATGCAATTATTGTCTAAGTTGGTGTAATTATTATCTGCTTTGGTACGCGTATTATCTACGTAACTTTAAGGATTACGTAAGTTGATGTAAGGATTATCTACTTTGATGTAAGGATTATTTGCTTTGATGTAAGGATTATCTACTTTGATGTAAGGATTATCTACTTTGATGTAAGGATATCTACTTTGATGTAAGGATTATCTGCTTTGATGTATGGATTATCTACTTTGATGTAAGGATATCTACTTTGATGTAAGGATATCTACTTTGATGTATGGATTATCTACTTTGATGTAAGGATATCTACTTTGATGTAAGGATTATCTGCTTTGATGTAAGGATTATCTGCTTTGATGTATGGATTATCTACTTTGATGTAAGGATATCTACTTTGATGTAAGGATTATCTGCTTTGATGTATGGATTATCTACTTTGATGTAAGGATATCTACTTTGATGTAAGGGTTATCTACTTTGATGTATGGATTATCTACTTTGATGTAAGGATTATTATTTCGATTATTATTTTCGTAGATGCTATTATTATGTAGGTACGTTGGTGTAATTATTATCTACCATGATGTTATATTTGGAACTAGCTCCATTACGTTTCCATAAGAAACGACAGCATGTATTTATTTGTGGGATGACAGCTTGTGCGTAATTAATCGAGACGTCAGATGGCACAACCCGATCTATATGCTGGTATTTCAGTAAAGATTCTCTTTCTAAATATGATTCGACCAGATATCCTACTCCCATCTTCTGCTACAATAATCTGCGTTTATCCCATCTCGGCGATACATTCTATATCACATTTAAACTGTTAATGTTTTGTTGTTTGTTTTGGGGTTTTTTCACAGCCTGGCAATACTTTAGAAATATATATCATAGCGGTATGTGACAAAACTCTTTCTATAATGATAACAGAAAACCTCCAGTATACGATTTAGACTACATCGTGATCGATATCAGTAACGAAAATCATTAGCATGATCGTATGGCATCTTGGCTAACAACACTAAGGACTATAACTTAGAAATGTGATGCTAACTGTTCGCTAAAAGGTCTCATCCAGTCCATCGATGGCCGTGGTCACAAACACACTCAAAGGCAAATCAAGTGTACAGCTGACACTAAAAGATAGTAAAGTCCACAGCAAGGTTTACATCAGATAGTAATTCAATCCTGACAGCTGATCACTGTTACAACACACCTGAAGGACGGAATCTTAACAGAAAAAATGTAACTTTAATACAGTTTCCACATTCTTTAGCCATATGAGATAAATGAAATATTTAGTCATTAATTTTTGTGACATTACAGGACTACCGCCTGACGTTTGACTCGCCGCTAGACACCAAGACGACGCTGTGGGCGGGAGCGCCCGCCACCATCAGGAGATGTCCCGGAAGTAGTGTCTGGGGTGTTATATGGCAGCTTGATATGGCAGATAGCGATAGTCTGGACAGGTGAGTACCAGATGTCATTCATTGAAAATAAAACTCTGCCTTGTAATAAGTATGAAACATAATGGTTTTGACTTACCATCAGAGGTGAGATCAGCTTTGGAAAATGTATGCCAGAGGCAAGACGTTGTTGGAACCAAAGACAAAACCCAACGCTTCCGAAACATAGCAGGTGCGCCAAGCAGGTCCTTCCAGCACTTAGATAGACACTTCTGAGAAACCCCCCAGTCGCCCTCAGCTATTGGTGGGTTTTCAATAATCTTGGCAGTACATCACTGGACCATATGCAGTGTCGATCTGGCAGTGTCGTTCCAGCAGTGTCATTCTAGTACATGTAGTTTCGTTCTAGGCAGTGTCGTTCCAGGCAGTGTCGTCAAGCATTGTCGTTCAAGCAGTGCCCTGACAGTGTCATTCCACCAGTGTCCCTCTAGCAATGTCTTCTAGACAGTGTCGTTCCAGGTGTGTCCTTCTAGCAGTGTCGTTCCAGCATTGTCGTTCTAGACAGTGTCCCTTCAGCAGTGTCGTTCCAGCAGTGTCGCTCTAGACAGTGTCCCTTCAGCAGTGTCGTTCCAACAGTGTCCTTCTAGCAGTCATAGTGATCCTGTTCCATATTGATCTCATAGTCATGTCTGTAATTTGACCTCCGATAGTCGGGTCAGGCTAACAGACCGCTTATACTTGGGAATGATGTTTGGCTGTTAGCTTATGGTACCACATAACGTCCACCAAACATTCCTCTGACAACCGATCACAACGGTTGGTTTTACTTCCCACCTGCAGTCCGTGGCACTATAACCAAGATGGCATAAGCGAGATGACATTGCTTATGTTCTATAATCAAATCAGTCTTTAGGATAAATGCTGTCATTCAAATCAGTTTCATTTTTTATTTTTTTTCACATTGATATAATATTTGATATTATAGCGCTTCAGATAGCAGTGGTGATGAGCTGTTCATCAAGGCTTACATGATGAGTTCCTAGTTCCTGGGTTTTGCGTGATTATAGCGTATCCATGTTATAGACATTTTAACGTATTGAATTCGATCGATATTTAGTGTGACAAAATCAAAATTATTCGTAGAAAAAACGGACTATAATTATATGCTAGTATACAACACAAAGAATGAAGGGTAAGACGGTTACTCACAGACACTGTCAGACGGGTGCGGTTAATTTTTATTTGTTAATTTCCCCATTGGTATGATGTCATGTTTCTGCCAATTGCCCCGTGTGTATGACGCGCTAACTGAACATTGTACCACGAACATACATACCTGTGATATGGATGATAGTTTTTAATTCTCACACCTAAATGAAGCGATGCTTGAGATAAAGAAACGTTGTTATACACATCACACGATCTACCGATCTGTTTTTCATCCATATTGTTTGCGTTCTCATGTTAACAAGTTATATTTCGGGTCAAATATGAATACTTTCGGAGCGTCTCTGAAGAAAGACACGCTGACCCTTTACGTGAACACCAGATGTCAAATAGGAGTCCAGCACATAATATTCGCATTTGTTTTGACCTTCGCATTGAATGGCTGTGGTCGAGAATATTACAGCTTGTTCAGCTTAACCTGAGCTACTCTGCATATGCAAGACCCAAGAGGTCAAATGGCACAAACGGCAGGTCGAGTTAACTTCATTACATAGCAGAGAAGTGAATGTTATATATGTTGCTTTCGTGCAAAACTTGCATACAGCGGAAACATGAAACCACCCGTAGCCTTTTTTAAAGAAAGTTAAAACATTGCTGACAGTTTCTCGATACTGAGATGTCAGACGGCAACCCTATCTCTGCTGCTAACAATCTACTGACAAAGGTGCACCCCTTCACAAAAATACACCCAACCAGTTGTGACACAGTCGCCAAATTCATTAGTATTCATTTGATCAGGTCAAGCTGAACAAACTGCAGTAGTTATTCATTCTCATTGAATCTTATACTTATATGTAACGTAAAGGTTCTTGAAGCTTTGCATTCATTTATCCTAGAGGGCTTTGAAGATACCTTGTGAAATTTACTACAGGTGTAAAAGGCGGATTTGTATTTGGTATTCATGCTGTGTGGTCCAGCTGATTGTGTAATCACATCGTAGAACGATGTTCATAAGGTCAGTCATTGGGTTTCTGATCCAGACTCGTTTACAGCCATTATATAGCTTCATATCACTAATATTCACGTTTGTTTCACTCGTCAGACAGGAGAAAAGATATAAACGCCGGATGGTGACAGTAACGACGCCCGACGGCACGACGTACACGTGTCGGACGTATGAACTCGACGGGGAATTTGATATTTCACATACCCCCTCCCCTCAATACAAGGACGTGATCGTGAGGGGGGCGAAACAAAATGGCTTACCCGAGGCTTATATCTCCCAGCTGGAGGCTATAGAGGACAATGGATTCCAAGGAGAGATTCCGTTCTACAACAAACTTATATGTCAACTGGAAAAACAGCAGCAGCAGCAACAACAACATCAGCAACAGCATTGACACAGATTCGTTCTGTGTACCTGTGCATCATGACTGAAAGTGACTGAATGCTACGTATTGTGTCTACCTTTAGTGATAAATCCGTCTGAATGTTCTGTTAGCGTTTCCCCAGTATCGATATCGTGATAAATATCCGGAAAAGACGAGTGCGTTTTCTCCTCAGTATTCAATTCATGTGAAGAGTTTCTGCTGAATAAACGTACTCCCCAGACACATACAGGAAGATAAAGATGTAAAGACTTGTTCGTTATTCTGAGTGCTTGTATTTAACGTGATGTTATGCAAGACTTTAACACAAGCTCACCCGGTGCAGACTGTGTCACAATATTATCCATAAAGCGAATTAGGTTCTACTTCAGCTTTACCTTACGGTTATGATGCTATATCCGTATGTTCTGAGTGAGTGAGTGAGTGAGTTTAGTTTTACGCCGCGCTCAGCAATATTCCAGCTGTATGGCGGCGGTCTGTAAATAATCGAGTCTGGATGAGACAATCCAGTGACCAACAACATGAGCACCGATCTGGACAATTGGGAACCGATGACATGTGTCAACCAAGTCGGTGAGCCTGACCACCCGATCCCGTTAGTCACCTCTCACGACAAGCATAGTCGCCCTTTATGGCAAGCATGGGTTGCTGAAGGCCTATTCTACCCCGGGACCTTCACGGGTCGATACCCCAAGGGTTGCCAGCTATGATTACAGTGTATCTTAGACTGCGTTCATTTTCTACGTTAGTGTCTTGAATTGTTTTGCCCATGCAAAATTAACAGATAAAGTATGGTGTTCAGTATTTTATTTTCAGGTAAACACTTGCTTTGCCTTTGCACGTGTTCATGACAAGTGCCACCATTGGGACAGTATATCATCAGTCATGATATTATACACAAAGATGCTCTTTGACATCGGAATCCTACTTTGTTGTTATCACATGCTGATGGAGAGCGTTTTGTCAAGTTACTCATCTGAGCTTAATATCCGACTGGTTAAAATAAAGCAACATTTAATAAGCACCTTTGTGAAGTTGCCTGGACACAGTTGTTTCATTCTATTACTTGGTGGTATAAGCACCGAGCGTCGGGAACGACGACATGCACGCCATCAACCAATCACGTGTCAAAAAGCTGCTTGGAATCATTATTTAGTTACGTTTATAAATATATGTACATGCTCATTTTAAAGTGTCTCAAAGGATGCCTTGCTGTGTGGGTTTTTTAATACAACTAATATGGATGGAAAGGTTTTTACGTACGCATTGTTTTTTTTTTCCCTGTTAACTCAAAAGGAGCAATTTAATGTCGTGTTCACAAATCAGTCAGTTAACGAAGTAAATTAAGAAACTTTTCAGTCCAAGTGAAGACAGAATATTTACATGAGAACTAATGTCGTAGACTGTAATTTGGTGCATCATAAGCATCAGTGGCAAGGCAATATCACCACAGCAAACAATGACGGTCGTTACATCGGGTTCCTTCACCTTCGAATGAGGAACGTAACACAAATTCCAGGATTTCGTCCTAAAACAGTTCAGGTCAAGAACTGCCAGATTTCGCTGAACCGACAATCTTCGGTTGAGTGGGAGTTAGATGGGTTTTACACCGACGTCATCGATTTCCCTGACAACGACGTTGCGTTGGACCTCGTGGCGTCCTGTTCTGTTTCCTTATCAACGCGTCAGCGTTTTCAACGACTTTGTACCGGAAGTTGTGGACAAAACGTCGACAGATTCGACATCGCTAGAGGAAGACGTTGTCGTACGGGTACAGGCTCAACAAGTGTCGATCCCCAATACCGCAGTATCATTTTTGCCATGACCACATACTGAGTACAGGGAACACTCCACAGATGCAGTCGAAGTGAACACGGAGTCAAACAAACTCAACAGCAGAAGGTCACGTCATGTAACCATTTCTGCGACCTATGACCGTCCAATCAAATGTGAGACGGCTGAACGGATTTAACCAATCACACAATAGCTACTGTTAAGGATTCGGCGGGACTTACAAAATTCCCCGGTCACTGGCACTGATGTCTCAACAATCGAAAATCCTGATAAAACACATGTATTTGACCAGAAGTATGTACACTTTTGGGTTCTGTTGACTTGGTTGCCATGGTTAGCTGATATTTCCTCAAGTTGACATCCTTGAATATTGCCCAAACACTAGTTTCAGCCACTGTTTGCTCACTGTTGTGGCGTTCTCCGTGTGTTTCACCCGTAAGCAATAGTACGAAAAATAGCATTCGAAATCTTTCGAGAACAAACCTATTCCAGGTAAAAGGTCAGTATGTTAGCGTGAATGTCACCTTTCGCGATTTGGGTAAGCTGTGTTCCGATTGGTCAGTTTCAAAGGTTACCTGGTGCGACGTTATACAAATGTTTGTTAGACTCGGCATGAGCGTAACGAATAATACTGAGACTAAGTTAACTCAGACTGTCCACAGATGGTCCGTGAGAAGCAGCTCCACCTCCAGTGCACACTAGAATTGCCCGTAGCGTTACGGTGAAAGTCTTATATACGAATGTGTTTCATAATGGATCCTTGGTAAACCAAACCGGTTAACTTTTGAAAATCAAAGTAACTGTAGAAGCTACAATAATTAAAGGGGAATACGGGAATTCACCCCACCACCTAATATGTGATTGACCATTCTATTGAGAACTCCAATTCATCTTAATAAACACGAAAACACCTATATATTACACGGCAGTTGAACGTAAGTCCACAAGTCCTTGTGAATCGCTGAGCGCGTTTCTGTCTGCACATTAAGTCATGCAGATGGCTGATTCATCACCTGCGAATGTATTCTGTATAAGACTGGTGTGTAATAGAAAGTTGCCGCTTCACTTATGCTGATGTTGTTGTTTTTTCTTTTTGTCTTTTGGGTTCCTTTTTAATAGTTTTATTCAGTTGATTGGAGCATGAACAAAAGTATACGAACCTGGTTCGATGTAAGAACAATGTTGGCGTAACAAACAATATCGATTGGCATAACACGTACAGTAGATAGTGCGTAATACACTTATAAGAGCAAGTCAGTCAGTCAGTCAGTCAATCAGTCAAGTTACGTGTTATTATTTTTGTGGCCAGTGTGGTACAGTTCAATAACAATGTTGGTATAGCAAACCATATAGCCTAACACAAAAAAAACACGATAGGTAGTACATAGTACACTTAAGATAGAAAGCATATTCAGGCTAAGAATATAATTTCAGTTTCTTGGGCCATTTCGGCTGGAACTTTGCCATGTTGTAATTTTTTCCCGACTAAGCAACTTATAAGATTTTTAGCGCATTTATACTGGCTAGGTATATGAACCGTTTTGGAACAAGAATAATATTGTTAACAATTATACAGATGTTGACCCTGGAAATGATCATTCTCAACTCACCATAACAAACACAGTGCTCCAGTTGATGGTACTTTTTGGTTGAGTCCCATTTGGGATTCGAACCTGCACCCTCGGAGTCAGGCACCTAATCGCCAGGACACAAAGTCCATTTCGTGGAAGTCGCGGTGGCTGAGCGGGTTAGGCGGCTTACTTTGTGTGCTGGCGATTAGGTGCCACAGGGTGCATGTTCTACTGGGCAATCATTTCCCGTGAGTTCATGCTAAATATGTACACAAGTGGTCACATACATGCCTCCATAAATTCGAACCAGTCATGAAATATGTCAGAACATATGGATTCACACACCGCTCGCCTTCACAATTATCTGTTGACATGATGTTAGTGAGTTAAACCGTCCGCGCAATGAAATGAAATGAGGTGACATTTGTAGAATTGCGGGTCTTGAATCGGCCGACATAAGGGAGACAACTCTGCGATGACATTCTGTGTTCAAAGTTGAACGGGCAAGATGGCTAGAACCTTCATGTACTTTGCGTATGGCAGCAATCTTCTGGCGGAGAGGCTCCTGATAAATAACCCTACAGCGCAGTTTCTGTGTACAGCCAGGCTGGATGTGAGTATTTGTATAGACTGAATAATTTTATCAAGCTTCGAGAAGAAGACGTGAATGTAGTGGGGAGGGGCGGGGGTGGGTTATTGCCTAAAATTCAAATTGTACATGCTACGCGATAAAAAACACCATCACAACCCAGCATCCTTGCCACCCACCTTCCAGCTCATTCACATTCTACTCCCCTGCCCGCCCCCCACCCCCGGTCATTTCTTCTAGGGGTTTAACCTCCATTGGATACCCTATATATATCGAACACAATTACTTATGCTGAGATACTTGTAGGTTAATTGTTTGACAGACCTGTAAGGCTCTGGTGAACAGTTTTAACATGGCGCCCATCAGTATATCACTGCTGATTGAAACGTTGCTCTACGTTTCCTTATTTACTCACTATCAAACATTATTTATAGACTGACGCCATATGGCTAGAATGATCCCGTCACATGCTAGCAGGTGCCAAGTGTTGTGTTAAACACCACGGCATTCCGCACTAACACAGCACTGAACTGTGACAGGTGTGACAAGTGTGGGCCTGTAATTTCACGTCGAGTACACATTGCTAATTGCAAATACATACGCAATATACATAATACATGAATAAATTAGAATTACGCCCTTGCATTTTGATCATCAGAAACACGAACAGAAGTTTAGCTTAATAAAATCGAGCTGTAGTGTTTAGCCTTGAGGTTAAAGTGTTCGCTCGTCACACAGAAGACCGGCTTCGAACCCATGCATGACTACAGTGTGCAAAGTTCATTTCTGATTACCCAACGTGATATCGCTGCTCTGGTGCCTTTGTGATAGCATTACTGATATCCACAATGCTCGGTTTAGATAGTTAACAGACATACATGTACAGCATTACTTGATAGAGCGAGGACGTAGGAATGCGAATCACCTGGGTCTTGCTTTTTGGTTGTTTGTTTTTGTGTAGTATTTTTTATAATTACAACCATGAACATCTGTGTACTGTTGACGAGATTGTTAAATATTTATACCGATCAGTCAGGCAAGGTCCGCAGCGTGTTGAGTCTATGGGCTCTGACGCCAAAGGTGATAATCCTGTAATATAATAAACTGTTTGTGTACAATGAAAGGGTGTGCCAATGAATGTCAGTCTGCCAGACACAAAAGATGCAAAGGGTATATATTCATATTTGTCAGGTTCTCCGAATATTTAAATAAACACCACTTAAGGAGGAACAACTTACGTTTTACGGTACCCCTAAGTTACAAAGGAAGTGTAGGTATAATCTCTGATGGCCATTCAAACTTGCGGCTTTAGATGAAATATGTTTGAATATATGCCTGAAAGAACTGTACAGTAGGGGGAAATGATCAGAAAACCTGCCAAATATATTAAGTACTGATCCGTTTCAAACATGATTACAATGCAGCCATGTATTGAGCGTTCGAAATTTACGACGGTCCTTAGGCCCGAAGCCAGCTAAAAACACTTGAACCCACAGCTTTTTTCTGCGGGTCCTTATGGCCAACAGCGTTTTCATACAAATTCCATATTGAAGCATATGGACATGGCCTACTCGTGATTCTGTAGAGAACCCACAAGTTCTCTTGTTTTCACGTTCCCATTGCCTGCAGCTATTCAGGGTCAAGGGCAAACACTGCATATATTGTTGAGCCAGTAAAGGCACAGAATAATCTTTCCGAAAAGAAAGGCAGCAGTTTCCATGATAATTTGGTTAATGAACATTAACAAAGAAAGACCACACAAGCATATAAACTTTATCCAGCGGTATACCTAGACAAGATTTATCTGACTTTTTCGAATTTGATGTGGGTGTGCTGATTTAATTGGTGATAATGTTGATACCATCTACTAACTTGTTTTTATTTTTACTTTTGAATATTAATGTAGTGTGCATTTACTATATAAAATTCATTTTATGAAAAATATCTTGTTATTATAAAAATATATTTTTCATTGATGAATCAGTATTTTATTCTAAATTTCTGGTATTTTAGATGTGAATTAATGTGTAAAATCCTACCTACTGCTTCGGAAATTATTTTCCTGCTTTATTTCATCTCAGTACTGAAATATCTTTACAAAAATACATACTACAATAATAAAGGTAAACAATTTACTTTCAAGAGAACTTTAACTGACTTTTTGCGCTACTTGTCAAACAAGTGACTTATTTCATTACATAGTTAGATTCGGGACACAGTTAGCTTCAAAATGATACAAAATGTGGCTATTTCTTGACATTTTGATATTTTGTATCCAATCTTCTTAATACAATGACAGCAAGCTTTAGCAATACTCTGCTCTGCTATATAATATTTACAAGTTATAAATGAATCTTTGTCATTCATATTCTTTCTACTTTCTGTTTTTATTGTTTGTTTGTTTGTTTTTTCGTGACACTGCACGATTACCGCCTGACGTTTGACTCGCCGCGAGACACCAAGACGATGCCGTGGGCGGGAGCGCCCGCCACCATCAGGAAATGTCCCGGATGTAGTGTCTGGGGTGTTATATGGCAGCTTGATATTGCAGACAGTGACAGTCTGGACCGGTGAGTGCCAGATGGCGACATTCACTACATTCTCAGAGAATCGATATCCGATAACTTCATCTATCAACCCAGTAACACCATTTTAGAAGAAATCAGCGATAATCCTTGCTTAAGAGTAGTCATCAGCAACTTCCTCAAGTGGAGTACACATATCAATAAAACTGTCAATAAAGCAAACCCAAACCTCGGCTTCATTCACATTTAATGTCATAATTCAGTTTGTTTGTTTGTTTTATTTCATTCTGGTGAATACCCGTTCGAAATTATGTATTCATTTATAATATATACTGAGGGGCAATAAAAACGTAATCATCATTTTCGATCGTATGATGGTTCCATAAGAAAATAAACAACATTAGTTAATGAAAACGATAATGATCAAATACCACTGTGTGTAAAGAAAGGTAGGGTTCTGTGCATAACTATGGTGGCTGATTTTGGGCCACCGCTCTCTCGCCTTATAGTTTGGAGGCGAGAAAGCGATATCACAAGACGAGAAAGCGATATCACAAGACGAGAAAGCGATAGCACTAGACGAGGAAGCGATAGAGCGAGAAAGCGATAAAACAAGGCAAGAAAGCGACAGAGCGAGAAAGCGATACAGCCAGTCGAGAGAGCGATAAAGCGAGAAAGCGAGGAGGCGATATTTACCTTAATTCTGCCCTGTCTGTGCGTGTCGCCTTGCCTGCGTATGACTTAATCCAACAGGCTCACTGACTCACCATGTGTTTTAGTCGCATAGAATAAAATGGGTATGCTTTCAAATTCTATGGCAGTTTTGTCATTAATCTTTTAACTTGTCTAGCCAATAATCCAACGGTGTGTTCTCTTTTTGTCGGCAGGTATTGTTATGGGATTAAAAGTGGTGGACCGTTCTAATCCTTAAAACAAACAGATTAGGCAGGGTTCTCACACTTCACACCATACTTTAACAGTTACATTTAAATCTACACATACAAAGAAAATTTACTTAAAGACTTCCCAGTCACATTTCAAAATGCAACATATCACTGACAATTTCATGAACTTTACATCACTCACACATAAATTTACATATATAACACTTATTATGTAGTCGCATTTCAATTTACAATCCCACCAGATGGGACATTGCGTCACCATAAACAAGTGGTGAGATGGTGCCAGTTCAAAGTCTAATTTCTGGATGTCGATCCTCCCGTGGAGTTGTCGATATTTTCTGCTTTTTGGTCGAAGGGAAGCACCGGCTTCCAGCTTCAGAATGGTCACGTCAGTATGGTATTGTTCAGATTTGATGATGTTAATCAACTAGAACATATTTTGGTGACTGGCAGCTGAAAATATCAATATCTACAATGATGATTACAAGACTTACTGTTTCTCTCTTCTTGGAAGATGGTTGGCACTGGTCTATGATCTACTGTCACGAGTTCCTTCAAGCCATTGATAAATGAATCCACCTTTAGTTTGGCATTGTCAGGTAGATGCAACATTGAAAGTCAGAATTCTCTCTGATAGCTGGTCTCGCCGCGTCATATTTGATTACTGGTGATTACTGATGATAACTGAGTTCACTAATTATTATGAACTGTGTTCAGAGTACGTGGCATGTGAGCGAACTCAGGTGTGTGAGACGACACCCGGACAGCCTCTGCTGACCTTTAATCCTAATCTACTCATAGCCAATGAAGGTGCAGGCAAAAAGAGAATAAACCAATCCAACAATAACTCCAGAAACCAAGAGTGTTTTTATTAAAATAAATGAGTGTTTTGAAAGCATGTGAAAAGTTTAACAAGGATTAATTCATGGTTAACATTTCTCTATTGTCATTTCCCTTGTTAAATGCCACCACTGTTATCTCATCACTCATGCCTGGATGAACAATCCCTGGCTTCCATTTGCCCATCCACCCTACCGCTAATTAACAATCGGATTCCCTTGTTATCTTATCACGGTTGTTTCAAATGTTCGCATATAGCTTTCCGTTTCATAGTTTCTTCATACACCTGATGAAAGCAATACAAATATCCCGTAACATCGTGTTCCACAAATACAGAAATATTTCTCTTTACGTCTTTTACTAGGATTTTTTATGCCCTATCCTAAAGCTACACCTTTGCAGTTACGCCATAAAGAAGAGTATGAGGAAATGAGATAATACCCCGCAAAGCCTTAGCAATCAATACCTTCTATACTTACCGGGGAACAAGATCGGGGTTACATTAGTCTTCAGCAACTTGTGCTTGTTGTAAGAAGTGTCAAACGGGATCAGGTAGTCAGGCTCGCTGACACATGTCATTGTAACCCAGTCACGTAGATCGATGCTCATGATGTTGATCACTGGATTGTCTTATCCAGACAGATTATTTACAGACCGCCGCCAACCCTGTGAATGTCATATGTTGCTGTCATTAGATTCGAATAGTTTTGACATAAAGTGACCAAATTATAAATACGAGGATAATACAGGTAGATCATTGCATATATTGAACGAGTTTCAAGTCCTCGTCTGACAACGAAAATGTTACAGACTGGATACACGCGTCACCATTCAGCTTATCAAAGACTACGCGACCACGAGCAGCTGTGCCCTTTGAGATATATACATGTAATACATGTATACAGAGATATAAACATATTTAAACTGTCTCAATAATATATTCATAACGTACTCTAAGTGATGATATGTATGATATCCGATAAACGTGATACAGAGCAAAGAGTTGTTATTTACATGGGCACTTGGCTTCATCATGCATCATTGTTAATGGTTCCAGTTGGTTGGATTTTTGCTAAGAGCGACATAAATCGATCGAATCTCACTCACTTAAGCGTTTCCTGCAGTATCGTACATAACGTCTACACCAAAACGTTGCTTATATTATAATAAAGAAGCTGCATATCCACAGAACTGTCCCCACTGTTCAGCATACCAGCTGCTAAATACCTCTCGAAGTTCACTATGGTTAGTTAGCCCAGCGTTTAACTGTGTAGTCTATACTGTATATTTTCAGCTTTGACTGGACGAACGTTGGACTGCATCCTTTTGCCTAGGTTAGACCACTGACTGTGGAATGGTTCTGTTTCTACATTTAGGTACCAATTTAAGGTGCTTTACTGTCAAGCGCGCCTCTTCGTTTCTTGGGTAAGAGCGATTTAGGTAGGGTTCATAAAGGTGAAGATCGTCAGTTAATAACTTTCATCTTGAAGAAATCAAATAAAGTACAGCTGTAATTTTTGATAACCATGAAAAACATAAATGGTTCCAGTTTTTTTATTATTGCTAGGAGCGACGTAAATCGAATCTTACTCACTTAATAGGGTTGCTGCTGTGATTTTATTTTAGGATGAATGTTTGGATGTGGTTGAATACACCGTTTTAGGTTGCGCTAGTGCTATCACAATGCCTTATTTGTCATTACTCCCCTCCCCACTAATAATAATTGGTTGATGTCATTAAGTTGGTTAAGACAATTCTGGTGCAGTGATGGCATAACATATGTAATTCCTTCAGTCACTTCACAAAATGAATATTTCCGGTACATGTATTTCACATTCAAATAGTATGCCAAAGGAAGGTCTACGTCTATCTTAAATTTCTCTAAATGTCAAGTCAAACAATGCCAAGAACGTTACTGAAAACCATTTTATACTATTGAGAAACAACGAATGGCGATTAAACTCCAGTTTGTGGTCATTCATGCCAAGACAGGACTGAATTGTGAGCAATATCGCTTTCTCGCTCTCTCACTCTCTCGCTTTCTCGCACAATGATATCGCTTTCTCGTCTTGTGCTATCGCTTTCTCGTGGTCCGCCATGCACGTGCACGAGATGTATTCTGATGCACATTGCATTTTGCATGCTAACAGTCCATGTTTGTCTCTTATAAAACACAGTGTGACCTGTCACTGGCACCCATATGAACCATTAGGCAAGATCAGATGAACACCGACGTCAAGGTGAACGTTCTGTGCGACCCGTGTTGTTGAGAGAAATCGTTTAGGTTGAGAAGGAGTAATGTTTTGGGGTGCCATACATGCTCATTTTCGTGCACAGCTTCACCGGGGATTTCTTCTTTTTCTTTGGAGAAAGCGTCGTGGTAACTGAGTTGTCTTTCAGCATGACAATGCCCGGCCACATACTGTCATCCTAACATGGGATTTCCTTTGAAGCAATAATGTGGAAGTCGTATAAGGACCAGCTTTATGGATTAACGACTTCATATGATGCGGAACAAGCTTGACAACGATACAAGAATCTGTATAGAAACGTCGCATCATCGGATTACAGAAGTAGTTGATCCGTAAAGCTTGTCCTTATATTACTCCCCAACTTCTAAATAATGGCACTCAAAGAAGTTAATGGTGAAGTCAAGCAGTGGCCCGCCAGGTCACCAGACATGGACCCAATAGAGCACATGTCAGATATCAGAAGATTCCTCCCCGAATCATTTCATCAGTGGTTGTTTGTGTCATTCCATGCCAGGACGTTTGCAAGCTTGTGTCCGTGCCCAAGGTAGTTACACCAAGTACTGATAGTGCTCAGTCACGTCTAGTGAGTGTTTAGTTTTATACCGCACTCAGCAATATTCCAGCTATATGGCGGCGGTCTGTAAATAATCGAGTCTGGACCAGACAACCCAGGAATCAACAGCATTAGCATCGATCTGCTCAATTGGGAACCGACGACATCTGTCAACCAAGTCAGCGAGCCTGACCACCCGATACCGTTAGTCGCCTCTTACGACAATCATAGTCGCCTTTTATGGCAAGCATGGGTTGCTGAAGGCCTATTATACCCCGGGTAGACCTTCGAGGGTCCAGTCACGTGTACATGTATTGAAACAGCTGATAGTGGACACTGGTTTGGTCAGAATGTCTCTACTTTGATTGGACTTTGCTAACTTTCATATGTCAATACAGCTGACCTTCGAAAATGGAAGTGCGTTTTCATGGCCTCTCAGTATAGATACTTCTATTTATAATCATGGTATGTATCTATATATATCTTCACATTCAATGACTATATCCAGTTTACTTTTCAAGTAAATCCAACATCACGTTCAGGAGAGGAGAGACATTTTGGAACACTATTGGTATTATGTAGGTACGTGTTTGAATATCACACGGAGATATCAAGGGAATGGCATATTGACATATTTGTTTGTTTGACAGTCAGGAAGTATTTTACCAACGCCGGATGGTGACAGTAACGACGCCCGACGGCACGACGTACACGTGTCGGACGTATGAACTCGACGGGGAATTTGATATTTCACATACCCCCTCACCTCAATACAAGGACGTGATCGTGAGGGGGGCGAAACAAAATGGCTTACCCGAGGCTTATATCTCCCAGCTGGAGGCTATAGAGGACAATGGATTCCAAGGAAAGATTCCGGTCTACAACAAACTTATATGTCAACTGGAAAAACAGCAGCAGCAACCACCACAATGACACGGGTTCATTCAGTGATATGACTTCATTGTACCATATCTGAATATTAATGAAGAAAGGTTACTGAGCAATGCTTTTTGTGTCTTAAGTAAGTGAGAGTTCAACCTGAATATTTTATTTATTCCATTAACCGTCTGGGTATTCGGTACCACAAACAAAAAGTATGGGAACACTCGAGAGTTTGATAGTCATGTGTAAACTTAAACGTGTTGATGCCATTTGTATTCTTAGGTAAATGCAACTTTTTGTGTGCTTAATTGACATTTTAAACGAAACATTAGAACCCGCAGTGAAGCATCTGAATCAATATTCGTTGAGTTTGAGTGAAATGAAACATGGTCAAAAACAGCGAAATACACGGGTGATAAAAGACATCAACACCATGTTTGATTCAAACGCCCAAGCAGCATAGCGCATGTGAAAGACAGACGTCAGTGCAGCTTGAAAGGCAGGAAGGATTCATCATTCTTTAATAAATCATTTATAAATTTTACATTTGCTTTTAAGAAGCCTTCATACAATATATCTTTGTTTATGTTATTATTTGCCCAAATATACTGTTTGCACAATCAGGTTTCTTATAAGGGTATTTTTCTTGCAAAATCAGCCTAAGCCCCCAGAGCATCTTTCCAGAAAAGATTTTTAAGTTTTGGAATGACGTATGTTTTCACATAATTCGAACCCATTTCGATTGGGGTTATGTTATTTTCAGTGTTAATTAAGACGTTGAATTTTTAGTTTGTTGTAAATAACCTTCTTATCCATGTGCACAGCCTCCTTATGTCTAATATTAACCGCAACAATAAATGAAGTACCAAAACAAAGTCCTGAGATGTTTCTTTTCCCGAACATGCAGATGTTAAATACTAAAATATGTGAATGAAACCTGTTATGATCGCATACTGGATGCGTTTTGGCGCCCACCGTTGTTACCAGAAACAAGTGAAAATTTGTTGCAGAGGAAGCATGCATATTGATATCGTGGAGTGAGTGTATCTACCACGGCCCAAAACGCACACTGGTGCATTATATGATTCTTGAGGAACAGCTGCGCTTTGGGAATAAAATGCCGGCAGATGCTTGCAGAGGAATTGTCAGATGCCTGCAGAGGAATTGTCAGATGCCCGTAGAGGAATTGCCAGATGCCTGCAGAGGTTGGGAACTATGTCATGTAACTGGACGGGTGCAATCCGCTACCCTCATGCAGACCAAGATCCACGTCACGTCATGACTACCAGTAGGCTGCTGTGAGGACTCTACATGAGAGGTTCATCGCTGTTACTGGCAAACATGGATAAGTTGAGCATCGACCTGACAACTGACCCACATTAGCATTTAAGGGTAACGTCCTCTGGTGCCTGCCATTGTGGACCAGTGGGCCCAGGTTGTCCAAATATTCCCGACGTGCTACAACGACCACGTGAGAGTCTTACGAGCAAGAATCAATTTCGATCGTGTACTGCACGCGCACTAGCCTCTACCTGCTCTACCTTTCACAAACCAGATGTGTTTGCTCATTGCCGTGCACCGCCTACTTCTCGAAAACTCGTTCTCTGCGCCTGTCCAACTTACCCTTGCTTGCCAGAAATACCTTTTGACGATGTCTCCGACATGCCACACATGTGAACGTCAGTGCACAGACAGTTCGGAACCGTCTTCGTCCTGTGGTAAGATTTATGTCCAGTTTTCTTCAAAGTCACATGGTTTCAAGTCTATATGTTATGGTGTCGTCATAGTTGGTCTCAAGTTTTGTTCACGGACAAACTTCAGTTAAGTGTTCCAGGATGGCCACATAAGTGTTTTCTAAAGGCGCGGTGAATGGTTCCGGAATGCCACAGTCCGTGAGCAGAACAGGTTCGGAGGAGGGTCTGTAATGGTCTGGGGTGGCTTCAGCTTGCATCACAGGACTTTTCTCTATCACGTTGAAGGCAATCTGGAAGGTATTCATTACAGGGACGAGATTGTGATTCACTGAGCTCTCAGCGCTATTGGACCAAGCACTGTACTCCAAGATGACGACGCCAGACCTCATCGTGCACTTGTTGTAAAGAGATGTTCAGAAAATGCAGTGACCAGATTATTGCCAGGCTTCTCTTCAACTTAATGAGTCTGGAACATTTTGGGACGACGTGTTCGTGAAAACCAACCGTCAATATCTGTTTGGATTTCTTCAGCAAGAGTGGCAAGCATTGCCTCAAGTATCACTAAGGACACTTGTCAGGTCCAAGAGATCCAGCTGTGAAGAATGCATTTATAGTGAGTGGGTTTAGTTTTACGCCGCATTCAGCAATATTTCAGTTATATGGTGGCGGTCTATAAATAATCCAGTCTTGACCAGACAATCCAGTGATCAACTGCATCGATCTGCCCAATTAGGAAACCATGACGTGTCAACCAAGTCAGCGAGCCTGACCACCCGATTCCGTTAGTCGCCATGCTTTTATGGCAAGCATGGCTTGTTGAAGGCCTATTCTACCCCGGACCTTTACGGGTCAAATGTATTTTGAATCATGGTGGTCACACTCATTATTATCAGGGCATCGTGACTTTTGAAAATGACTCCAAAATCAATGTACGGAAATATGGCTGGAAACTTTACATTGAACCACCTCTTACACTTTATTTTCCAAATCAAGGAGATGTTTTAGAAATATTGGGTGTTCCTATACTTGCAGTAGTATCGGAATCTGTGTACTATTAAAGCAATTAAGAAAAGTTTATAATCAACCTACTTGTTCGTGTTCGTCAACGTACAATTCTGAGCAAACTCTCACATCGACACAAATACGCGTTGGAAAGGAGATACAGTTGAAAAGAGTCCTTCACATGGTTTTCAGCGTGACGAGCTAACGCTTTCACAACAAGACCACCCCAAATTTCTGTTTCGTGTTACGTGAGAGCCCACAGTGATGCTTGCCTTCGGTCACTCATTATTATGGAACTCAGGTTAGTGCACTGATACAATACTTAGCGCTGCGGTTGTTTTATTCAAGGGCACCAAAGAATATTTAATCAACAGCTGACATTAGCTTGAATCATTCACTCTTTAACGTGCCGCATAAGGGCAAGGTGTGGGATTTTAAGGGTCTGCCAAGGGCGTAGAGTTACCATTATGAAAAAAGCCTATGCTTACATATGATTGTTACCAAAAAGGTTTGGCAAGCCCTAAATATTGTCTCACTCAATACAAAGCTTCACAACCTATCTGTCTTACACGAAAATATTGGCTTGCTGTGTGCCTGTCTGCAGGTGTGGGGCGCACGTTCATCACATAAATTCTCTTTCTTTTAATGATTTGGTTTCCCAGCTTCCGCTTTTTTCCACTTCCAGTGTGATTTAATGCCACAGAGTCAACATACTAGCGCTGACCACACAACAAATGCATAATGTGAAATATTTATTTACAAGTGTACAACAGTGCTATGAGTGTAGGTCGTATATATTTTGACAGTCAGAAGTTACATTCTCCAGCATAACCGATGAACCATTATACAACTTAACTTCACCATCCAGGAGTGTCTCCAAGGATACCTCCACAGGAAGTAGTGCCCCAGAGTCTGACACGAACAGCCGCAGCTTCTGAAACAGAGTAAATGTGTCACACTGGTTAGCTTCACTTTCAACTGTCGCTCAGTTCACAATCTCATTAAAAGGTCACATGCAACCAAAAAATCGCATTCAAAACAGAGTTATCACGCATGCAAGCTGTACAAAATGCTGATTAAGAAACAACAAATAAACAAAATTATGAGCTTATAGTCCCAAATCAAAAGTGCAATATTTTGTAGTTGGGTTTAACTCCCCTGAAACCACTGAAGCCGCGATACCGAACACAGTCAGGGCTGGTGGCTGTGCACTCAAGTGTAAAGAAGCCTTTTCATTGGTCACTTGTTCATTTACTGATATGCTTAGCCAGTTCTCAGTTTATGGCGTATAGGCCTGATAGGTGTTAATTGCATGTGGTCAATTATTGCAGTTGTGCATTGCATATTGTCATTAGCAGACAGGGAGGCTGACATACAGGTGTCAATACATCAGACATTGAGTTTTCTCTGTGACAAGAGTCTGCTTTTCACAATCATGTTCTGTTGGGGCTTTCTTATGTAATGAGTTGATTATTAACTTGTTTGTATACACAACCATTGTTAGACTACTGCTCATGACCTCATACTCCAGGGCAGGCAATCTGTTTCAAGCGCCACGAACCTATTCATTGTGATTTGGTTATGAGCACAATGCAGCACAGCTGCTGAAACCACTTTTTTTCCCCTGCACTGCAGGAAAATTAGGGAATCATTTGAACTCCAATTTTGATTTGCCTTTTTCTCATCGCATTTTTCTTTCAACTTTATAGGTTGCATTGGCATTTTTGATGATTTGTATGTGCATACTGAGAGGTATTAGAATCTTCAAAGTTGTGTCTTGCGTTGCATGTGACCTTTAACATCATCAGCTTATGAGGGTGTGAAAGGAGAATATGGATATAAGCGGTGTGTGGAGACATTCCTGTGACAGTAGTCAGCAAAACCACAAAAGGTGATATAGTGTGAAATCAACACTGGTCTCAGTAAGACAAGTGGACGCCTTCTCCACTGGGCTACGCTTGTTACATGTTCAAGTGTACTGAACAGCAAAAGAAACACAAGTTTCTAACAATAGGTATTTATGTTTTCTATATAAAAATTTGACAAAAACAACAGAGCTGTGTTTCTTTTGCTGTTCAGTATATATTCATTAATCAGGTGATCTTGCTCCGATGTATACAAAGTATATGGATAACAACTTCTATTCATGAGTGCGATGTTTAAGAGATTCTTGTACCACTGTCAAGCTTGATTCTGTGTAAAAAAAAACAGTACAAGAATCTAGAATGAGGACTAGAATGAGGATACACAACTTCTTCATTGTGTTTTGACACAGATTCTAATGATGTTGTCAAGCAAGTGATGGATATACAACTTCTTTATTCTGTATATGCGACGTTTCGACATAGATTCTTATGTCACTGTCAAGCAAGTGATCACTTATTCGACAACTACATTACAATCTACAGTCAAATCCCAATGAGTCGAATCGCTGGGGACCAAGCAACTATTTTGACTTGTCGATGTATTTGAGACATAAATATGTCTATGAGGGCAGAAGACATGCTCGGGACCACTCGGCTACTTCGAGTTGTGCATAATATACGAGACCCAGAATTTGTATTTCCATAAATATAGTCCTATTTCTTCATCTACTCAATTTCTAGAATGCCATTCAAAACAAGTGCAAGTCAGGTGTGTGCGAGAAAGCATGGAGACAGCACAGGTTAATGAATAAATAGCTTTCTCGGCAATTGTGCACATGCTTCTCGAGCACCTGGCTGTGCCTTTCTCTGCACTCCTCCCTTGTAATAAACACTGAACTTTGTCAATATTTTAATGATAGTTTGTTCAAAAACATTTTTATTATTAGGACAAAAATTCTGCAAAAACCTCACAGAGTTGGTATGATGTTTTGATTATGATTGTCTCACTGAGTAGTATGTTATGCTTATTAGTTTACGAGTTATGTTGCAATTCATTGGTCCGCTTTTGAGCCAAACGGATTATAGAAGTTGTTATCCATAAAATTTGTCTGCATTGTACATGCAGCTCAAAGAAGTAACCCTGCCCCTATTATGACAGTCACCTTCTCGGCTCCGGTATTGTTGAGATTAGTGATACCAGCAGTTGATGCTGCAAAGTCAATCATTCTGCCTATTGTCCACTTCTGCCAACATAAAAAGCCACAATAAACAGAAATAGATGGAACAATAATTTGTAAAAGTGCAAAAGTAATATTTCAAGCCACTGTCATGAGTCCATTGTTCAAGGATTGTCCTGACCTCACCGGTTCAGTGATGACAGCTCTGATCCACTGCAATACAGCAATCAACCTGGGACGTCAGACACGTGTAGTGAACAAAAATAGTTTACAATCAAAGATAATTTTTTATTTTCATAAACTAACAACCAGCATCTTTTGTGAAATCCCAATCAGCTTGAGAACCTGAAGATTGATGCCACTTGATCCTGACATTAATGTAGTAAAGTCAGTCATTCTGACATAGCGCTCTACAACACAATGCACTGTCATATAACTTGAGGAAGGCTGATTTGAATTCCAAATCAGATTAGAACAACATGTGTGGTTGAGCAACAGACCTTGGAGAAGTACATGGCCTTGTGTGTCTGTGATGCCGGCAGCTGTACAGATAGGTGGATCTTCTCACTCTCCGGGATCCCCTTTTCACCCACTGCATGCTGCTTCAACTTCATTAACGCAACTTTAGCTGCCATCTTTGGATTCTTGGAACCTCGATGTTTGGGAGGGCCAATTTTGCCCTTCTTTGATTCTGCAACAAAGACGTTCATCAGTACTAGAGTTATAGGTCTGTGGAAGCATGAAGGTTCTAGATGTTGGTATCAGGTTAACTGCCCCCCGGACAACTGCCCCACGACAACTGCCCCCTGGCTATCTGCCCCCCCGGACAGCTTCCCCCCATGTTAGTAGCCCCCTGGACAACTGCCCCCACATCATAACAAAACACACAAACTAAATGTTATGACGTTATTTTATTTATAGCACTATATAATACAACACATGATCTTTAGATTCAATATTAGTATCAATTCATTTAAAAGGACAGATTGTGGGGTGTGGCTCTTAAAAATTCCAAAATGTGCATGGAGCCATATACCTCAACAACACGTGCAAGTCTGTTGGCACTGTCACGGTAGGTTTTTCGTTTGCGGGGCCAGTCACCATCTGGGTTATCTGTTATCTGTATCAACATGTATTAGTTGGTGTGTTGTTATTATGTGGGGCACTTGTCCCAGGGGGCAATTAGCCTAGGGGGCAGTTGTCCAGGGGGCACAATGGATGGGGGCACATAGCCAGGGGGCAGTTGGCGGGGGGCAGTTGTCCAGGGGGCACTAGTCCAGGGGGGCAGTTAGTCTAAACCCCTAGATGTTGTATGTGATCCTGACAAAACTCGAATCGAAGTTCAGATTGAAGGTGGAATTCATCACATCATCAGACTGTGGACACTCATGACAGGCACCTGCAACCGCTGCCTCTGATCATCACATCAGTGCAGCACAGATCCAAGCTCGGATGTACAACTCCAGCTACTGCTGCCTCTAATTATCACATCCATCCATATAGGACCAATACTTCAGTTAAAGTCAATGTTGTTGCCATGGAAACACAAGGAAATACTTTAATGAGAATTCCAAAACTACCAAAAAGCACCAGTTCACCCCTGGATATGTGTGTTTACGAAATTTGGTGAAGAAACAGTGAACGGTTTGATGGTTCTGCTCCAGAAAAGTGCTCTACCACCAATTTGAGTCAAAGTCAAAGCGACCCGTGAAGGTCCCGGGGTAGAATAGGCCTTCAGCAACCCATGCTTGCCATAAAAGGCGACTATGCTTGTCGTAAGATGTGCAGATGTGCATGAATGCATGGATGGACAGACGGAGTCCATTCTAATACCTCCCGTAAAATGCATTGCGGAGAGTAACAAGAGAAGAACATCAATGTATCCCGTTTTGTGAGCAGTGAGAATTTTACCAACCACATGCTGACATCTGAAACATTGAGGTTTTCTGCAATTCTGTAATGTTACTTTGCCCATATGAGATGATCATTTATTTGAAAAGTTTCAAGCCTCTTTGAAATAATTATAAACATCTTACCAACACTCTGACAAATGTATAACTGTTTCTTAATAACTGACTCAGAAACATTCTGGTTATATGATGGTGGTCTGTAAATAATGATGTCTGGACCACACAATCTACTGCTGGAAACCACGAGCATCAACCTACACAACTGAGATGTGATGACATGCATCGATCTATTCTCCAATCTGGTGACCTGGCACCATTAGACATCTCTAACTCAGACCTTCATAGCTTACCCTCATAAATACACACTTATGAGAAGGTGCAAATCACAGGGCATTCTGTCCAGGAAAAGATGCCAGCTAATTAAGATTGTTAAAAACGATGACTTTGTGAACTGTATGAACTTGATGACACCTGATACCCTGTGAGTGATAGATGCAAAATACCAATCACAGGTTTATCTGGAATGAGTGAGTCAGTTTAGTTATACAGAATACTCAACAATATTCCAGTTATATGGCAGCAGTCTGTAAGTAATCAAATCTGGACCAGACAATACAGTGACCGATGGCATAAGCATGAATCTGTGCAACTGGGTTATGATTAAAATGTCTCAAATGAGTCTTTGTTTATCTGGATCAGACTTGATTATGCATAGGCCACTCTCATGAATATTACTAAATGTGGCATCAAAAAATAAAATAAAAACAAAATAAAAATGAATTACAACACACCAAGTATTTGTTTGACATGTTCTGCTGTCTTGGACACCTTCACAGACAGATCCAGTTTCTCACATTGGTGATCCTGCTGGTGCCGGTGGCTATAACAGAAAAGCGAGTGAGTGAGTTTGGTTTTATGCCATTTTTAGCAAGATTTAAGTAATATCATAACGGAAAACCAGAAATGGGCTTCACATTGTACCCATGTGAGGAATCGAACCCAGGTCTTCAGAGTGATGAGTGGACACTAGAACCACTATACTACCCCACTGTGTCTGTAACAAGAATTGGTACACTTCAGGCTTCACAGCATAGGCCTTGACTAGGAACCTGAAATGACCTTACCCAACAGTTAAAGTATACCATCATAAACCAAACAAATCCCACTTCTCTGGAGGCTGGTTATACTATGTGAATTTGTTATTTGTTTTCCAATGTATGGCCCAAATGTCACAAAACAGCTTTCTAATAAATTAAATTGCTAGAATGAACCTTTCACATACAAAAGGAGATTTGCCACATGCATCTTCAATAAACTTTGCTTCTAAGTATATGTCAAGAGAGACTAAACAATTTCACAGTTGTGTCTTTTCTATTTCTCCTACCAACATATCTGTACATATGTAATCTCACATAAACATTTTTTAAACATTTGGGCTTCCTTATTTCATACTTTCCCTCCTCCATCCAACAAATTTATTTAAATGAATGTATAGTTCAACACAAAATACTGGACCAGCCGTTTTCAAATAGAGAAGTGCCAGGAAAAGTTTACCTGGGATATTGTGAAAGAGCATGGTTTTAGGACGCTTTTAGCAATAGTCCAGCAATATCACCACAGGGGACACCAGAAAGGGGTTTCACACATTGTACCCATGTGGAGAATTGAACCTGTGTCTTTGTCATGACCAGCGGACGTCTTAACCATAGGACTACACTAGACTACACCACCACCCATACCTGAGGCAGAAGCTCTGGCTGCAGTGAGGACACAGGACAGGGGTGAGTTCCCGTTTGTGGCAGTTCTCCAGCATACAGGTAAAGCCCTTCTCACCTGTGTACTCCACAGTGTTGTCTTTAACACAACTCTACAAGCAAATATAAAAAAATTGGTATTTCTTTTGTAATTGTCTCTGCATAAAGTTTTTAAATTTTCAAACTGCCCAGAACAAAGATTGATGTTATCATTGGAGGAAACAAATTTGGCAAGTTTAATTTTCATAGGAGAAGACATATTAGAAAAGTAAGTGTTTACAGATAATGCATGATGTACAACTGACAACTCTGCAAGCATATACAAACCAATTACCTGTAGTATTTCTTTTACAATTAAATCTGCATAAATTTTCAAATGTTTCAAAATGGATAGGACAAGGTTTGATGTCATCATTGGAGATAAAAAAAATTGGAAAATTTCAGCTTCACAGGGGCTGACGTTTTTGAAAAGTCAGTGTTTACAGATAATGCATGATGTACAACTGAAAAAACAGATCATGGCATAATCCCACTTCAAACAGACTGTAACTGATCACCACTTATAACATAGAAAAGCATGAAACAGAATCTGACAACAGTTTCTGTGACACAGACTGAAGTAATAAAGTGATAAGATTCATTAAGAGAGAATAACTTATTATCTTTAAGACCTTGCCACTTAAATGTTGTGGAATGTCAGCTGTTTTTATGACCGAATGTGCAGGTGACCTTTTCTGGGACCATGACCTTGTGTGTAGGTCACTCTAAACTCTTGCTGAGACTATGGCAGTAAGAACAAATTTTATTTTACCTTCAGAAAATGCTCTTTATGTAAGTGTTAGCCCTCTAGAATTGACAAATGTTGAAGTAAACATATTATTAACATGTTTAAGCGAAAATTATGTTGTATCAGGTACCCCATAAAATAATGGTAAGTTATCGATCTGGTTAAAAGCCAATAGATGCTTGGGTTATGTCTCTTTTATAGTCATAAATAGTTGTCTTAGCTAGCATCACAAAATATGACATTACAGAATGAAGTCAGATGTCTTTGTCATCTACACCATCTTGTACATCATTAAAAGCTGATGGTCGACTGAACAACTTACAGTTATTTTTCACTGTTTCTGGTATGTAATCAAATGAAACACCAGACACATTTCCCTTGAAGTCCTCTAGATCATAATTATTTACATGACTATTTTATTTGTATAAACACTAGTGAGTGCAACATAAGCATGGAAAAAAGACTTTTGTGACAAAGATCTTGAGGAACTTTGATCTTCACCTGACATACTCTGTGCAATAACAGAAGACAATCATCACTTTTCTGTCACCAACTAAACAGGAAACAGTACTGTGCTATATGAAGTCACTAAGCGTCACACAATCTCTTGATGTATCATTTAAAAATGGATGCCAGGAAACTGCCCATAACTACTAAATGACAAAATGTACAAGATCATAAACTTACACGAGAGCAGTTATGTCCATCCTTCGTTCGGTGGAGCAGGCTGGAACATTTAATGAATGCCATATACATGTAGTTGTGAATGTAAATTTTGACAAGACATTGCACTATATCTCCCCTCATGTGATAATCATTCATAATGTATGAAGGCAGCTACTGAGTTCAGTATAATGCTGTTTTCAGTGGCACCCAGAGTACTATTGACATATATATTCAAAAGGTAATCCAGTGAGTGTGAAAATTTTCAGCTGGTCCTGTGGTCCCTGGCTAGTAAAAAATCATCAGGACCACAAAATGATAAGTTTGTGGTGACCAGTGAATTTTGTATGAATAGTTTAGTAAATCTACAAACGTTATTTTGGTCCAGTGAAGTAAAGACACGACCACTAATTGGTGGTCATGTACTTTTGTGGGGTTGAGTTCGATCTGTAATTTGAACCAACATCCTTGGAGTCAGGCACATATTCGCCAGCATACAAAGTCAGACGCCTAACTGATTCAGCCACCACTGTGACTTCCAATAGGTTAGTAGTGGCTGAGTGGGATAAATCGCTGACTGTGTGCTGACACTGAGACTGTGGGTTTGAATCCCTTTTGCAGTATATTGCTGATTGCACTGTCGTGAACACAATGCAAGAAATGTGCCACCATTTTTTTTTTAATTCCCATCAATACAAGGTTTGAGGGTGTTAATACATGAAGTAATGTGTGAGTATACAATGCTGAAACATTAAATATAAATGTAGGTATATTGCACATGGTAGTTCAGCGGTTAACACTGGTCGTTCTAAATCAAAGAGTGGGAATAGAGGAGACCATTTTGGGAAGAAATTTTATCAAAAACATTGTTTCTTTTGGAAATAATTTTTTCCACCATGAACACGTCTTTTAAAATCTTTATAAAGTTTTCTAAGTTAGGTATTATGTTTTTCAGGGTGCAAATATAGATGTATCTTTTAGCAGAAAGTATCATGTGATAAAGTAGTGGGGTCAGTTGTCAGTTGTTGTTCCTGTATGTTTGGATTAATCCAAATTTGAAGTTCATTCCAAACTTTTTTGGTTTCCTCACATTCCCAGTATATATGACAAATGTTTTCTTCCGCTTCATTACAGAAAGTACATTTCAAATTGTCAACCAATTTTTATCTTAAAAAGTTCTCTTTTGGAATAAATAATTCCATGCGAAAATTTAAATTGAAAATCTAAACGTTTAACATCTTTTACATTTTTCTAACATAGACTAAAGATCAAGGGCCATTCAAAATCAATATCTTTGAATATATTTTCCCATTTATGGCAACTATGTTGTAAAACACTATCAGACAGCAGTTTATAATAGAATGTTCTTGAACCATCAGTTGAAATCATGAAATCCCTTTGTAGAGTTTATATTGAGGTCATTTCCATACCTATTTTTGTAGCCTTTTAAGGTCTTTTTCCATGATTCTGGTAAAATATATAGAATATATTCAAGATCTAAATATGTACCCCTTATCCCATATGTATTTCTCAATTCTTCTGATGAAACCAGACCTTGTTCATCACACAAGTCCTTAATAGTTAAAATTCCTTTGTTGGCCCAGTGTCTGATAAAGTGGTTTGGGTTTCTAAAGTTATGATTGAGCCATATTGGTAGGGATAAGAGTTCACTTATGTTATTATATTCAATAGTGTTTTTAATACAAAAGCTATTCCATGCTTTCAACACATATCTCCAAAACGGATTTTCGATTTTAACATCATTATGAAAGTTAGCACCATATTTTAGTATATCCTTTAATGGAAAGTTGCATGGATTTCTTACATTTGCTTTTCTGATATACAGTCTGAGTATGGAGAGTTTCAGGGCATTAGCAAATGTTTTGATATCAGTCACACATCACTTTATAATCTTTTCTTAAAACGCTCCGTTTGATTTTGACATTATTATCCCAGACATATCTGAATATATTCTTTCAAGGGAAGTAATAAATTCATCTGGTGGGTTAGGTAAAGTATTAAAGATATGTACCAGATTTGAAAGAGCTAATGTTTTAATCACAGTAATTTTGCCAAGCAATGTCAGTTTTCTTTTTCACCATGACGCTCCTAATCTGTTAGTATCTTCTAGTCTTTTTCTTGTGTTGATAACCCATAGATACGAATGATACAGTTATATTGTCTGAGAAAAGCATATTACTCACCAGTATATCTTTTCACATCCATCACACTCAAATGGAAGAAAATCTGGGAAAGGAAAGGAGAAAAATTACAAGAGTACTCCAAACCATAAAAACACTGTGCAAAAGTCATCAGTAGTTTCAAACTTTACTCTAAATATAGATAATGTGCATATATGCATGTGTATGACGGCTTGAACTACACCACTTAAATACTGGTTTTATAGTGTTTGTCCACTGAACAAAAATATCAGATAAAACCAACACACATGACCAGTCCTTGTATATCATCCAATACTGTGGGCCAGAAAGTGACACATAATGTTATACATGAGATGGCCAGTCATGCATGCATGCTATCAACAATATGGGATACTCAAACATATTCTGATGATCTTATCTGACCTGATACCCATGTATACTCTCAATGGGAGAATGATAAAATCTGCAAATGGTTCATGGGGTTTTGCAGTAGATTAAATATCAAATGGGAGGTAAAATGGGGGGCACCCAATTTTCTCTCTCAAGGCAGCACTCTCTCCATCAGACTACTGAGGCAGATTGCCTGTAGTGGCCTTGTGTTATACAATACTAAGAGCTTATTTTCCCAGCTAGTTTGATCGACTGGGCACCTGTAGATTACTAAGTCTGCTACTCTGTCACTGTCATGCCCCTTATATTGTCAGTTAGGTACGAATCCTATTAGATTATTAAATTCGTTTAAGATTGCATAGTTAAATTAAAGGTTTTATTTTTGTACTTAAATGTAAACAAAACGTAGTGATGGTTTTCCAGTGAATATCCGTATAACTGTCCGTGACTTCTACTCTAAACTGACATGAAGGTGTGGAAAAACATAAACCTAACCATGCAGCAGTACCTGTATCAAGAATGCTTTCTTTCGAAGTTCGTGGTTATAGATATCTTGTTACTAAATTAAACAACAGACGAACACGAACATGGCAATTAGTTATGTTACGACGAGACAACTTTATAATATTCTGTTCCACCAGTCTTCGCGGCTCTTAGTATCAATGAAATTTCTTGTCTTTCTCGCTCCTTTAGTCAAAATTAAGATCAACTGGTATTCCCCCACATATGGTGTTACAGAATATGGCTTTGTTCGTTGAAATTTAAAGATTTGGTTACCTAACTGTTTACAAGTATCAACACTGCATTGCTTCCCAATGTTAGGAAATTCAGCCATGTTGTTTATGGTGTTTCAAGCTCCCTACGCACTCTGGGATGTGTAGAGCTTACGACCAACTGAAACGAAATAAGATTCAATGTGCATGTAATTTTAGTTTAGTTTAGCATGTAGTTTTAGTTTTTAGCAATATTCCAGCAATATCAGCAGAAAATTGGCACACCAGAGATGGACCCCACATAACATCCCCATATTGGCAATTGAATCCGGGTCTTCGGCTTGACAAGCGAACGCTTTCACCGCTTGCATGGCTACCCCATTCTCAGTAATTATTATCTGAATTATTATATTGACTGGAACACCTTTTATAACTAACATTTACCACGTGATTAATGTGTTTGATCAGGGACCATATGTAATTCGATAGAGTCATCGTGAACTTGAATTTCAAACAGACTAATTCTTAGTCCTGCACACATGTATATATTGCAAAGGATCCCAATGTAGTGACTTTCGAAATTCATAGCCTGTGTACTCTATTATTATTGGATAATGATGTTAATATCTCATTCTGCCATGATTTCGGAGAATACCAAATTCAGGCTGATTGTAGCCAACCAAAATTGCCTCAACTTCGAGTTACAGTAAAACTGTAGCTTAGACCGATATCTTTTATTTTGATTATGGTCCGATATGAAAAGCTGAAAATAGATATACAGTATGGTTCAAAATTATTGAGAATAGCTAAAGCATTTCATATTATTAAACGAGAACAAATCAGATAAAATTGAATGTATTGTGAAAGTGAACTGACCTTTTCATGTTGTGTAGGTAACAATTTAATATTTTATCAAGTCTCCTTGAGCTTCACGGCACAGTCTAAGACGGGTAGGCATACTTCCTATCAGAGAGGTTAGTGTCTCGTGAGTTATGCTGTCCCAGTATCGGACCACTTCTCTCTTCATGTCTTCAATTTTTGCCAACCCCTTTTGATTCACACATTCCTTCATCATCCCCCAAATGTTCTCAATGGGATTTAAGTCAGGACTATATGCAGGAAATGGTAATGCAGTCACATTTTTCTCCTGAAACCACTGCTTGGCATGTTTTGCGGTGTGTTTAAGATCATTATCTTGCTGCAAAATCCAGTCATTTCCATAAAACACATGTGCACTTGGAAGGAGAAAATTATCTAATATGTTAGTGTAGCGTTGACTTGTCAGATTTCCCTCAAACACACACAGCGGGGTCGTTCCTAATAAGGATATCCCTCCCCATACATGAAACTTTGGGCTGTATTTAGGTCGTCGATACAACGGTGCTGACGCAGACTTTGTCCATATTTTCACATTATTGGGATATACCCATATTGAGCTTTCATCAGTAAAAATCACATTTTCCCAGTCAAAGTTTTCATGTGCCAAACACCACTCAACACGCCTGTCTTTATGTTCTTGTTTCATGAGAGGAGAAGGAATTCCAGTCTTTTTCGCCCATCCAAGATCAATCAAATTTCTTCTAACTGTAGATTTTGATACAACTGTTGATCCCCTTTCTATCATTACATACCTGATGTTGGAGATGCTTGCCCTTTGCTTTTTAGACGCTAAAATTCCCAGCCGGACGCGATCTGAGAAGTCCAATTTTCTGGGTCTCCCTGCTCCTTTCTGGTGCCCAAAATCCTTTCCCTCTTTAAAATTCTTCCTAATCCTATACACAGTAGAAAGAGGAGTTCCTGTTCTCTCTGCCAATGTATTTACATCATCAATTCTTTGATTACACAACTCAAAAATCAACCTTCTTTTATCTTCAGCAGACATTGTTGACAGTGCTGAGGAAAATGACGTCTGCTACAAATTCAGGGGAGGTAACTCTAATTGTACTATACTCAGTAGGCCAAGATGAGTTACCTCCCTTATACCATTACTTAGTGTTAAGTATCAGTGAATCAGTTGAGGTGTTAGGACAGCTCAAAGTAAGAAGAAAAATTCTCAATAATTATGAACCAGACTATAAGTGCGTTGGAAGCAGTTGACGAGAACATCGATGTATTGATGTTTTCATTTACAAATTTACAATTACAAATTTACAAGTTCCTTTTTCAGATTTGGAATTCCTCACCTCGTTTTAGTCCTGTTTTAATTTGTCAGTGAAGCATTCTTACGCACTTGGCAGAATCCCAATTCACTGACGACTAAATAGGTTTGTAGTTGGGAAATACTTTCCTTCTCGTCCATACTTCTGCAGACTCTTCACCTTTTTTGTCAAATTCATAAAAGCATTGAGAGTATAATGAAGCTGTTTATTTTAAGTACATTTAATCCGTTGAAATTCACAGTTAGGCAACAAAGATCGCCATGTTTGTGGAAGATAATGCTTATGTTGCTATAGAAAGTACTTAGTGCTCTAACGAAATTCAAAGTTTCACAGAACTACACACTTGAAGATCTGGGTAAATTCCCATGCTTGTGTAAGAGACAAATACCATTGGTGGACCCATGGGAACGGTCCACGCACGCGCGCGCACACGCACACACACACACTCACCTTTTGTTCGGGTGGTCAGAAGAGCAATATAGGCCAAAATATGTCATATCGTATGACAACTGACCAATGTTCATGGTGATCGGGTCTGGACTTTATTATTCAATGGTCATCGACACGTGCGTACTTAATTAATTGTAATGGTGGTGGGGGCACCTTCAAACAGTATACAGTCAGTATTTTCACACACTGGCAGCATGTAATTTGCAGTATTTTAATAAAACCTCGCACCATCTCATTGTTCAAACCGAGTAAACGATCGTGAGTTCTACAAGAAAGCCAGCAAACATTAACATATGCACACGTTATCCAAGGTCGGTGAAAGAATTGGTGAAATGTTGCTGCGTTAAAAAACAAACAACTTCAATCAGAAGTAATTATTTTATTTTAAAAACAAAGCAGTTATGGAACATGAAAGAACATTTACATCCTCAGTGACTGCGCAGTTTAGTGGCTAAGATATATTTCAGAATTCTTTCCATATAGGGTACTCATACTCATATATGGTTGTTTGGAAACTATTGCTTTGTTGGATACATGTGGCAATACAGGTGTTATACATGATGTATATTTTTGTACAGTTCTTTTCAGCGTAGATATTATTTAATTCTGCTGCCCCCCAACAGTTTTAAGTGACTAAGAATCGGGGAAAGGGTTTCCTTGTGTGATAATTGCATATTCAAGTTTTAGACGTATATATGACACCTCAGATTTTTTTGTCATAAAGTTGGCTTTGTGTATTGAACTTAGATGCTAAGTAAACTCGAAGAACGTGTAACCAATTTCGTGTGGTAAATTTAAATTTGCTCGGTCTGTGAGCTTCAGGCAAATACAGTTTAGAGGTTCAATTAAGGATTTGTGGATAATCTACTATTATTCACATAACTGTTGAGATAAATTGTTTTGATCACAGGTATGTGATGACGTATATCCAGTACAGATTTCATAGGAATCGCTCATCGATGCGTCGCTTCTTATTCATTATGGTGATTTTCAAATGGGACTTAAAGAAATATACCTCAATAGTGCCCCACATACTTATATGGACGCTTTAGCCTCAGTGCAGAACATCCGGGCATTTTGGATGCATTTCAAATGTTAACGTAATTGTTAGACTTTGGACGAAACGAATATAATAACTTCTAGCTTAAAATCTGGAGACGTTTTGGTTGTATTTGTATGACTTAAGTTTAAGAATGGATATAATCGAATTCAATACAATTGTGACTCGGAAATAAGTAATATCGTGTACATAGAAACTGTTTAGGAATCTTTAAATATGTAATCGTGCGTCGTCGGATCCCAGTTTTACATTAGGCCAGCTGTTCTCACAAATGGCGGCCGAGAAGGAGGCTACGCAATTTCTTTGAGAACGTTTCATCACTGGAACCTCACTCTTAACGGTTTTGCACCTGACATTCAGTAGATATTAATTAGTAAGGTCCAGTTCGTCATATGCACCTAATTTGGGATGCAGTGTGATCGACGTTTAGACGTGGAGAGTGACAAAAGTCAAAAGGTGCTTTTGATGAGTTCTCCTCTGAGGAGCTTCAATGCATAACGACATTTGCAACATTTTATCCCCTGTTCAAATATTCTGATTGCATACTTTCTCCTGCATATACACAAAACCATACCGCGACATACTGACACCAGAGTCATGAATTTTACAACCACGTCTTTTTCTGATTATAACATAAATTACAGTTTGAAATACAAGGAAGCCACTTACACATAACTTGGTCAGCGTCACAGGATGTTTTTTTTTCGTTTTCACCACATAGTGTTATTATCGTATCTCCATGTGAATAGACTATTATGGCTCTTACAATAATACCAGTTCTGCTTAGTTACATGTGAAATAATTCTGAAAGAAATTTTGATAACTGAATATTGTGTAAGACGATACCACGAGAATAAGACCTCACACAAGTCTGTAGTTGATATGTTGTTACATTATCTTGTCTAGAATTACACAGTTGAATATAAAGCATGATCTGCAGTAGAAATATGTTCATCTGTTATTTATTATGACTTCATTCAAATTCTTAATTTTGAAACTTAAGTGTAGTATGCATGTATCTTTCATATAAATTAGTTTGGTGAATCTGGCATGAATCAAGATAACTCATTAGTGTATTGTGATGCTAAGATTTGTTTGCATCATTCATCTTGTCGACAAAACATGCTTGTCATACAGTTAAATGTAGAGTAGCTAAGTTTTTAGTTTATGCAAAACGTAAACATCTATCAGTTCCATTGGTATGTCATTGATTCTCACTCCCATACGGTTACACTTTCTCCAGATCATCAAAAACTTGTATAAATTGTCCCAGTGGTAATTGTGTACTTAAAAAATTGTGGTACTTAATGTTAAGAGAAATTGTTGTCTGAGAACAAGGCGCCAGTTGATTAAAGTTATATGTCATTGTGAAATTTATAGCAGTGTTATAGATTTTGTGTGCTGATGAATTATTTGACCTCTTTTATGTAAAGTTACCAAAGCTAACACTGTTCTTATTGTGTTTATGTATTTCGATTTCCAGGTTCCTTAATGCCTCCATAATTTCTAGTGTCAGTCGTCCTCAAGTTTGTGGAACAATTATGGCTTCCAGTGAAATAGCAGGCCAGGCTGTTCCAGCTCCTGTGATTGGCCATGGAGAGCCAAGTGAAGGACAGGGGATTGAAGCGTCTGGTCATCCAGAACTTGAAAGACAGAACTCACAGAATTCCTCTGGAGGCTTTTCATCACCTGGATCACCTGACCCTGTACATGATTTGCCCTTGGAGTTACTGCAAATTGGCTGGCGTAAATTCTGGAGCAAGCGGGAGAACCGTCCATATTACTTCAACAAACTTACAAACCAATCACTTTGGGAGATGCCACCACTTCCATCACAGGTAAGGTCATCAGACAATTGTAATGGTAATTTTCTGTCTGAGAATGTATTGTAATTAATGGTTTTATTTGAGAATTTAGAATATCAATATCATTGACCCTGCTGCTTTTCTTTCAGACAAGCTTAAGTACAACTTTAATGGTAATTCTCTATATGAGAATGTATTGTGATTAGTGGTTTTATATGAGGATTTAGAATATCAATATCATTGACTCTGCTGGTTTTGTTTGCAAGTAACAAAAGTACAACAAACTAAACTGACATTTGATTTCATGTATCTTGGGTAAAGTCTTGTTGTTATAGCGATAAATATTGTCCTTGTTCAACAGCAGTTACCAGATTTAAGTGACCCGCTTGGAATCAACAGCCCTGGCGTGGGTGGAGGAGGGGGCCTTGCCCCAGCTCCTATCCCTGCCCACTCAGACACGCGAATTAGTCGACCAAGCATTGAAATACCATCTGCCGCAGTCGGAGAGAAGAGGAGGGCCAGTTCTGACTTCGGGATGGGAAGCCCAGCAAAGAGAGCGGCTTTTAACTATAGGTACACCACTCTTACCATGATCACAGTAATGTGTCTTGTTTGAAAGACGATGTTAACATTAACTTGACACGGACAGAGAAACATTAGCAGGTTTCTATCTTTTTTCAATTTAAATTGTTTGCTTTGTTTGAAAACATCAAAGAAATTAATATTGTCAAGAGGGCTGTGTTGTAGCCAAGTGGTTACTGTGTTCGCTTATGACCTGGGTTCACCCACCACTTGGGCACTATGTGTGGAGCCCATTTCAGATGAAATATTGCCAAAAGCAGCATAAAACTTAACTCTCTCACTATTAGTTACATCAGTCATGGAACAGCATTTAGAAGTAATGCACCTAATGGTGAGAATCTGTGGATGTGAACTTCTTTGTTTGAGGAACCTAATCTTTCGGAGAATATTTGTACTCCTTCATCAGGAGAATGTGTATGCATTTTGCAAGCAGTGAGTGAAAACTATTTGAATTTGTGTATATATCCTTTGTTTGGTTTGGAGCTTCTGTGGTTGTCCATGAAGCATGGCAGACTGCAATACAGACACTTTAGTGCACATACAACTATTTTGTCACTGATGAAATAGCAGTAGTATAACTATAAGACTGAGTAAAACAGTATGTAGAGCCAACAGAATGCCAATAAGCCAGGGCTTGCAGGAAGAGGTGGTAACCTACTTGCACCAGGTGCAACCTAAGATACAGTCTATGTAAACTTATCCTCAGTACTTTTCGTTACACTCCACCACTGAGTTTAACAAAACCTTATGGGAGGTCGCGTCAGGTAACCTTTGAGATTGACCAATCAGAACACAGCTTACCAAATCGCGAAAGTGCACATTCGCACATCCTTTATGAACTTTTTATCTCGAAAAGGTTCGTACCCGAACGATTCCGAATGCTATTTAGCGTACGATCGCTTCCGGGTGATGCACACGGTGTACGTACTGCCATGACAAAGGTGAGTAAACAGTCTCTGAAAATAGTGTTTTTGACAATATTCAAGGATGTTATCTTGCGGAAATATTAGCTAATGGTAACCATGTCAACAGAAACCCCAAAGCGTATATACCGCAGGTCAAATAGCTGTGTTATATGCTGATTTTTGTTTGTGGAGAGATCGGTGTTGGTGACCTGAATATTTTGAAAGCCCCTCCGATCACTAAATAGTAGGCGTTGTCTAATTGGTTAAATCTATTTAACCTTCTCGCATTTGATTGGACTGTCATTGATTGCTCAAAGGTTACCTGACGCGACCTTCTACTAGGTTTTGTTACACTCAGTGGTGTAGTATAACGAAATACACTGAGACGAAGTTTACTTAGACTCACCTAAGATAAAACATAGTTGCACCAGCTAAATTCCAGTTGTGACATAATTATGCATATGTTAAATTTATTGTTGATTTATTTCTCAAAACGTGATGTGCATCTGGTGCAAGTTAGGCAGATAACTAGGGCGCACTTTGTAGTGTTGGGTTGCACCAGTGAAAGTAACAAAGCACTAAATCAAGCCCTGTAAGGGCATGGGATATCAGGTATTTGTGGCCGATGCCACAGAAGTTTGGATACTCTGTTCCTTTATGTATATTTTAGAACTGGAAACTTGTTGAAAGAATCTAGATATTATGCATTTTAAGCATGCTATTTGTTTCAGTCCATTTTGGAACTTTGATGTCCCAACAAATGTCATCTTTCATGAACGTCCTCCATCAGTCTCTCCACCCCCATTGCCAGAGATAGAGATCCTCCGACATCAGAATGTTGTCAAGTTGCGGCGGGTCTACCAGGAGCTGTGCCAGAGCAGGGAAGGTGAGTCAGGAATCACCCCATGGGCATTATGCTCACATTTATTTGTATGCTGTCATTATAAAGCTTGAATATTGCTGAATGAGATGTTGCAATAGATAAATGTGGCCACACATAGGCTCATGCACATATTTACATGTTTTGTTCTATGGATTATTCGGTTCATGTTTCTATATTCTTTCAGGCATTGATGCACCAGTCGAATCCTTCAATCGCTGGTTGCTTGAAAGAAAAGTTGTCGACACAGGAATTGATGCGATGTTGCCGTCCAAATGTACACCCGAGATCTCCCAGTCAATGTACCGAGAGATCATGAATGATATTCCCGTGAAGCTGTTTAAACCGAAGTACACAGGAGATGCCCGCAAACAGTTGTTCAAGTATGCAGAGGCTGCCAAGAAGATGATAGAATCAAGGTAGATGAGATTTAGAATAATCTGCATAGAGTAAACTATGGTCGTGACAATCTTAATGGGAGCACAAACATTTGTTCCTTTTTAAATGTGTCCTGTTATTTGGTGTTATCAGAAAGCCAGAGTTCTTTCCCTTGATGAGGTTGAACTATCCTTCAATCTTAGTAATGGCTTAGCTTAGTTTGAAATAGTTAGAGTTCAGATCCCCTGTATTTAAGTTCATAAATGGCACAGTTTTAATAAGTTCCAATGGCCCCTAAATTCCAGAGAGAGGCTTTTTGATGCTGCGCCAGGCTGTCATGCATGCCAAATAACAATCAAACTATTTCTGTGTGGACTGAGACAAGTTAAACGTTGTGAAATGACAACTGTAGGCTCAAACAGTATCATACCATGACTCCTATTGCCAGCTAGACATGGCATCAATACAGTTTTAACATTCCCTCCACAACAATGGCAAAGGAATATTGAGAGTTAGACTTTTCTTCTCATAAGACCATGACAAGGTATGTTATTTATTGCAACTTCTTCATGAAATATTGTCCCTGCATTTACAGTGTTCGCGGTTTGCAAAAAGGCTTTGCGTTCCTCAATCGCATAGCCCCTGGACTCTTTCATGTGCATGCACCACAGGTGTATGCCCGAGACAGAGAGCCCCTGTAAATGTGTTAGATTTAGGCGTCTTTTTTCCTTGCATTTCATAGCATGTGGTCATTATTTGCAAGTCAAATTCGCTGAGAGAAACTTTATTGGTCCCTGCGGCAACAAGGAATAGAGGCCTATGTATTCAGCTGTGTTAGTATGTATGCATGTCCAGATTCTTGTTGACGCGATATTTCATGCACTGTTGTACCCAGTTTTTTCAAAATTACTGTCAGCCTACGTTGAAGGATTACACAGACAGTTGGTTTGGATGACCTTGACCTTACTGGCCACTTTTAAAACTCTTGTTAATGCGATATCCAATGAACTGTTTTACCTAATGTCTTTGGTGACAGGGTACATTTGGGGGTGACGCAGACACCGGCCGAATTGGGTGACCTTGACCATATCTTGAAGGTCACCACTACACTTTGAACATTCTTCAAACTCTTGATAACCTGATATCTTATGCACTGTTGTACCCAATGTCTTCAAATCTGGAGACAGCCTACATTTGGAGATTACACAGACATCTGATGATATGGGTAATTTTGACCCTATTTTCAAGGTGACCATGACACTTTGACCACTTCTCAAAGTTATGTTAATGCCATATGTCATAAAAATAGCACCCAGTGTCTTCAGTTTTGTCAACAGCCTACACTTGGTGATTATGCAGACACCAGTTGTTTTAGGCATCTTTTGTGTGACTAAGTAATGAATATCTAGTAAATATTTCATTGCTCTTTAGTGACACGTGACATTGCCATGTTAGTGGCAAACACTTGTATTGTTTTGCTGTTTCCTTGGGGAAAATATGTTTTTGCGTTACTTGTTCTCGGAACACAAAATGTTTTGCAGAACACATCTGTAGGTAGGAAATATTATGTGCGAAATGTGTATATATTTGTGTGACACGTGCATGTTTTTGTGTTAACATGGACACTGCATCTAGAAGTAGGATGTAGGATCTAGGATGTAATTACAAGAAGGAATATCATTGATGATACTGAATATCAGGTAAACAGTGCCAATCATTGATGATACTGAATATCAGGTAAACAGTGCCATTGTATATTTTCCAGAGGCACCATATCAGAAAGCCGTAAGATTGTCAAATGGAATGTGGAGGACACATTCTCCTGGTTGAGGAAACAACAGAATGCTTCGTATGAAGATTTGTTGGTAAGAAAGTCTCCTGGCCCCCCCCCTCAAAACATTCTTAGACACTGATACCATACCACACATTCACTGCAGTAAAACTAAGTGATAACATGTTACCAGCTCAGATGGCATGTTACAAATGAGACTGGGTACATGTCATTGCTAGGAATATAGACAGATAGTATCAAACTACGAACCAGTGGTAGGGGTTAGTAACCAGACATTAGAATTGTCCACAGATCTGCAGATTTCCGGAAGTTTTGTTTCATTTTGAATGCTTTTGAGATCGATGTAAATCTGCAGTAAAAGACTCCCGAGAACCCTGGCTAAATTTTCATTGTTTTTCATACTTTACTGTTTTCATGTCTGACAAACTTGAGTTTTTCATATTTTCCCTTATGACTCATACTTTTTTGCTTTCTTATTCCTCTCTTTCGAACGGTTAAGTAGAAACTTGAATCCTTTCAATTCCTTTGAAGTGAACATACAGTGAGTCACTTTGAAATTTTCACTGTCTTTGTGCTTTGCCATTCTCATGGCTGACTAGCTCACGTTTTTATCTTTGGCTGAGACGTAAGTGAAATCTTCTTCCTCAGTGTTAAGCTGGCAAGCCTTGTTCTCGTAGCGTTAAGCAGCTAGGACCTGCTGTGAGTGAGTTAGATTGTTAGGCCGGTTGATAATGAAGGTATGCAATTGGTACAGGAACGCCTAGCCCATCTGAAGCGTCAGTGTCAGCCTCATCTGACAGAAGCAGCCAAGAGTTCCGTGGAAGGTATCTGTAGCAAGGTCTACAACATGTCCATTGAGTTTGTCAAGAGGCTGCATGAAAAGCACTGGGAGGTCTTGAAGGAGCATAATATTCAAGGTATGAAGTTCCTTTGTGGACAGAAGTCGTGAAAATCAGGGTTAGCATTTGTCTTTAGCAGCCCATGCTTGTCATAAGAGGTGCCTCACTGGATTGGACGGTCAGAGACTCTGACTTGGCTGACTCGTCATCATATACCATTTGAGCAGATTGATGCACATGCTGTTGATCACTGGATTGTTTGGTCCAAACTCGATTATTTTCACACTGCTGCCATGTAGGTGGAATATTGCTGAGTGCAGCGGTAAACAACAAACCAACTAATTTAGTGGAAAGTGTACCGCTGATCTCCCAATCATTTCATACCTCTCGTACATGATGATTACTCCTTCATTATATTTCTGTATAGATAATTATGAATTGGAAATAGTATTGGTCTTTTTTTGTATGTTTGAAATGCAGCTGGTCATATTCCATGCATCAATGTATGTAAAACTACTGAAATATTGGTGTTTTTGTTATAGACATTCAGGTCATTGTCACAGTACTAAAGCCAGAACCAGGGAAAGTTTTACATTTGCTGCAGTAAAGGGGCAATGTTATTGTAAATATTGTTGACTTGTAATCATACTGAGTCAGCAAAAACTTAGTTAGTCTTTCTTGTTTTTCAGAAAAGGATCCTTTCCCAGAACTGCCTGTTCCACGGAAAGTTCCTTGCTATTCTGTGCAAATGGCAATTCCGTCACCACGGATACAGCCGATCGAACATCAAACTGAAAATGAGATGACGTTTATTCGATATAAAGGAGAAACTGTAAATTTGAACAGCTCACACTTTCACAAACTGGTAGGTGTATATCTGGCGTTTCAGGGTGACACACACAGAAAGTCCTGTGTCCCGTTGTTCAAAACAGCCTTAGCTAAGGTCAGCCTTAAGCACTAAGGTTAGAGTTACGATCACTTTAAGAAAAAGATACGCCTGTTGCACAAAACAACCTTAGGGCAACCTCAACTCAGACTCCAACCTTAGCCGTAACCTTAACCCGTAGATGCCGAGTTTTTTTCAGGCGCACATTTTCGTAAGGTTTGAAATAGTGAACGTTGTGCGAGAATTGCACTAACATGGTCCTTGATCTGCTTACGGCTATAAAATTACACAGAAATATAGAATATGTAATTGCCTATCTGTTGGTATAAATATAATTGCGACAACCTCAGGGGTTTGAGAAATAGATATTGCTAAATGTTGTCCAACACTTTCGTGTGCGTTGAAAATCAGTAAATTTCTCCGTTTTTCATTGTGCACCAATAAAAGCACTCTGCTTTGATTTTTTAAATTTATCATCTTTACAGCCTGATGTCCGAACGACATAAGTGTATATGAAATGGATTTATGTGCAAATGCACAATGTTATATGCTCAACGTTAAAAATGACCTGCAATTAATGTTAAAAATGGATTAAGGTTGACCTTAAGAGATAAGGTTGTTTTGAACAATGTTGCACTGGCCTACAGCATAGTTGTAAGAGATGACTAACAGGATCGGTCAGGCTCTCTGACTTGGTTGACACATGTCATCTTTCCCAATTGTGCAGATTGATGCTCATGTTGTTAGTCACTGGATTGTCTGGTCCAGACTCGATTATTTACAGACCACAGCCATATAGCTGGAATATTGCTGAGTGTGGTGTAAAATTAAACTCACTCACTCACTCACTCACTCACTCACTCACTCACTCACTCACTCACTCACTCACTCACTCACTCACTCACTCACTACAGCATAGTGGAAACAGTTGAGACACTGAAATAGTCTATGTTGCTTATTTGCATCAGATCAAGGGGCTCAAGATGTGATCCTCTCTGAGCCTTTGGTGTTATTGACTCTTGGTACTCGTACATATACAAACATTCATCATTTTAGTGCAAACTAATTCACTTGAAGCATCAATTCATCATTTATTGAATGACATGAAAAGTCTGAACAACATTATCAAATTGAAAGCAGAGTTGCCAGAGAAGTCAATGTAGTTTGTAATTTTGAGAGAGCTTGAAATTAGTATTGCAGTAATACAGTACTGGATATATCCATTTGAATTTACTGAAGATTTGAACTGAACAGTACATATACACTGATTCTGGTTGATGAAACAGTGTATTTGACATGATCAATCATTGTTTGTCTAATTTGTTCCCAGGAACAGCTGTACAAGCTGAACTGCAGGGATGATGTGAGGTTTGATAACTTCCTGGGCCGTGTTTGGTGTTTGTTAAAGAGATACCAGGTACACAAGTATTTCAAATACAGCATTTGTGTTTCATAATTCTCCAGTATAATGGTTATTGTTTAGGTAGAGATTCAAGGAATTGAGTCAAAGTCTGAGGAATCAATACGAAGCAAAACAAGCTTGTTTGGATCTTATCAACTTGTTGACCTGACTTTGACGATGAATGTCACCTACATAACTTTGATAATGAATCTTGGTAACATGCTTTTGGTGATAAAGGTCGGTAACATGCCTTTGGTTATGTATGTCGGTAACATGACTTTAGAGATGAATAGTGGTAGCATGACTTTGGTGATCAATATCTGTAACATGACTTTAGTGATGAATATTGGTAACATGACTTTGGTGATGAGTGCTAGTAACATGACTTTGCGATGAATGCCAGTAGCTTGACTTAGGTGATTAATGTTGGTAACATGACATTGGAATGACATGACACTTTATCACCAGAGAAAACATCCCTGTCCAGTGCAGCATTGAATATGTTTCTTTTATATCACCTGACAAAGGATACTCGTTCACTTTCAGACCTGTTTCGGCTTGCATTCTCAAGAAGGTGCCTGTCTCCAGGGAGCGTTGCCAGTGTCTGTGTTTGAGTGTTTACATCGTGTGTTCGGCGTCACATTTGAATGTTTCGCCTCACCTTTGAACTGTTATTTCCGCCAGTATTGCTCAGCATTTCACGATACAGATGGCTACTTTGGCTCAAGAGGGTGAGACATAATATTTTTCATTTGCAGATATCTTGTAAAAAGTAGCTTTTAAGAAGTCTAGAACCTTGTGATGTGTTATTTCTATGTCATTTGCATATGTAGACAGTGATGTTGAGAGCCTGAGCCAGAGGGTTGTTAAAAGATGCTACTATTTGTTACCCTGGCTGATGCTTCACATTCAGAGGTAAAAACCTGGACGAGTCAACTTACACTGCTCTATACAATGAGAGCTCAGGTACCCGGACCCCAGATATCTGGAAACCTCACTTTCCGGTCAATTTTTAGAAGAAAACAATCTCTTACGTAATAAAAGTGACTGTCTATAACAGATATTTGGTTTCTGTCTCCGGACGGTATATTTTTCAAACCAACCGACCAAATCAACACAAAATTGACTTACATATACGGACACAGCTTTGACTTACGGTTGACCATGTGAGGTGAAGTGCTTGAGTCCCACGTGTTTTGACACGAGACATGGTCTGCTCATCCGGATTAATGACTGGTTCACAAGGTGAACTGACAGCTAACACTGAGTTAACCACCGAGTTCTGACTGTTAAGGTATTTATTCAGTGAAAGCAATAAAAGTGCTGTGTGTCTATTCAAGTCAGATGGTGTCAACAATGGCTAGTCAACCTACTAAACACAAGCTTTATGCAGTGACAGTCAAGAAAGGGAAAGGGATTTGTCTTCACAAAGAACAGAATCCCAAAGTATTGTTATTGGCAAATCAAGACCACGTTATTTCAGAAGTGATTTCAATCCTGAGGTGTATGCTCACTACAGGTTCAACATTAAGCCTGGATGACACCAGACCTGTTCAGCAAATGGTTGCTCTACTTTGATAGGCAGCTGAGGTCACGCAGATAGGAGTGTCATATTGCTTACAGACAATGCCGCTAGTCATAACTGTGCAAATGTGAGATTAACAAATGTCAGGTTATGATGGTTTGTTATGTTGTGATGTTGTTTTTAATGTCTATACATGTGCAATAAATAATGATTATAAACCATTTGGGTTTTCCTTGAAATGGATGAAAAGCTAAAATCCGTCGTCCGGATAATTGAATATCCGGATGATTTACGTAAAAATGTGTCCGAATATCTGAGGTGTCACTGTATAAGGCTAATAATCATAACTGTTTTTCACCTCCGCTCATACCCTTGTGGTGCAGATAATAGTTATTGTCTTTACTGGTTTCTGTTGGTTCAGACCGTTACAGATGATGATGCTGTTAACACACTAAACATCATTCATTCTTGTTTCCATCAGGGTTTATGTGCTGTCACAGAATAGTTCGTCGTGGAAGGAATCACTGTGTGGGGATGATTCATGGTGGATTTGATCCTCTACATCATATGTCCGTTATAATCAGTTATCACCATTTCTGCTGATTTTCTTTGAAATTGATCAATTATTTGCATCATCTGAACCAGCATTAAGTTTTCAGCTGAAAATATACTGACCAACAGAAGAAACGCAATTCAAGAAATCCAAACAAATTATTTCCTTGATCAAAACTAAACTCGTGCTGAAAAAATATAATTTTCATTAATTCTGAGTTGCGTTTTTATTGTTGGTCAGTCTAGATGTTTACATCCATATGTAATAGGCAACATAAATCTCAGTGTAATCTTGCTCAGTGACTTGATTAAAATTATGTCATATGCTGGCACCAGTGGCAGTGTGGATATTTATGTTCATGTTGCTGGGCAAGGTCTGATACTTGTTACTGCTAGACACATATTAGATGATCCTGCGCACTAAACGCATTTGTGACAAGAGAGGCGGTACAACCAATGGGGCGAGTACATTTGGCTGCTACAGGTAGCTTGACGATTTTGCATGTACAATACATGCCAACCGTGACATGAAATCAACACCGCTACTGATTAACACCTGTCTCGCTGTCTCAATACTGTTAAACAGATATCAGTTGTAGTAAAAAGTTAATAGTCCAAGTTAGGAAAACATGGGCAAATAGTTCATTCTCAGGCAAGGGAGATAACATACAATGTTATCATGTATATGGACAAAAATTGTGAAACCAAAGCAGATTATCTTTTACGAAGTAGCCTTGCTACTGGACTTTCAACGGCAACTTTAAAGCGCATTAAGGCAGAAGGTGGTAGGAGTGCGAGTGGACCTACATTTATCGGTCCCACCAAGTAGTGCAAACCCAAAATTTGCAGTTACAAACTTAATGATTTCGACCGGTGTGCAGTCCGTCAATTTGTACAAAGTTTATGTGGCGTAAAAAAACAACTACCCACTCAGGATGCGATGTATGATATGGCAAAGTGCCAGTTGTACTACAAGGGTTCTAACTAAGACAAATATATGATTGGGGCATTTACAAGCATTTTAGATATTCAACAATTTTGTGAAAAAAACCCCAGGAAAATGTCATTAGCTTTGTGAAATGGATCGGTGGTCCTAAACATATTTGCTCAGTATATTGTGTTGATTCATTTCGTTGGGATTGTACCTATTCCCAAATCGAGTGTACTATAACAATTCATGCGTGAAACGCACGGGGAAAATGAACTACTCGATATTTATCAGACAACCTGTCCTCTCTTGTTTCTGTGGGGCGTTCCCAAGTGTGCAAATTGGGGTCATTTGTCAGGTCATGGATCATCTTTTATGTGTTTACCAGTAATTACATGTAGCAGGAATGTGTGTCTTTACAAAAATCCCGAAACATGCCATACTTCAATTTCTGTTCTTTTCAATTGTTTTTAGCCCAGTGTTGAATTTTTACCCACTAAGTGGTTCTTTTGAGGCAAATCCACCGTTCAGTGAAGAGTTAATGGAAGCTATGGTGGATCATTTTGAGGTTAGTGAAATAAAGACGTCTGTTAATATATACCCAGTAGTGTGCATGATGATGAGCTATGTCAGTTTTTTGCTTGAACATAACTGTACAATCAAACCTCGGGAATCTTTCGACCATGCTTGTCGTAAGAGGCAACTAACGGAATTGGGTGGTCAGGCTGGCTGATTTGATTGACACGTCAACAGCTGGCAATTGTGCAGATCGATGCCGTTTGTTGTTGATCACTGGATTGTCTGGTACAGACTCGATTATTTACAGACCGCCGCTATGTAGCTGGAATATAGTTGAATGCGGCATAAAACTAAACTCAGTCACTCACTCTGGAATCTTTCTGTTTAAATTTCTGTAGTCATTATGTTTGGTGGCCTATGTCAGATCAAAGCTGGAATTGGTCTTCGGCTATATACAACATACTTGTATTAGGTGGCGAGACTCGCTGATATGGTTAATATGTATCACTGTATCGCTGTACTGTAGATTGGTAGTCTCTATGGCAGTCAGTGGATTGCTTAGTCAAGACTTGATTATTTACAGACTCTAGATATAAAACTGCATTTCAGCTGACTATGGAGCTAAACAACAATCGAAACAAGCAGTGTCTTTTCATAATGATTTAAGGGAAGTATAACAAGATATTTCTGACAAGTACTTAACATGCATAGGATTTGTGTGTCCTCAGTCACCGAAGAATAAGTTGAAATTTGCAAGAGGAGTATCAGCACAGTGTTATAGCAAGATGGCTGCTGAGTCAGTCGCTTGACATGGTTTCTTGGCTTTGTCGCTATTAAGGACAGTAATAGTTCATGCATATTTGGAATTAGTAAGCAATATTTCCTGTTTCTCTTTAGAATCTCCTTGTGGAATCTCATGAGCCTCTGTCTTTCATCGTGTTCATCCCTGAATGGAGAGATCCACCCACAGAAGCCCTCATGAGGCTGGAGTCTAGCAGGTAAACATGTCTGTGTAGTGATGCTTTGTTGGTCAGGCTGACGGATTTGGATGACATGTATTATGATATCCCAGTTGCATAAATCAATGCTTATAATGTCAGTCACTGGATTGGCCAGTCCAGTTTATTTACAGCTAAAATACTGCTGAGTACGGGTTTAAAAAACATCCTATCCTAACCATGTTGCAACATATGTCATATTTGGGATTTCACTTTATTAGTAAATTACAAATCCTAGTACTTTTGGACAGTGAAAGTGAAATCCCAAATATGACATATGTTGCATTTGACCACTTTCTAAATGGCATCATGTAAACCTAACCTTGTTGCTTTGGACTCTTAGAATACCGAAACCAAATCACTGGTCTGCCTCTGACAGCGGATTTTGGAATCCTTAGAAATTCAGAGATGTTGTTAGTCATATACTGTTTATGCACCTTTTAACCCTGGAAATAGAAATTTCCCAAAATTTGAGTTTCAAGTGAACTTTTCTTGTATTTTACAAAATGCTGGACATTGTTTTTCAGTGCTAGATATATCTCATGTATGCCCTTGCCCATATGAATATAATATAAGTGCTGTAACACATTCCTTACATGGGCACACATTTCTGAAAAGAGGACCAATTTTCCTCCTTCATAAGGGTCATGTCTTTCATTTGTTTGTGTCAGACTTATACTAAAGACCCTAACTGTGACTTGAATCATGATGTCCATCTTGATTTCTTTACCTGTCTGAATAGGGTGTCAGATTGGTTCATTTGTATTAAACGAGCAAGCAGACATTGTACCTGCAACACATGTATTGTTACTTTGCAGATTCAAGAGGCGTCAGATCACATTTCCTGCATTTGAACATCAGTACAGAGATGGATTTCAGCATGTTTGTCCAAAGTAAGAAACAATTTGGACTCAAAAGTCTCAAAACGAAGAGAGATGAGCTTCCTTCCTGAGCACAACTCAAAACCTTTCAATACCTTTCAACCAAACATGGCAGATATATGAGACCGATCCCAAAGTGGTGCCATTTGCTATTTGTAGATAATTTACGTTTATATTTTTTACGGTTTCCATGCAAAGAATGGAGAGGAGTGCTTTGTTTCGCAAAAAAAAAACATTCAAGATCTTCCTTTAAGACTTATATCAGAGATATATCAAACTGATCTTGAACTGGTGCATTTTGCTATTTGCAAATTAATTTCATTTATGTTTTTAATGATTTCCATGGATATAATTGGGATTTTGCCGAAGAAATCAATTTGGACTTAAGTTACAGTCAGATGATTTGTTTTTCTTTCAAATTTGTGGTGGCAAGAGGGATTCTGCAAATTTCATCTGTTGAAATTAATGGTTGTCATGGTATCCTTGAAATATTCTCCAATGATAACTGAATCTGAAGTATAAGGAATATTAGGACTGACTTGCCTTACTCACTGTGATCTGTTATTGGATGTCTATTTCTAACAATATTTTCTGTTTTTGCAGGCAAGATATGAACTACAAGTCAGCCCACGGCACGTTAGTAATTTTCTTGCAGAACGATGCAGGGTTTGCTAAATGGGGTCCAACGCCGGAGAGGATAAAGGAGTTGATGTTGTCCTCGAAACCAAGGGACACTGTGTGATCTGTGGACACTTATCAGTGCCAGTGTGTTGACTAGTAGTGACCCATACAGATGGAGTGAAAGGGAAGATTCAGAGTAAAAACAATCAAAGTACTTCACGTTGGGTTGACCTGCCAGCACACTCACAGAAAGATGCTTCAGTGTACCCAGCTCTGTGTTCCTGCAGGAGGTTTATATATATAAATATATATATTACACTGTGAAGAGGATGTCTTAGCTTTGCTTGGAGTCCTGGAATTATTTTAAATTGGTTTGTAATTTCATCTGCTCATCAAGTTATTGTAAATATGAAGGATGCTGCCTATATGTTCATTAATCATCACTTTTGAAAGTATCATCCAGAAACAACCACAAGCATTTGTTAATGGTCACTTGTTTTTGGACTACACTGTGCTTGTTAGGAGGCATTTTAATTGTTATGGCTTTTGCGTTTAAAGAGGATATATATTTTATGTTCATCTTGTCATGCCATGTAGATTCATATGTGCTGGATAATCCTGTGTGATGCGTCATGCCCTGATTTTAGCATGAATATTTTCATGGTCAAAGTGCAATATTGCTGTTCAGAAGTGTAGCATTCATCTGTTTGTGTTATAGTATCAGACAAAAGCACATGATGAAATGACTTAGAATATCAAGATAGGAGCAGTCATTTCCATGGTAATTTATTCACAATAATTTTAAAAGAAAATATATTTGGAGGTATGTATTAAGATTTAATTTTAGTGGTTTTTTTCACATCACATTAAAGTACCCGCATGTGATAATATGTGTTACGGATACAGTGTGCATTTTATTTCATGACTAGATATCTTATAATGCCACGTATTACATTCATCATGCTTGTGAAATCTTATTATTTTATAAAAGTACAGATATTTGAAAAGTATAGTTCAAATACAACCATAAGCTGTTTGAATAGTTCTGACTGTGAAGGGGCAGTGTAGCCTAGTGATTAAGGTGTTTGCTCAGCATGCTTCAATTCCTCACATGGGTTCAGTATGTGAAGCCCATTTCTGGCGTCCCCTGCCATGAAATTGCTGGAATATTGTTAAAAGTGGTGTAATGGACTTACAGTTCGTGATACAAAAGATTTCAGCTACATGTACTTGTGAACTTAACCAAACATGAGTTAAACAGGAACACTCAAACTCAACAGTGCTCTCTTGTAGCTGCTTGCTGGTCCTTGCATAGATGGCAGATTGTACGTCCGCGTGTCACTGTTGCAATTTCTTGCCTTGGGAGGGGTAGCCTAGAGTTCATGTGTTACGTGTTTAATTCCCCACAGGTGTGAAGTCCATCACTGGTGTCAACTGCATCGATATTTCTGAAAGCATCATAAAACACTCCTTCACTCACTCAACTTTCTTGCCAGTGGAAGCGAGAAGCAGACAGGTATCCACAAGGTTCTGTGGTTTTCATGCAATTCTTGACATGTATACTTGTTTGGGTTTTTGATTTGATTCTTAGGCTGGTACATGACACACTATGTGATCTGCATATGTAGATTAGGTTATTGTGACTAAGGATACATCTAATGGGAATCATTGAGACATATGATGATCCAGTATTTTCAATAAGCTTGAAAGTCTTGCTTCCAGTTTCATTGCCTTTGATGGTAAGAGTTTAGTAATCAGGATGCCTAAATTCACATACCATAGGACACAGCTGATATAGCTCCAGAAATCCTGTGGTATATAAATGGTGGTCTTTGGAATGATAGTGGTGTCATTGAAGAGCATGATGCTTTTGACATCACATCCTTTTTTGACAGGATCCAGTGTAAACAGTGGTGTCATTTCCATGCCTGTGGGTCATGGGTTACACCAAACTAGTTTCCGATATGCATCAGACATTAAAGCGTTCGCCCATCACACTGGAGACCTGGTTTCGATTTCACATATGGGTACAGTCTGAAGCCCATTTCTAGTGTCTCCTGCCGGGATACATCCTCGATATCTCCAGGGTATACGTTCCGATAAGTCTCCACTATACCCTGGATGCATCTACGGCTCTGCCCAATAAATTTATTACCTCTCTTGACTGTCTTTTGATCCAGTCAGGTGTCTACACTGGGATGTTGAGCGAACCAATGACAACTCACTTTCGTTTTTTGAATTAACTAACCGATTATACTTGGCAATAGTAAACATGCAGAGGTTCTCTGGAAGAGGTAGAAGGCGTTCTTGTATATGTTGTTTTAAAGTTTCGGACCTGTCAATTTGTTTGTATGATTTCCCTAAAATCTGGGACGCACTGCGAGCAAATCTTCGCAGTTGCGACCGCTACCTTTGTTGACACTGGCAAGCTCGGTTGTAACGGCGGCCTAGCTGACTGGCTACTGTGAGAAGGCGGAGCCAGCAAAGGCAGGTAATAAATTTATCTGGCAGATCCGTGGATGCGTCCAGGGTATAGTGGAGACTTGTCGGAACGTATACCCTGGAGATATCGAGGATGGCCGGGATATTGCTGGAATATTGCTAAGAATGGCGTAAAACCCAACTTACTCACTCACTTACTGCGTCAGACATTGCCTCCTTTAAACTGTGGACAGGTACAATGATGAAAGTTATGTTAAAACCAGCTCCCTCGCTCACTCATACTCAACTCATTCACTCTTTCATTCACTCACTCATGAGCTTTGACACCCTTTCACTCATTCTGCAACTTATCAGTATGAGCGTTATCCTGCACACACAGTGTAAATATGATGGACCCTTGTGTATTTATGTTCCAATCTGAAGCAGACTCTCCGTTGTACAGACTGGGAACTCTTGCAGCTATACATATAATGGAATGTTATTTATTTAGTCAGTACAGCCCCTCTTGTACATAGTTTGGGTAGCAGATAATAGCGTGTTTCAGTAGGTAGATATCAGAATATTTATATTGCACACTAAGTGCTTTGTGTTGATACTAGAGTTATGTTGTCCACACTATGTTGATAGTCAAGAAGCACTCTCAGTGGAACACTTCAGTGGCTGCCGTTGAAGGCACACACATTCACAGTGAAGGCGAAATAGCTGAAAGCAGTGTTTATGTAGTTCTGTCAATAAAACACAACAGATGTTTTACTGACACAGGACAAACCTAAGTGTTTCGTTAAATCTAGATAGTTTGGTTAATTTAGGTATTTTGGTAATTTTAGTGTTCATCTTTGTCAATCATGATGTTTTGTAGGTCTGCTTGAGCTTCAAAGATGTGAAATATTCTGTGAGTAAGATTTACATGGCTATTGTGAACTCTTGAACATTTTGATGATACTTACTGGTTCCTAAGTATTAAAACACCTAGATATTTATTTTCATAGCAATGCAGTGTAATTTCTTACAGTCAGTTTGACCTGATTCTAGCTGTGAAAATTTATAACAGCTTATGAAAAGTGTAAAAATTTCCATGTGTATATATTAATTGTAATTAAAATAAATTGGTTGTAGGCTTTAGATGTTCTATTTTCAGAAAGTTTGATACTGACAGAGCAAGCTTATGGAGTTCACTTTCATGTCCTGTCATGCACGTTTCAATGTCCGTATGCCAAGAAGAAAAACATAATTAAGGGAACAGAGATCAGTTTTAAGGAAGCATATCAGTGTTATTTCAACAGGTAGTTTAAGTGATTTGTTGACATACTCTTACCATAAAGTTTATTTTATGATTGAGAATAGACTAACATGTAATTATCTTTTATCAATCATGATGTGGCATGGCCCAGCAAACCTAACCCAGATATAGACAGATATTACCTAAATGAGTAATATTTCTGTGTCCATGATGACAGTTGTCGTTTCTTTTTTCATTTGGACACAGTGGTTTGTGATTTGTTTTAAGTGTGATGAAATTAGACTTGTTCATGCACACTGTGTATGTACATGTGTACAGCATGTATGTGTTTGTTACCATTATATGTTACGCTTTGTACAGTGTTAGAGGTTTATTTACAGTTGATATGTTTTGTATGTCAATCATCATCCTCTCGAAGCTGATATGATTGTCACAACGTTCTGGAAGGGCAGCATATATAGACGTATGTCGTTGTTAGTGTTTGTTGTAGAGTTCATCCTTTCCCTCTGTGTGTTCACATGTTAGAAAGGAACCTGGAGTATTTGGGTCTAATGTACCTGTGAACTGAGAAATCGGACACTACATGGTTTAATCAGTGTTTGACTGAAGGAGTTTCATTGAGAGTTACAGCTTTGATTAAAGTTCTCCTGTATCCTGTGCAATCCGAACAAGGACCGTATAAGTTTTTTGCAAGGCTAGACCAATTTTATTTGTTCTCTTACAGATTTTTGTCCTCAGAAAAGCTAAAGGTAGGAGGGGAATAAAATAAAATACAATCACCCGTCAAAGGAATATTCCTTTTAAGTACTGAAGCATTTACTAATGGCAATTTATGAAGTAAAACAACATTCTTGTAAGTTTACTTTTTTGTCCAATGAAAACTTTAGGAATTTATTTTTAGCGGGGAAATATGACTCGCAGATCCGTAAAAAAAAATAAATAAAATAAACTTGGTCGGTCCCAAGCATAACAAATCTTGCAGGATGTTTCATCAAAATGACCTGAGTGCCAAGTTAGTGTACCTGATCTATGGCAGTAGTCTGAGTTCAGCAATAGCTTGGTGCATGTTACGTTTCCAATACACTACAGGTTGTCACCATCCAGAGTTGTAGTAATCCTGAAACATTACTGTCCATGTTTTATATGATGTTACTAGGAGATGGCTTTCAGGAACAGGCTCTTATATGAATGAATTTTTACTTGAAAGTTTACCATGTTTTAAAATTTTTCATATAGATATCAATGTTGATTTTTTATTATTATAAAGCATATGACCAGCTTCTGTGAAGAGTGTTGTGGAACCATGTTTCCTAGGCAGATCATGTTTTCGATGTTTGGTCTTACTTTTGTTAAAGATTCTTAGCTGAAGTCATTTAAAGCCAACATTTCCAAGTTCACAGTGTTTCTGATCACTTCCAGTGCCTCAGATCTGTGAAGCTGTGGAGTTTCCACCCAGACACAGAGATGCAGCTGCACAGTTACTTTCATTCAAATACGGTTTTGTGAGCCTTGCTGAGAAGAAATGGCCACTGCTTTCGCAAGTAGCATCAGAGGATTTGATATGTTTTATCAGCTGAAATTCTTGAAACACTAATACTCTCAATGTGGTCTTGACAGAAGTGGCTAAGACCTTCAAACACTTGGACAGCAACAAGAATACTGGTAGTTCTTTAGAATGTCATCTTGTGTAAGAAAAAGAATTTGTTGATGGTATTAATCGTAGGCTTTGACACAGAGTTATTTGTGTTGGGTCATTCCAAAAGACAGACATCTTATAAGACAGACACAATGAGTGCACCAATTAGCTGAGCCATGCTGTTAACCCCTATCCAGTTAATGAGCTGACCCATAGTCACTACAGAGAATAGTGACAACAGACTCTGAGTTCTTTACATTATGCTTGATCAATTCTACACAGTCACATTTTAAATAATTTGTCATGTATACATGAGATCCACATGTGATTATCTGGTGATCTATAACAGGCATTAACTAAGAAACGTTAAACCACAGGGGAAAGTCATGTCCATTGTTCTTGGAAGTGTTGTAGTTGTATAACTGATAAACTGACGTAAAGCACATACCATTATTATCAAGGGTGCAGCTTAATTAAGCCTTATGCACCCAACCATAAAGCGTGTTGTTTTAAGTGGTCTGTCTTTTGAGAGGTCTGTCTTATGGAAAGATACCTTTGTTAAGGTACAGGTACGTTGTACCAGTTTACCCAAAACTGAAATCTACTCATTCAGGAAAGTTGAGTATACCAATTTGTTCATATTGCAATAGTGCCTCTGTCTTTGCATGGCATTGAAAGAAAGGATGTTCATTAACTTGTTTTGAGTAATATATGTGTCACAATAAATTACTGCTGCTGAGGTTCGTTATAAAGGAGGAATGTAAGTGTGGCCTCCATTTTCCTTCAGTTTACTAACTATTATGTTACTGATATGATATAGCAATATTTTGAAAGAGAAATTGTCAACTAAAACTACTGCTATTATTTTCATGGCTTTGTATTTGCGGTTTTGGGAAAGATGTTCTGAAGAACAAATAGTTTTGTCGACACATAATGAAACAAATTTTTTGTTTGCATCAGTGTATGTAGTGGTAGTGTTTTTTTGGGTTTTTTTAGTACTGTAGAATGTTTATGCTTGGTGATAATCGTGTTAAAACTCCATTATGTGAGTAGTAGTGAGTTGTAGTGAGTTGTAGAGTAATGGTTGGGATTTATCAGTGTGTATTTGGAATATGGTCAAAGAAATGTTGAACTACAATGAATACCCTCCATTCTATACTGTTCACATAATGTTAAGCATCTTATTGTCAATCTGTCGTGCATGACATTAGCTGCAGTAACATAAGTATATAGGGTGATTCTTAACTTTTCTTGAGTGTGATATGAGAACATGCACAAATTGAACGAATCAGCTTACTGTTTTAGTATATATGATATTGATTTCAAGGTTTTTCGTAAATGTATCTTTACATTATTCATTACCGAAGAACAATGATGAACTTGCTTGCCATGGAATTTCCTACTATTCTTATTTCTGATTTGGTGTTCATTAAACGATGTTCAAAATGATTTCAGTGTCAGGATACCTTCTGTATTACTTTAGCAGACTGATCATAGTCATCAAACTGTGACTGTCATAAAGCTGTGTTAAACTGTAGGTATTAGATGATTATAACTCTGCTTTGTGACTAAGATATCTGGTTCTCAAAGACATGTTTGTACAAGGAACAGAAAGGCTTATCAAGTTCAACACCATGTCTGTTTCAGTGGACCTTGATGGTGGTGCACATCCTCTGCCAACATCTATTGTTTCTTCCATAAGACTTACAGGCCATACATTACTGTTTATGGATTCAAAGATGCCTTAAACTGACTTCCTTAAACTCGTAACATCAGTCTGTTGAATATCATAAATTTACAACTCTTTCAATACTAGCCTTGTTTAAAAGGATTTATGAATTCTTACACTTAATGCAGGGACTCCTGTTGTTTTGAGGTGTGTCTGATGATCAGCTTTGGAACCATTTTATGTACGAGTTAATCTAATCCCCACCGTGGTTGCTTCAGATTAATAATGTTTGTGTCATGAGGTTTCTTCATGTTTATCAATTGTAGTATTGTAAACTAATTAACAAGCCCTTGTTACTGTACATGTTGATGGTTTGTGTGTTGATGACTTTGTTATTGGTGTGTTCACTTTCAGTTGCTCATCACACAAATATCTGTCAAGTTTATGCAACATTTTATTAATGACTGTATTTTCTATACCTTTTCTCTTGTATCAAGTTTAGCCCAGTGTGTGTCTCCAGCACAGGTCTTGCATCGCTAGATATCACCCATGTTCTTATTTGACTTTCACATTATCATGTGGGACAGTTTCGTAAAATGGCAGTTCCTTATTGTCAGTTTCATACACATATTTTGAATTCATCTTTACACAAATCTTTTTTATCTTATTAGGTTTTTTTTAACAATGAATATTTACATGAGAGTGTCATTTGTCAATTAAATTTGTCATGTTCTTCATTTTATGTCCTGTATGGTTCGAGGAAATCTGGACCTTTATATTTCTTAATTTTGTGAAAAATCACGGAATTCCATTACTTTAAAATTTTACGTGGGTTATCAGAAGCTTTTCCATTGTCGTTTTGTCACTGTGCCCAGAGTCAGTAAGGCTTTTCATGAACGGAGCCTTCAAATAAACATTTTGAGAAATATCATTTTTGTTTGTATGCAACATTATAACATTATTATCCTAGAAAGGGCGTGGCTTCCATTATGAAAAAAAGCCCAGGCTTACGCATTATTGCAAGCCCAAGAAACTATCTAAATATATGGCTTTGCTACCTTGCTTCCACGAAGAAATGTGACCCGTGAAGGTCCCGCGGTAGAAAAGGCCTTCAGCAACCCATGCTTGCCATAAAAGGCGACCATGCTTGTCGTATGAGGCGACTAACGGGATCGGGTGGTCAGGCTCACTGACTTGGTTGATACGTCATCGGTTCCCAATTGTGCAGATCGATGCTAATGTTGTTGATCACTGGATTGTCTAGTCCAGACTCGATTATTTACAGACCGCCACCATATAGCTGGAATGTTGCTGAGTGCGGTGTAAAACTTCACTCACTCACTCACTCACTCACTCACTCACTCACTCACTCACTCACTCACTCACTCACTCACTCACTCACTCACTCACTCACTCACTCACTCACTCACTCACTCACTCACTCACTCACTCACTCACTCACTCACTCACTCACTCACTCACTCACTCACTCACTCACACGAAGAAATGTTACGCCCCTGCCTGGCAATGGCCGGCTGGCAACAGAGGTAGAAAACAGAGGTACTGACTGAAAAGTAGCTCAACGCACGCATACACATGCACATTCACATTTCCGTAAAAAGGTGAAAGAGTATGCTAAAAAGTTCATAAAATTTGCAAACGGTTGCCTTTCATTTTGTAAAAAGTTCATAAAATTTGCAAACGGTTGCCTTTCATTTTGTTCGGCTGAAATAACCGTGATATCTAGGAACCCTTTGATGAGTCGGGTCTGTTTGTAACTTTGCCAGTATAAAAGTGAAATTTGGAGTGAAAAACAAATTGGCACGAATTCAACTACGTACAACACACATCGGACGGTCCCGGGGCCCTTATTCTCGACGTGTTCGTAGCCCAAAGAATTCCTATCTTCCTGCATATCTTATTCGCCGCATAGTTCGTAAGTAATCTTATTAACGTCAGATCCTATATTGTCTATGAATACTTGAATTAGGGTATACGTTGGTTTCACATTAATCTAAGACTCGCTGGGCGCATGCATGCAGAGCCTGTAAAAAAATATCTACTGGCTAACTTCCGCTTTGGTCGTACGTTTACCGATAGTGATAACACACTGTAAAGAAAACGAACAATCAAACCAAATATATAGTTTTATGTGTATTACAACTTATTCTTATACTTGTATGCACCAAGGACCGGAGGACCGGGAGTAATGAAATAAATAGCTTAATTTATGTCAATAATTTATTGTATAAACACATCTCACCACCACCCTTCTTCCCGCTCATCCCCTTCTCACAACTAACAAACTACACATTTCTTTTGCAGCTGCAACCAAAATAGGACATCAATAACTAAAAAGCATATGCAAATCGATATATCTAGTCAGCTATGAAGAGTTGTCACTCGTAAATAATCATTTATCATTTTGTTTTGAGTGTATTTACACTATCGGTAAACGTACGACCAAAGCGGAACTTGGCCAGTAGATATTTTACACGCTCTGAGCATGCGCACAGCGAGTCTGAAATTAATGTGCAAACAGCGAATTCGCTGACCAAGTAAACTGATGTTATCGTATTTCATACAATTGTAGGGGTCGGTGCTCTTTTTGTCAATCACAGGATTGTGTGATCCAGACTCGATGATTTACAGACCTCAGACATAAAGCTGTTACATTACGAAACACACACCCCCCCCCCACACACACACACACAACCCCCCCCCCCCCCAAAAAAAAAAAAAAAACCCAAAAAAAACCCAAAAAAAACAAAACAAACAAGACACCCCCAAATAATCAAGGGAATCCTTTACCTGCATTTATTCTCCTCTGTTTTACGATCTGAGATACATATCGTTATCTTGGTGTGATATCTGTTACATGAGACAGATTCATTGTGTATTTATAGTGCGGTTTAGGAAGCCGTGCCAATTTACACGTGTCAGAATAGTACACAAATTATGATGTAATAAGTGCCAGCTTTTGGAATTCTATATTAGTAAAAGTCTCGGTGACTGAAAAGTGCTTTTAACACAAGGTGCATACCTTACTCTGGGTTCGATCCTGAATGGAACTCAGAAATATCTACAAGTTGAAAATGTGTTATTCCACAGTTACGATTTGCTATATTATTTGGTTGAAGTAACCATTACAACTTAGTTGAATAACATGCAAGGATCAATACGGAAAGGTCTCCATGCAGACATATAATAGATTTCGCAATCCACACAAGTGCCACTTTGTCATAAGCCAACTTGTAAAGATGCGTCTCAAACAATATATTACTTCAGTGTTCGTGTTTTAGTATAACATATGTCGCCTATATTGGGGGGCTGCCGTGTTTCCCCATAATGTTATGGTATATCGGGGTTCTTTGGCGGTATTTCCTGCTAAGATCCGATAAAAGTGGGTAATGAAATGAGGCCAAATCGTTTGAAACATAAACCTCTCGTTCGGTCAGAAACTCACTCATCCTTCATCTTTTGACTTTGTCAAGGGTCCCCATATGTGTTGAACGCCCCTTGAATTGAGGGGTCTTCTGAGCTTCAGGTATTGACAAATTTGTTGGACTCCAGGATCTGAGCCTCCGTTCACAAAGCACTAAGGTGATCTTAAGTCACTAAGGTAACACTAATGCAATGCTACAAAATGGGAGTTAAAGTTTTTTCGTGAAATGAGATCCTGCTTTCTGTTATAGCCAGTGTCGCAATCCAGGAACATCTTCATACCTTACACAAGTTCCTTTTCGTCTACAAAAATAACGTATAGACCTGTGGTGGATTAATCAGTATTGTTGACACTTGACTCGTGCGTGCCACCCTCACCTCTGACCTTTTCAGGTCATACGAGTTCTCAACAGGTTGTTCAAAACATGTCCTGCACAGAGTTTTCACCTCGTGGGGTCACCCATACTCAGAACGTACTGTTTTTAATCGGCTTATGACAAACTATCACCTGGTTGGGTATCATTCGGAAATATGCCTAGACTTTCTCGGTGCTGTTCGTGGAACAAGTCATGAAAAGATCTATCGCTAAACTTCCTTCACTTCGTTGTGAAAAAGGCGAAAATACTATAAATTGCTAACATTCTGGAATTCACTTCCTCTCAAAGTTCAAATTTCTATGTTTCTACCTGATTTCAAAACCCTTATCAAAGGACAAAATAAATGTAACGTTTATTTTGATGTATATTGTTGTGGTAGAAACTGTCAAATAATTCACAGTCGACCGAGACGAGGATGCAGTGATCTGGGACAAAATAATAAAGGGGCATGGTGGCTTAGGCGCCAGGCTAGTGAATCCAGCGAGGTTGATGTGTCTGTATCGAGCCCACCTGTGACCGGGTGTGAAAACCTTGGAGTCAACACTGTGTGCAGACTCTTTCAGTGTAGTAACAACCCGTAGTGTACAGTACACAGCCCTGTGCACGTAAAAGAACCCACGAATCCGTTCGTATATGACAAGATGGTGGCCACATGAATACGTGCAAACACCTAGTTGCGGGTACAGCAACGTGCAGTGAACTTGGACAAAGTACTGTGACTATGTGTCCCAGACCACTCAGGTGTGAATGTGTACTTCCTTAGGATGAGAGCCTCAGTAAACTCGGTGCACCAAGTAGCAGCAGGAGTTGTATACTCCCCAGGGCGTTGAGATTGAAATACGATGTGCTGTTCAGATTCACATCAAGTGATCGAGGGACAAATGCCAGCGTCTTGAGTGGTAGTGCGTGTATGTGTGTGCTATATAAATTCCCTATATCTATATCAATATAAATTTCAAAGATCTGTATCAGAAAACCCGGTCTGCTCTTGTGGGCACCAACTCGAGAATTCATATCATCAGAAAACATTTCTTCTTTTCACATCCACGAATATGATTTAGAAACTGTCTTATAATATGGTAACCAGAGTTTAAGCAAAAATGTCGAAATGGATAACTAAGATCTGTTCATCACTTCATATCTAAAAGCAATCGATTAGTAAATGCTTAGACAAGTTTCGCATGATTATGACTAAAATCTAAGGAGTTAGACCTGTATGTTTGTTTACCTGCCGTTATGAGGGCACATATCATCATATTGGACGGTTAATTGCATCTTTGTTTTACTTACTTATAACAAATGCTTTATTTATTTATGAACATTTGAGTTTTGTATTGTGTTAGTTTACTTGTATCCGTCACGATCTTGAAATTGTTATGTTGCTGGGGCGGTATTCATATAAGCCTAAAATGCTTGTTTACCAACCCAGGTTTCAGAAAATAAATATGTTTACACCATCAAGAAATTACAGGGCGAATGTTGCAAAATACCGTCGCGATAGGAAAAATGGTTACACACAGGAGTTTAGTTTATGCTATGATCACCATATGTATACGCATGGGAATTGTTTATTCAAATCAGGAGGGAAAATAACCTTTATTCCTGTCCTGTGAACAGTGTATTTACAAGGCAGCTCAAACGCTGTGCAAACATTATATACCAGTGATCGATTTGACATTTCATAACTGTTTACAGTAGCAGCACAATGTGTTTGCTAAAGTGACTTAATTAATCTTCTTTTCTGACTTGAAATGTTCTTTGTTAATGTCTGTTCTACCATCACACACCTGAGGTTCGATAAATCATATTATTATGTGTTATACAGTAGGGTTCTTCTGGGACGCTCATGCCCCACCAACGGCATTTTGTGTTGCGCTAGAGTGGTACTCAGAACATGCGTTAACGTAGAGCCGTACTCAGAACACGCATTAAGGTTGAGCCGTACTCATTTGGATACGCGTTTATGGCATCGATATTGCAAAATATACATGACATGGGGGAGCCATGTACAGGTGAAATATGTTAAGTCAGTATGTTTAATACTAGATGTTCTCATTATTCAACAACATATACTAACAAACGTTGAAAGATCCTATTCATATTTTCTGTATAATTTTACAAAATGATCACACAAGTGAAATCAAGTGGTTCCATGTATAAGTTACTCACTAAATGAAACACAAGGGTTCGAAGCTCATTCTATGTGATTTGTTTCAATATGGACATTAGCACGTATTTCAAGTCAAAGCTGATTGAGCATTTTCTGTGTGTCTGTAAATTGTCCGCGCCAAGTATGTCATACTCAAGGTTTTACCACGTATGTGTACATATATACTATCACAATATCTGTCTTCCATGTAATTAACGGACCATTGATTGACCCATGTGTAATTACCACCTGGCCGCAAGATGACAATGAATACAGAGGCTGGTAAGACAGACAGAGGGGGATTATGCTCGCCGGAAACGTTCCAGTAATTACAGTATTGTTTCCGCTTTTCAAACAGACCCCCCGGCAGAGTCCGCCACTTTGTTGCATAATGTCAACATTAGCACCTGCGTAGAAAGATATTTGCCCACGTGGATCCGGTTTATGAAAAATGTATAGATGTCTGATTGGCAGCTGTCAGGCTAGCTGGGATATATCACTTCTTCTGATTGACTTTAAAAGCCTTGGCGTCAACTGTTGTTTTATAAATGTCATATTACGTCACTGTTGAGACGGGTTATATAGGGCGATACCCTTAATCGAGCAGTCATTGTCTGTCCTATACAAGTCAACGTGAGTGCTTTATACAGCAGGCAGCGGTAGGAAGTCGTTCCTTTTGCAGCAGTTTGGGACAAAATTAAATATGGATGTTCACACTCGTCGCAAAGTTCTCGAGTCCAATATGGCAAGCTTGCAGGTGAAGGTCGCACAGCTGAAGCGGAAAGACGTCTTGCTGATCGCCCGTCAGCAACATTTACGTTTGCGTTTTTTGAAGGTCATGGCTGCTGACACCATACCAGATCCCAGACAAACGTCCGATGGGGACAAAACACCGAAGGCCGACGTCAGTCATGCGCGCGGGACTGACAATAATTGCCCAAGAAGAAAAAGTGTGATTGGCAATCCTCCCACAAAATGCAACAACCTGACGTCCAGGCCGTCCTCGGGCTTGAGTGACTTGACTCACAAGCCATCCTCGAGCAGCATTCATGAGACTTACAAATCGCTCCCAAGATACAGTGATGTGACTGACAAGTCGACCTTAAGATATCGTGATATGGTTGATAAACCGTCCACGAGATACAGTGTGACTCAGTTGTCATCAGGATACACTGACACTTTGTCTCCAAAATACAGTGATGTGACTGATAAGTCGTCCTTAAGATACAGTGATGTGACTGACAAGTCGTCCTTAAGATACAGTGATGTGACTGATAAACCGTCCTTAAGATACAGTGATGTGACTGATAAGTCGTCCTTAAGATACAGTGATGTGACTGACAAGTCGTCCTTAAGATACAGTGATGTGACTGATAAACCGTCCTTAAGATACAGTGATGTGACTGATAAGTCGTCCTTAAGATACAGTGATGTGACTGATAAACCGTCCTTAAGATACAGTGATGTGACTGATAAACCGTCCTCAAGATGCAGTGATGTGACTAGGTTGTCCTCAGGATACAAATTGACTGACACTTTATCTTCAAAATACAGTGATGTGACTGAAAAACTGCATCCAAGATACAGTGATGTGACTGATAAATCGTCCTCAAGATACAAGAACGAGACTCCTCAACGACCCTCTTGGTATAGCAGGATAACCGATACCTCATCCCAAGATTACGCCACAATGCAGAGAAGCAGAGAGAGAGCCGGCGACAACCAAGTGTTTTCAAATGAAGCCTCTACTAGAAACAACGTAAAGGGGCCCAGGGTGCTCGGCCGGGATGCCCTTGCCTCTAAATTAAAGAAGTATCGCTCAACACCTGCCCTCAATGACATGTCTCATCGTGACAACAATCCAGATAGGCCAGAGCTACGCACAGCCTATGGCCTACAGCTTTCACATTGCATTCGCAGTCGACAGTATCATTCAATGGATAACTCATACCGGTATCCCGCGAGATCACGCGAGATAACGGATACCGCCCGCAGCGCAGCTAGTGCTACCTACGAGAGCTCGTCGTGTGACTCAAACTATGGTCCCTGTACGGAAAAGGACAGCGGTGACGAAAAGGAGTATGGACATGGCCTCCTGTCAAGGAGAAGTTCTGGATACGAGAGCGACGTCACTTCAAATAATGGAGATGATCTTAGTGTTGTTCCTGCGTTACGCCGAGCGGTCAGTGTGGCTTGTGTTCAAGGGAGACAACCGATTTTGGGTATTCTCCTTTCCGATCGTGTCAAGTGCAGCTGGTGCTGATATCAAGTAGTTTAACGAGTTGTATATTGTTTGTGAATGAATAAATGTACTAAATGGTATTTGTATAATGTTGTATATAATGGGTTTCATCAGCATGACTATATTGAGTCTGTTCATACTCTGGCGTGCAAGACGTTCCTAGGAGTAAAACTAGCAACATCCAACAATATAGCTCGGGGTGAATGTGGTCGTTTTTCTCTGTACACTCAGGTGTATAAAAGGTCCATTAAGTTTTGGTTGAAATTAGTGTCTATGCCAAATTGTCGTAATCCCAAAAAGTGTTATAATATGTTAGTGCAAGCTTCTAAATCCGGATAATTGGGCTACTAGGTGTAAGAAGTTGTTGTACAGTTTAGGTTTAGGTTTTGGGTATGTTTGGGAACAACAAGACGTTATTAATCCATGTGTATTCTTATCGAAGTTCACTTCTCGCTTGAAATTTGTTCATGAACAGAATTGGCGAAATTCACTCCAAACCGGTAGCAAAACTTTCTTATATTCTTGTTTTAAATCTTATCTTTCAAAGGAGTCTTATATAGAGTGTGTAAATGTAAAGAAGTTCAGATTTGCATTAGCTCGGTTCAGCTGCTCCTCTCATCAGCTTCACATTGAAACGGGGCGGTATTCAGGTATTAGTAGAAATAATAGGGTGTGTAACATGTGTAAGCTTGGTTATGTTGAGGACGAGTTTCACTTTGTTTTAGTTTGTCAGCCTTACAAGGAGTTGAGGCAACAATATATACCTTGTAAATATTATACCTTTCCAAATATGGAAACATTTAACATTATAATGTCAACTTCTAATCGTGATCTGATAAGGAACCTATCTATCTGCATCTATAAAACTATGCTCTTTAGATCAGTATCCCTGTGTTAGCTAATGCAACATTTTATTGTATGTACACCTTGACATGTCACAGCATGTACTATAGTCATGGGCCGATGGCCTACACTATTGGAAATAAATGAATTGAATTGAAGAATGTTGTATTGTTACTATGAATATTGGCCTTTACCCACATGTGAAGATCCGGGTAACCCTGTTAGACACAGTCTTCAGTAAGTCACGTTTGTCGTAAGAGGCGACTAACGGGATCTGGTGGTCAGGTTCGCTGACTTGGCTGACACATGCCATCGTAACCCATTTGCGTAAATCAGTGGTTATGATGTTGATCATTTGATTGTCTGATCCAGACTCGATTATTTACTGACCGTCGTCATGCAGCTGGACCAACCAAACATCTGTACATCCACCCTGTGTGCGAAATACACATTATGTCGCTAAATCTCCACATCATCATCGTCATTATTGTCATCATCATCATCATCATCATCATCAACGTTCTGTGTGGATTCAAGTAGATTACAATGACGGTCCTCTACACAGTGAGCTAGTCGTCCATGACTATTTGATTGGCATTCTAGGAGTTGGTGACTGAAAAATGAAACATGTAGCTTCATGGGTGGCATTGTTTTGTATTGTATAGAGCGACATTTCGATGCACGTTCTTACATCGTTATCAAGCCTAAAGTGAATACCACCACACGAAGAGAGGTATATATACATACATTAACAGGCGCATATGGCAAGTGGTACATAATTGCAGGGATAATCTACAACAGGGATAGGTCACTCCGTTGCTTTCTTTACCATTTGTACCAATTAACGTGTGTCTCGTCATCTTCCAACGCACACAGTGACTTGGCTCGTTCCCAGAGCAACGTCAGCTTCAGAGCTTCAGCAAGTTTATTGTATCAGTCTATTGTATCAGTCGGAATTTTACAACGAATGAATTATAGTAAGAATTAGGAGCAAGAATTATCAGTGAATGAATGAAAGAAAGAAAAAGAAGTACATATGTGAATGAATGAAAGAATAAATGATACGCCACGGCCATCACTCCTAAAACATGTTTAAGAACGCAAAGGTATCGCAAAACTAACACATGTGTTAAACTAAATATGCTTTATGGTTCAACTTCTTTATTATACAAGGTCACAACCTTTCGAGACAGTCCCTAGTCTCTTCTTCAGGTGAAGTGATGGTAAAACTAAAGGGATGTAGTATATATACACATAACAGTAGACAGATAACAATGGCTAACAAGATATACAGGTTTCTATTAATTGATGTGCATGCTTTAACTGATGTACAAGCTTCTACTGATTGTCGTGCAGGTTTGTATTGATAAGGTTAATGAGTTACAGGTAAAGATGTTTGGATAAAGGTTAGTCACTGAGGATAAGGTGGTTCCATGCATTGGGTAGGTAAACACCACAGTCTCTGTTTATTGAGGGCTTGTTCCGCTTGATTGCAATGGCTTCTAGGAGCTTCCGTCTTTTGAAGTCATTGGCGTTCCTAACTAATATCCTGGTGTTGTCCCAAACAATCGTATGATTGGGGTTGTGCATGATGTGTTCACATACAGCAGACTTCTGATCCAAATTTTGAACTGATGTGCCAAAAGTCACAAAACTATCACTATTACTTGCAAATACTAAAGGTATGTTTCTTTTCTAAAAGTTAAACGAATGCGTGAAAGACGATTTTATCGGCTTAATTTAGTCTATCTTCGCGGTGAATCGAGAATGGAAGTCAGTGAGCTCTAACATACCGACTTATGCTACAAATGTACTGTCCCAATACTGACACTAATAACAGTTATTTGACTTAAACGGAAGTGATAGTTAACTTTTCTTCTACATATAGGTTTTCAGTTGTCACAACATTCAGCGAATGTAATCAGCTGTTGAAAATAAACCGGGCTCAATCTTAAATACTAAGCTGCCGCCTTATTGTCTACTCTGGTCACATGGCGAGGCGAGACATACGTTCAGCGGGTTTTCGAGGAGTTTCTTCACCCTCTCTATATCATGTATATAGGCTCCCTGAGGCTTCTATCAATTGCTTGTCAAGATCCACTGCTTCAAACCACAAGGGCCAGTCTAGCTACCATACCAAGAATGATAGATGGTACCGGTAGAGATGGGATCAGTCCGTACAACAGGACCTTGGCAAGAATTTACGCACCAGACGCCACAGCACAGGTAAAATATTGTTGAATGCGGCGTAAGACAACACCAGGAAATTCTTATTCCCTGTCAAGACTCCGATACAGCTCGACAGTCATTTTACTGGTTCGGTGTTGGCGTAACAGCTTGCTGACCAGACAGAACATATTTCTGTTCTATGTAATCGTCATTGTCTTGACATGCATTGTGTATACAGGTTTAACCATACCCACGGGGGCGACGTGGATTGAATTGCTATTAAAGATTCCACAAAAGGATCTGTTCAGGTGTTATGTACGGTAACAATTAGCATGTAAAACTAGTTCTTCAAGGCGATAGCAACTGACTAGAGACCCCTTGTGAAGAAGGAGCCCAGTCAGGCAGCGTGGTTTGTGATCCGCACCAAATAGGTACCGCTATGCGTGTCAATACACATAAGAATGAAAGGGAACAAAGAATCACCAAGTTATTTCTTTACGATTTATTGGAGAGATGTCTTCCTGAACACATGATCTAGACCCCCCAGGGAGTTCGTCATGTCGTTGCTGTGTTTTGAACTTGGTATTTTAGCGGCGCCCTCACACGCGTGCAGACACAGAACAGTTTACTGTAGGCGAGGGAAGTTGTGGCCTTCAAAAATGGCATTGATGACAAGTGTTTGGACAATTCTCGTCACATTCGTGAAGGTTGCTGAGTCATGTAAGTGACATGTCCTTGTCTCAACTCAAACCTGAACTTATGTTTAAAACTACCGTTTGACACTTGTGTGCGTGCATGCTTGCGTGCGTGCTTATGTGGGTGTAAATAGATTGTATTTAAAATATTACTGAATTGGTATTTTCTACCGCCCAAATGTATTCCCAGACCAGATCCCATAACCGTCTTGAGTGTGAAATTTTCATGCTTCTCCAGTACTAAGAATTGTTGCCTTTTTCGTTTACATTCTAAAGCTTTGTCTTGGACGTAAATTCAGAATTCTTTCGCTTTCACAGCCATGGAGCACGTTTTCTGCATGCATTATTGGCAAAACTTTCGTTTCTAAGGTAACCAATTAGTCTAAGTATGCTTTATGAGAAATGCTCTTTCTGCAGTAAATTAATGCTCAAAAGAAAGTATACACCTCTTTGATTAGACATTAAATCAAAAGGGAAACAAATATGAAATTATTTTGAATTCAAGAAGAGTATTCAATTACACCAAACGTCCATACATACAGTGCATGGAATGGTGAAGGTTTGGTTTGATGGTCAGTGAAAGAGAACTGTTGTCAAAAGAATATTTACATATTACCAAAAGTCAAATAAAATCATGTGTCTCTCTGGAAATGTCATTGAAATCAAGCTCAACAGCGTGTATGGCCTCCATTGGTGTTGATGAAGGCCACATCACGTCGCCGCATGGATGACGTCAGGAGACGAATGACGTCAGGTGTGATTCGTTGCCATTCCTGTTGTTCACGCGTGGTCGACCGCTCTTAGGCCTGTCACATGTGCAGCCTCTCTGCCTGAGTCGCTGTATCAGTCTGACGACGGTTGGTCTTGTACATCCAAAGGTTCTGGCGATGGCAGTGTTGCTGCGCCATTCCGACAGCTCTCTCTCGTTGAACTTGCCTCAAACGTGGCATACCTTTTGTGTTTTTCTGATCACTGTGTCCCTAACGTGTCCCATCGACTGATGTATACCGCAAAAATGCACGTGCATTACGTGTTACACACGAAAATGACGTTTTTCGATTTTACGCTGCGTTTATGCAAATCGTAATTTTTTGGTTCAGTTTGTTCTCTGCAAGGATGGGTCTTTACATCGGTAACATGGCTCAGTGTGGATAATTTCTTAAGTTTTCACTTTGCGAAGTTTTTATGTAATTGTTTAGGTGTATACTTTCTTTTGAGCATTAGTTTATTTCTCATAAACAACCACATACGTAGGACGTCTCGTTTTGGGAGGATATCATTTGGAAACAGATCTGTGTCATTATATGTGAGCTCAGGAAGTGATTATTCCATTCACAACGTGTTATAAATTTCATGAGAAGCCACCATTTGTTTTCCTTGATGTGCACATGCAGAGGGTCGGGGTACACATTTTCTGTGAAACAGAAACAGGCGCTCGCATCATTTAGAGGATTAAAGATATGTTTTTTTAAATATGAAAATTTTGAGATGACCACCGTCGTGACACGCTTCACAGTACAATATATCTAGACAAGGCCGGACACTTCGGTGTACCCCACCCGCCTGCTTTGCCGATCGCTAGCAAACGTCGACCAATGAGAGGGCTTGGTTTGACCACACCCACTTTCATGCAGCATTATGTTCTTGCTATTGTCCGCCATTTGTGCCAAGATTGTTTAGCTGAGGGTCAAAATCGGCTTCAATCGGGTTGTAGAAGTAACAATAAAGAACTGGTAGGTGTCATGAGTGGCGATCGATAGGCCAGTCATCCATGACTATGTTTCAATGAAGGTTTATTCGATTGCATGCGATGGCATGTGATGTGTTTCATTTAATGTATTATGGATTAAATGGCCTTGAGACAATAAACAATTGAATTGAATTATTTACGTAGTATGTATGGTATATATTGGTTGTCTGCTGTTTCTTTAAATCTAGTTTGGATCATTGTGGCAAGTGAACAGCACGTGTTCTTAGACAAATACGGTCTCGGCATCATTGGGTTCTGGTCAGTCAAGTTTGACGTGAGGGGAACTAAGGACGTACAGTTCGGTCTATGGGGGCCGACTAAGTCTATATCCAGTGGGTACGTCATCAACCTGAACAATGTGACTGGTGGAGAGTATTTCTCAGCGGTCCGAAAAATATGCAGTTCTTGCCCCGGGACGCCAAATGTTGAGGTGAACCAGGGCGGTTCGCTTTTGAGCTCGACCACATTTCGCCCATTCTGAATCAGTTGGGACCAGGCTACAATCAAGATGGGCAATGGGGAAGTCGTCGGGGAAAAGATCGTGGTCAACTGGACGGACCCAAACATCACTGAGGCCAACTACATCACTGTGGGAACATTAGGCGGAGAGACAGTCCACCTGCAGTTTGGTAAGTAATGTGGGTTGGATAATGCATGGAATATAATTATGTATACCAGTCTCGCTATATTGGTATTCAACGTCGTGACATACCACAGGAGATGACGTTGCTGTCAGCGTCAATAAATAAAAGACAACAAAGAAGTCGGAATACTGTGTCTGATTAGGACACCGATGTTAGACTCTGCTGGATGCCAGAACTCGGTTCTTCCGCGTGACGGTCGGATGGTTTAATCATTAGGATATCTCGTCGCTCTCATTGGCTATAGCGAGCAGATGGTAGCCTAGTGGTTAAAGCGTAAACACTTTGCTAGCCGCACCCGGTATATTTCCCACATGGGCACAATGTGAAAAGCCCATTTCTGGTGTCCCCCAAAATAATATTATTAATGCTATTTAACACGGTGTAAAACAATGCTCACTTGCCTCACGGCTATTTTGTACATCTTAGTAGGTGCAAATCAACATACTTCTTGCAACCCCTTCCTCGTGGAAGCTCATAGGCAGAATCACATTGATCAGTGGTGTGGAAAATCGGAATACGTGCCGGAACTCAAGGAAGAAAGGGCGTTGTTTTCTTAAATGAAAACTTGTATATACAATCTACTAGATTACGAGACATTAGGGTCCGGCGCTGCCCATCACCGTTCTTGTGAAATTCACAAATATTCTTTTGTATAGTTAATATATACATTTTATTCGGACTTTATCAAGAGTTTGTGTTTATGAATCACCGGAGGCCACCGCAAACAGCAATTGCGTAAAGTATTTCTGTAAAGACTTTGGATGCTGGACACAAAGGTTAAAACTTTATCTTGCGTGGTCTGCTAAAGCCATGACAATGGCAGGCAGACACGTTATACAATAGCACATGCCTGACTGGCAGGTCGTGTTCGTGTAACAAAACAATAGAGCCCAATTACCCCATTCATTCACCAACTTCAGTAATCTTTGTTTTGCAGACTCGACATGTGCTGCTATGAACCGCCCTGCGTTGTACCCAGGATGCAACAACTTCAACTTCCAACTGAGTCAAGTAGGGAGAAAAATCTGGTCCCAGGGAGATGTCATCTCCGTGGCAGCTGGCATGGACAAGATGTATGTCATGGATTGTATTTTCAAATGTCTTATCAACAGTAACTGCATCGGGTTCACCCTCTCCACCATGGGCATCTGCACACTCACCAACAGATGTGCTCCAATGACTATGATGGAATCAAATACAGATTTCTACCAACTCAAGTCCTTTAGTACCCAGTAAGGGGAAAGATCAGAGTAGGAAATGTCCGGTAACCACTTTCACTGTTGTTGAAGACCAGAAATCCTACTATCAGATGTTTACTAAATGAAACGAGACAAACAGTTTCGTTGACAGAACAAATCTGTACATTCGTAATATTGGCCTCAAAAGCAGCAAATCTGTTTCAAATGTCTGTCATAATACATGCAAATTGGTAACAGCCACAAACTCCATGTCTATTAACAAAAGAAAAGTCTGTTACAGTAGAGCCACAAAATCCGTGAGTATTAATAAAAGAAATGTCTGTTACAGTAGAGCCACAAAATCCATGTATATTAACATCAGAAATGTCTGTAAGAGTAGAACCCACAAAATCCATGTATATTAACATAAGAAATGCCTGTAAAAGTACAACCCACAAACTCCATGTGTATTAACTAACAGTGGAACATTTGAATCCAAATAACTGCATCTGACATTTTGGAATCAGCTTGTATCACATGAAATATATGTTGTCACGTAAAAGAGACCCTGGTCTTAGCATAGATATCACGGGATTACAGAAAGATTTCTCTGAATGTTTCAACAATTTGTAATTACTGTCATGAATCGTTTCATACATTACCTGTTTTCCCATTAATGAATTCATACTTGGTTTGTAAAGACAATTGAACACTATGACTGTTCACCTCGTGCTGTTCGTCTTTCATTTCCGTTTCTGCAACTTAATACCTTTGTGTGTGTCACGTCTAACATTATACAACTGTTAAGTGCATTAGTTAGCGAATGCTATGACAAATATCTCCTATCACTGGAACAGAAACAGATTTCGTTGTATCCAACATTAAAGAGACATTGTCATTTCACGTCTCACGAGATAGATGCCACTGCACCTGATGAGATATAGCTAGTAGCCGCACACAGGTAAACATACACTTGAAATGTATTGATAGTAATTTTATTAAACTTGCGTATGAAATACTGGAGCAGTATAATAGCTTCAGTATTTATTTTTCCCCTGAGCGTTTAGTTAAAAATCAAACAAACCACTGATTCGGGTACTTTACTTCTAAAGCCTAACCCAATGTATGTATCACAGAAACATTACTACGACGGATATTTTTATAGTAAAGTTACACATCTACTGTTATTTGTTTATTATTGAAGATCTACACCTATAACTCAACCTGATCAAAGATTCATTTCAGTAAGTAGATATAAATCATGTACTTTGAACCTTTCTCTCAACCAAACATTTTTGAACACGAATCAGTATACCACGGGCATAAAATTCCAAACCATCTGCGTAAAATCAGTGCAACTTACGTCTAAAATCCAGGACTGGCATAAATTATATGTTAATGTAACTGGAAATATTGTTACCTTTTCAAATGCTTCCTCATAAGGTGCCCAGCATAACCGACATCCCCTAGATCGAGTATACAAGTTTTTCTTGTACAACTTATCTGTTATGACAGCCTTTGTCTTGAACACACTGAATGGTACCATTCCGTGAATTTGTTCATGTTCTTATTGCACCGTGTTGTAATCTAAAGTGAAGCAAAAATGAAGAAGAAAGACGAAAAGAAACACTTGAGGCCATGTTAGTTTGGATCATTCTAGTGAACAGTGTTTCCCTAGAACAAATAGACCCGCCTCGTCATTCACAGGCACATCGTGTAAAGCATATACATGGCTCGACAATAAAATATTTTTCTTCACAAATTATGTGTCGGTTTTTATTTGAGGATTTTCTACAGCTGTCTCACTTTTATTTTACGTTTCGGCTTGAAGCGAAAACAAAAAGTAACGAATCATTCCACACCACACCAACAGGTGAAGAACGTCACATTTTAGTAATAGATGCATTGCAATACCTGTATTAAAGGTCGAAATACTCCAGTGAAATGAAGTATCTGACGAAATGTCAATAAGTCTTGTAAACACTTGGTACTGATACTGTAAGTTTAGACAGACCCTATATAAAGTTCGGCAATTCCTGTTATAAAGTTCAAATGCTGAAGGTTCAGGCAGTTCCTGCTGTAGGTTCAGACAACTACAGTTTCTACTGTAAGTTCTGGAAAGAGCTGTAATTTCAGACAATTCTTCTTGTAATTTCAGACAGCTCCTGATGCAATTTCAGACAGTTCCAGCTGTAAGTGCAGACAGCATCCGCTGCAACTTCGGACAAGTGCTCAAATTCAGGCAGTTCCTGCTCCCACATCACACAGTTCCTGCTGTAACCAAGAACACTTCTCAGCCACAGGGCAGCAGGCAAAAATAACAGAGGTATTCTCTCTGTCCTGAATATGTATCTTACACGAGTCTAAGTATCACACATCACACAGCATTTGCTGAGAAACACACTTTTAACACAAGATGACATATCCCCCATGTGCCCACATATTTGAAAGGACAAATCTAACAGTTACTTGATGTTTTTTCAGACTAAGTTTGAATTGAAATCATGAAAAATATTAATGTCATATATCTGTAAACAGCAAAAGGTGCCACTTCAAGACCTGTCTCATATATCTGCCAAGAACTGTTGAAAGATATCAAATGGCTTTTGCGTTGTGCTCCGGTAACGAAATCCATCCCTCCTTTTTGAGACAAAGTCTGAATCGTTTCCATGGATTAAGAAGTTTTCAAGTTGTGCTTCGGAAATGAAACACACCACTCTCTTTTGAGACCAAGTCCGAAAATGGAAACTTGTGAACTGAGTGAACAAGGGGAGATAACTCATCTGGATAGCACTTGCAGGACCACTGGGAAAAAAGACACCACTAACTCGAGGACTTGGAATCTTTTATTCAAGCTGAACCTGTAGATTCAGAAACAAGTTTCGGGGAAAAGATAGTCATGTAGTAGAGGGATCTATCCATATGAATTAGATATGGATGACAACTTATTAAATATAGTATAATTGAAGTCCTGGTATAGATTCCCATGCTGTTGTCAAGAAAAGAAACGTAGCATCATAATTATGTGAAGAAATTGTCAATCCATGGAGTACCTTATCTTTCTTGTTACTCACCGACTTCTAACGTGCCAATCAAAGAGAATACAGAGTGAGTGAGTATGTTCCAGCAAAATCATCCTGGCAACACCAGAAATGGTCATCACACTATACCCATTTGGGGTATCGAACCCTGGTCCTCAGCATGAAGCAGACACTTTAAAAATAGCTGCACCACAACCTGAGAATATAAACTAGCAGCAAAAGGAAACGTCACCAAAATAAAAATGACTATAAGTTGTGAAACATAACTGTCAGTCTTTTTGAAAATAGATAAAAACAAATATCTCAACTACAACAAGTCTATTTCCAGTTAACATTTGCACTTGCATTTCATATCTTCTGACAACAAAATAAAAAGAATAAAATGGAAACTGCACAAAGTTACCCGTATCAAATTAGCACATAAAAAGCTAACCAGGTTTATTCTCTTACATCATTTTAATTGACTGACAACCAAAAACATGCCTCGATCAACACCAGAGCAGAGGGAGACAGCAATCTGTATGTTACAGATGGAACAGACTCATCAGCATTTTGCTAAAACCATGGGATGCTGCAAATCCACCATCGGAAGACTTGTCACATAACATGTCTATGATTGGTAGACTGTGATAGAGTGATAGACTGTGATAGAGTGATAGATAGCAGGTCTCCACCCAACATGAAGACCGATATTTACAGGTGTTGTGTTTTAGGAACCGATACATCACTGATTTAACATGACAACTTTACAAAGAATGTACTATCTTTTTTCTAACATTATTAATGTCTTGCTTGACTCAAAATATGGTTTCACTAACTTCTAATAATCTTACAGGAACATGGTTTCACTAACTTCTAGTTTTCACTAATTTCATGTAATACTTAAAGAGTTGGAAGAGGAAATAAGTTCAAAGAATCCTAAACCTTGCATACTATTACTTTGCCTCTCTGCATATTCCTGTGTCACAAATGGTACAGATCTTGAGTGTGTACAATACACCAGACTGCAATTTATGATGTCAAAAGTAAAATTTCAAACTTTTCTTCATTTATAAAATTGCTTCAAGACTTGATTTGCTAAAGAAAGTTCACAATTTTTGAAATAACACTGACAACTGAGTTTGAACTAAATAAGATTTGAATTGAAATGAATCTAAATGTTCATTTGAAAAATAAATACTTTGGTAATGTGATGGGCCTGCATGCAGCCTTACTTTGCACCAAACACAGTCAACTGTTCAAAGGGTAAGGGTATGTAGGTGTGATAAGTTTAAAAGTAAAGTTGTGATAAATATATAGGTCATGTGAAGTTACTTTTGTCTTTGAGTATATATACTATAAGTATTCATAACATGTTAACATCAGTGTAAAGACAATAAAAAGGAAAACATGCTAATATAATGAACAAATAAACTAGGATACACTATATAACTGAGTGTACATAATAAAATCTAGTGTACGGTATATAATCATGAACAACATAATCAATCTTACAGTATATAATCATGAACAACATAATCAATCTTACAGTATATAATCATGAACAACATAATCAATCTTACAGTATATAATCATGAACAACATAATCAATCTTACTTTATATAATAATGACCAACATAATCAATCTTACAGTATATAATCATGAACAACATAATCAATCTTACAGTATACAGTAAGTATTACAGTATATAATCATGAACAACATAATCAATCTTACAGTATATAATCATGAACAACATAATCAATCTTACAGTATATAATCATGAACAACATAATCAATCTTACAGTATATAATCATGAACAACATAATCAATCTTACAGTATATAATCATGAACAACATAATCAATCTTACAGTATACAGTAAGTCTTACAGTTTTAATCATGAACAATATAATCAATTTGTAAGTCTAAGCCCACTTGTGAGACCTCCCATTTGTGAGACAGGGGAGTGGGTAACTGACCAGCGGTAATATACAGAACAGGTAACTTCAAGCATGCTATTGCACAGGCAGATGGCAATGTCTTCTGTATTGAGGCAGGGGTTGAACCAGACACTATGGCCTATGCAGAAACAGTTGTCATTTTGAACTATACTATAAGATCTATAGAGGCACCACATCTTCTTACTTCAGAAATCCTATTTCCATCATTTGGTATAATAAAATATTCATATCAGCATAACATGAAACAGCTCTATTGAAGTAATGGTAAACAATATAAATAACAAAACTGGATTCACTGAACTGTAGTTTTTGTCATTGTTGCTAGCTGTAAATGTGAAAAATGAGTGAATGAGCGAGTGAGTTTGGTTTTCCGCTGCCTTTAGCAGCACCATCATGGAGTTTACACATTGCACCTATGTGGGGAAGCAAACCCGGGTCTTCAACGGTGTGAATAATGAACTATGGTAAATACAAAATGTGAATCTTAAATGTTAACAGGAACAGACTGAAAAGTGAACTACATCTCATGAATTAAACGTGCATAATGAACTACAGTACAGGAACAAATGAATGATAAACTTTGGTTGATATGAACAAAATGTGAACAATAAACTTTGGCTGATATGAACGAAATGTGAACAATAAACTTTGGCTGATATGAACAAAATGTGGACAATGAACTACATTACATATCAATGTGAACAAAACGTGACTATGAGGGCTGGTCAAAAAGTTCTAAGTCTACTTAACTTCTAGACTAGTGACACCAACTAATCTTAGCATTTTAGCATTTGCAGTTATTTCACTTAAATAGATCAACTAGTTCGAAAGCAACAGGTCCTTGAGGCATACTGGGGTATACATACTGATATCTGAATAATTTCTACTTCATTATAAATGAGGAAATGAAAAACATGCAAAGAATATAGTGTAGAAACTTACACAAAGCCTTGAAGGTTTTGTGATGAGAAGCACATGTTGCCTGAACTTTGACAAGAATGGTATATATAGCAGGACTACAGTATTACCGATACACCTATATACTGCAATATGCTTTTTAAAATATATGCATTGCAATGTTTTTACGAAAACCAACAAGTTGGGTAAAGTACATTAGGAAGTTCTTGTGATTATCTTTATGGTTTAAATTGAAATTTAAACTGACTTTCATTGATAATTAATGTTTTCCTTTGTTAATCGATGATAAAACGGTATAATGTAATGTACTATAAATTGTATAAAAAAGAAAACTGAAACAATGACCATGCAACCAAATATTGATATTGTGGTTATCAGAACCATATAAACCCGAAGTGTGCTTCTCACTATATATTAGCTCATCTTTTGTTTTCCAAGATTAACCGCATTTGAGGTTGTTGCTTTGCTAGAAAGACCTCTTGCCAGGCTTTACTTTTCGTAATTGTCTTTTCCTAACTCTATATGAACATCAACAATTAAATGTTAGATATATAAGTGTTTGAAATCAACTGGAAAATATCAGTAAGGATTAAGTTCAAAGTGCAAATATATATCCAAGCAAGACTGGAACTGCAACTTTCAGATTTTTAGGCAGACTCCCTACCATAGGTCACCGGACAAAGAGATGTTGAATTTTCTGTTTATAATAGCTGTCGTTAAATTGATTTTGCTTGTACTTCAGTTACTGCTATGTAGCTTCATAAAATGATCATCAACAGTCGGGAAATCCTGCCCCTTCTGGCTTTACATTGTCTACCAACACATCGGAGGCATGTTTTCTCCTGCTCAGGGACTTATAATGTAGAAAATAGAATTGACATGCACAATTGTATCTCTCACTGTCAAATGCTTAAATTCCCATTATATCACAATATGTATCACAATAGGGGTACCTGAATCAAAATATATTGCAATACAATTTATTTGCAATAAATAAGTCTAGTAAATAGTATAAATGACACCTGTGGTGAAGTTTTCAAAAATACAAAACTAGTTCGCACTCATGTCAAATCAGAGGGGTTGGTTCCATAGCACCATGTCAGGTGTTCTAATACACTGACATCGATTACATATATAGGGTCCTTTTTAAATAGAGACCATGCGTGTGTTTTATTAGTAACCTGTCTCATTTAAGGACATTATGACTGTGTATTGAGTAATCATGACAGAACTGCAGTCTTTTGACTAAAAAATGGATCGACGAATCACAATCTAACTTGAAAACTTATAAAGATAAAATACTCCATTAAACACTGATCATAATCAAAACATCAGATAAACTTTGTGAGATTTTCACAGAATTTAAGCCCCAAACATGAAAAAAGTGGCAAAGAAAGGGACAGCCAGGAGGATAAAGATGGCACAGAACAGGTTAATGAATCAGTAACTTTGTCGGAACACCTTGCTGTATCTTTCTCTCCCTCGCAACAAATAGTGAACTGTATCAATATCTTAATGATAGTTTGTTCAACAACTTTTTTATTTTAGGATATTAATTCTGCAAAAACCTCACAGAGTTGGTATGATGTTTTGATTATGATCAGCATTTCACTGAGTATTTCAAGTTTATCAGTTTTTGAGTTACAGTGGAAATCATCAATCTGCTTTTGAGACTGTAATATAGTATATGTTTTGAAATCTGCAAAAATAGCAAATGTAGATAGAAAAATCTGATAATATATTCAGATCTGAAAAATACAACATTTTTTACACATCGTCAAATAAATGTCAAATATGATATACTGAGCCATAAGCAAAATACTTCCATTCACAGTACAAAGGCACAATACTGAGGTAGCAGTGTTGAAGGCATAAGTGATCATGAGGCAAAGAGCATGGCACTACATGGCGACACCAGCTGCTGCATCAGTTGATTCCTTGTGTTGATCACACAGGCTTTTCAGGTGAAATTTAGTACATTTATCACAGTAACATTACTTCTTGCGAGGAGCTGACTGATCAAGTGAAAAATATTAGTGTTGTGCGTCATTATAGTGATCATAGTTTCATAATATATGTGAAAGTGAATGCATGGTGAATGATCCACAGAACATTTGTTTTTTAACTTCTCCTGAGTTTATAATTTCCATAAACGAACAATGACACAATATAACATCAGCAAAATACTCATTGAACCAATAAATAGCTGTCATAATACCAACAGACAATGAATTGAGAATAATTAAACAAATCAATCTCACTAGCCTGCATGCAAAAAACTTGAGAACATTTAACATACGATCAGTTGTATTATCGCACGCATGTACGCACGCACGCACGCACGCACAGGTACGTAATGTACTAGAATGGATTTTCAAATATGGGTGTCAAAGGGAACTAGCCCATATCTTTGAACACAATAGCTCTTCACAATAAACATTAGTTTTCAAAGATGTCAACAGTTGTGAACAACTACGATTGACAATGGATGACATAAAGTCTGAACCTTCACTGAATGTACCTTAATGAAAACTACATACAGTAAATATCTATATCCCCGATGACCCCCCTTGTTCACCACAACATTCAAGTGCTACTCAAGGAAGTAGAACTTTTCTCAGGAACATAACTAATTATTTATCAGATGGTAATTTATGACATGCCTCTTCTGACACTGGTAATACAGAACAATACCTCAAACAGTATATTTTTTCACCAGTGACCTAAACAGTACTTTGTAATCAATGTCCTAAAGAGTATTTTGTGATCAATGTCCCAAACAGTATTTTGCCACTGATGTCCCAAACAGTATTTGTAATCAATGTACCAAACAGTATTTTGTGATCAACATCCCTTGTGCATAATTCTGCCTGATGTGCTACCAATGACAATCTAATCGCATGTCAGATCACATTTGATCAACTCTATACAAAACACAGGAAGCGATGTATACTATAAATCCAAACAACACAACAACCTTCTGTGCACATCAACAACAATATAAAACAACATGCAGCATCACTGATGATCACAAACCGTCGCCATGCTGAGGAGATTCTAAAAGGAGACATCTGGTTCAGAGACAGTCCCCGTAAGTATAACTTGTGGCGTTGCACAGTGAGACAGTGTCAAGGTCATGTGATGTCAGACAGCCAAAAAGAATTCTCACAAATGTCATGTTGCAAAAGAACAGATTATCCATTATCACATTCTGGAGACAACTGACCACATTCTGGAGACAGCAGACCACATTCAGGAGACAGCAGACCACATTCAGGAGACAGCAGACCACATTCAGAGACAGCAGACCACATTCAGAGACAACTGACCACATTCAGAGACAACTGACCACATTCAGGTCCTAACTGGATGCATGCCAACTAGTTTGATCATCAATCAAAAATTAAAGCATGTAGAGCTATGATAAGAACCCCATATAAGCTACAAGTTAAAAAAAATAAGACATAAGTAAATGCATATATTGCTCAGAAGTAATCTGATGTTTTCAGGGAGCATTTGAGGGTGTTTTGAAAAATTGTAAAATATATCAGGTATAAAGGAACAGAGATACTCCAATAAAACTTTATCTGACTCTTATTCAAAATACTTTGTCTAACTGTAGACCTGATTCTAAACTCTCAGTTCTGCCTTGTTCTTATCTGACTGTACTAGTGATAGTGAGGGTCTCCCGTGTCAAGGATCTGAAATCTGGCTGTTTACGATCAATCATGGAAAAAAAATAGCTAAAGAAACTATCATGCAACATTGCTCTGTTTTCACTCTTCAAACCGAGAAATGACAAACAGCTGATGGAACAGCATTGGCTATTTCCTGACTAGTAAGGGGCTGTGCTGAGATGCACATTAAGTGCACGCCACAGCTGTTCCACCCATAATTGCTAAATAACCATGAATAGTCATGGAAACAAATAAGGGAACACATGAAGGTACAAATGTTCCTATATTTATCTCCAGAATTCTACAAACAGTGCAATACACACTTTGTGAAGAAACCTGAGAAAGAATACAGGAACACATGTATTTTTGTGTGTTCCCTTATTTGTTTCCATGAGTATACATTCTCCCATCTGCTGTCCATATAAAGACAAACTTACAAGTTCAAGCGACCGATATAACCATGACACCAGGCTGAGTATTTGATCCAGCAACAGGAAAGATGGACATTAATAACTCACCACAAGGGTTGCAGAGCAGACTTCCACTAACCCTATGTGCTAGTTTGATTCTAGTGTCAACTTCCATCTCTGAAATATCACACTGAAACTATGCATAACCGAATTATAGTCAAGCGACCCAACCAATGAACACCATGTCATATGAATATAAGTAGAGGGTTGGCATGGACAGGGTCCAGCTGTCATCTTCGAGACAACTTAAATTATGATAAAAGTATATATTTAACATCATAATTAAAAGTGTTCCATAATATTGTGTAGAAGAGCATTTTCATTTTAATAACTTAAAATACTATAACAGTATGTGTTAAACATCATCAGTAAAAGGTGTGACATAATATTGGGTACATGAGTATACTGTGATAATGTAAGGACTTAAGCAGTGGTTTTACATGCTACACATTAGACTATTAAGATCATGGAGACTGTTGTCTTGAATTTAATGCATGTATGTGGACAGTTAAAACAACCAAACATTACCTGTTCCTAAAATATATGGAGGACACTATGATGTTTTCACAACAAAAAATAACTTCTGGACGGCAACAGTGAAATTACCTGAAAAGAAAAAGAAACCTATAGTATCATGTTCCATAAGTTCATCTTGACAAGCCTTTTTCTAAAATACACATGTTACAATTTATTCTTAACTGGCAATATGTGTAATTACCTTTGTATATTGCCAGCAAACTTAATTCATAACTTTCACCATATTTGAGAAATCCATAGTTTCCCTTTCTGAATTTCAGAATATGATCTATCTGAGACAGAAATGTAATACATATGTAGATAACCTCAAATATGAATATTGCAATACAGATATATCTTGATATGAAATTACAATACATTATTCATGTAATATGTCTCCGAATGTATTCAACTAAAACAGTTAATAATGTTGTAAAATTGGTTAAGGACCATCCCAATATTCAATATTTAAGAATTATATGGATAATGATAAAAACTTCAGTACCTTAATATTGAAAATTGGTGTGGTCCTTCACCTTCTTGTTGAGTGTATAACAGCAAAGTACTTGCTCATGAAATATGCACACCAAACAAAAATGAATTCAGAATGAAAGAATGTGCCTACATGATTTAATATGTAGTGGATGAGTGAGTGAGTTTAGCTTTACATCGCTTTTAGCAATATTCCAACAATGTCATGGTTGGAAAGAGCAGAAATGGGCTTCACGTGTTGTACCCATGTGAGAAATCAAACCAAGGTAGTGGCATGACGAGTGAACACTTTAGACATCAAACCTGGGTATTTGGCATGATGAGCAAACACTTTAGACATCAAAACTGGATATTTGGCATGACAAACGAACACTTTAGACATCAAAACTGGGTATTTGGCATGATGAGCGAACACTTTAGACATCAAAACTGGATATTTGGCATGACAAACGAACACTTTAGACATCAAAACTGGGTATTAGGCATGATGAGCGAACACTTTAGACATCAAAACTGGATATTTGGCATGACAAACGAACACTTTAGACATCAAAACTGGGTATTTGGCATGACAAACGAACACTTTAGACATCAAGACTGGGTATTTGGCATGATGAGTGAACACTTTAGACATCAAAACTGGGTATTTGGCATGATGAGCGAACACTTTAGACATCAAAACTGGATATTTGGCATGACAAACGAACACTTTAGACATCAAAACTGGGTATTTGGCATGACAAACGAACACTTTAGACATCAAAACTGGATATTTGGCATGACAAACGAACACTTTAGACATCAAAACTGGGTATTTGGCATGATGAGCGAACACTTTAGACATCAAAACTGGATATTTGGCATGACAAACGAACACTTTAGACATCAAAACTGGGTATTTGGCATGACGAGCGAACACTTTAGACATCAAAACTGGGTATTTGGCATGATGAGCGAACACTTTAGACATCAAAACTGGATATTTGGCATGACAAACGAACACTTTAGACATCAAGACTGGGTATTTGGCATGACAAACGAACACTTTAGACATCAAAACTAGATATTTGGCATGACAAACGAACACTTTAGACATCAAAACTGGGTATTTGGCATGATGAGCGAACACTTTAGACATCAAAACTGGGTATTTGGCATGACAAACGAACACTTTAGACATCAAAACTGGGTATTTGGCATGACGAGCGAACACTTTAGACATCAAAACTGGGTATTTGGCATGATGAGCGAACACTTTAGACATCAAAACTGGATATTTGGCATGACAAACGAACACTTTAGACATCAAAACTGGGTATTTGGCATGACAAACGAACACTTTAGACATCAAAACTGGATATTTGGCATGATGAGTGAACACTTTAGACATCAAAACTGGGTATTTGGCATGATGAGTGAACACTTTAGACATCAAAACTGGGTATTTGGCATGACGAGCGAACACTTTAGACATCAAAACTGGGTATTTGGCATGATGAGCGAACACTTTAGACATCAAAACTGGATATTTGGCATGACAAACGAACACTTTAGACATCAAAACTGGTTATTTGGCATGACAAACGAACACTTTAGACATCGAAACTGGATATTTGGCATGATGAGTGAACACTTTAGACATCAAAACTGGGTATTTGGCATGATGAGTGAACACTTTAGACATCAAAACTGGGTATTTGGCATGACGAGCGAACACTTTAGACATCAAAACTGGGTATTTGGCATGACGAGCGAACACTTTAGACATCAAAACTGGGTATTTGGCATGATGAGCGAACACTTTAGACATCAAAACTGGATATTTGGCATGACAAACGAACACTTTAGACATCAAAACTGGGTATTTGGCATGATGAGCGAACACTTTAGACATCAAAACTGGATATTTGGCATGACAAACGAACACTTTAGACATCAAAACTGGGTATCTGGCATGACGAGCAAATACTTCAACAACTAAGCTATCCCACCACACAAACGATCCAATAAAGAATTCAAACAGGATCAGTAGAGGTAAAGTGTGTTATTAATAAAGAATATTATCAATGATTTGAAGCACTGATGAATCGTGACATCCTTTCACTTAACACAAAAACAATATGGCCAGTGGTAGCAAACACAGAGGATGTTAAAACTGTCAACGCATCTATAAAACTCTGCTTTGACATATGGAAGACGTTGTTAAAAACCAGAATTTCTGTAGTAAAAGACACAAGAATACTTCTCAACCATCTGACTCCAAACTCCAACAGTCTCCAAATGAATAATGATCCTCACAAAAACAAATTTTACCATTACATGTACTGTAAAAATATAATACTTACCACATGCCTAGAGGCAAACTGTCAATACCACATTTACCACTGGTCATGGCTCATTTAGATACTACACAAACAGTTTTTACCCACCTATAAATCTGGTCATGAATCTCGGCTTGTGTGTCCAGGTGACCACAAAGTACACTGGCACACCTGCAGAAAGGATAAGCAGAGCAGTTCCCATCTCTAGAGGGTTCTGATACACCGCAAGCACCAGGATGAACATGACAACAAACACTTGTAATATAGGCACAAACAATGGCACCTGCAACAAAGGGGAGATTACTTTCAGTGGAATTGGTTTAAAATGGCGAAAACTCTCTGTGATCCAAATCTCCCTTAAAGTTCACAGGGTTCTCATACACTGTCACCACCAGGATGAACATGACAACAAACACTTGTTATACAGGCACAAACAATGGCACCTGCAAAATAGGGGAGATTACTCTCAGCAGAATTGGTTAAAGAAGGGCAGATAATGCTTTGTGATCATAATCTTACACAATGTCTGCATGCATTGTTTCATTCTGTAAGCTACAAGTAAATAGCACTGTCAGCTAATTACAATATTCAAATTCTATGACGCAAATCTACTTCCAAACCAGTCATAAAATTGACACTATCACTGTTTTTAGTAATGAACACACAACCAGATTCTCATAGTGAGTAGTGAGTGAGTATGATTTTACACTGCTTTTAGTAAAATCCAGCAATATCATACCAGAGGACACCACAAGAGGGCTTCACACATTGTACCCATGTGAGGAATTGAACCCATATTTTTAGCGATAAGCGAATAGTTTAACCATTAGACCAGCCCAGTGACATGCATGAATGGTTCCGTTTATGGAGGAATGAGGTATCAGTTACTTTCATGTGCCAGTGCAGAAACCACTCTCTCATGTTTGTCCTTTTTCAGTAAGAACGATCACAGTCCTCGCATATTTTTCCATACAATCCTCAAGTATGTGTACTGTTTTCTTCTATACTCCCCAAGAGACTCCTATCTTTTGGTGACTCTTCCCTGAGTTTATAAAGCATGACTGGTTTGTAGAACTCACCTTGTATGGGCGTGGTTCACTGGGCTTCACCCAGCGGAGATACAGCAAAGCAACAACAACACCCATGCTCATTGTGTTGGAGAACAGGGTAATATATCTCATCATTGTGGTAAACCCGCCAACAAACAACATCACCAGGGACCATACAGCCTGTAACAGAGGTAACAGGATATAACAGACATAACCCCTATGACAGAGATAAGAGGATACCGCAGACATAATCCATGTAAAAGAGATAACAGGATATAACAGACATAACCCCTATGACAGAGATAAGAGGATATCGCAGACATAATCCTTGTAACAGAGATAACAGGATATAACACTACACTACACTACAGTTCTATACTCCCCAAGTTTTAGGGTAGATGTTGAAAACAACTATTGCATTGGGTCAACATGACATGGACTAATTTGTCAGATTCTGAAAAGCCAAACTTTAGTGCATGGGAGTCAGGTCACAAGGTCACACTAATACATATTCTCTGAATATATATATCACTTTCATAGTAACAAACAAATCCATATACATTGAAAACAAGCCCCATGGAGAACAGAGATTCAGAGCCTGATCAAACCTAAACTTGCTTCCTTTGGGACTTAAGCATTTCAGGGAGGGCTAAGCAGTAGGGAAAATAATGTGTTTTAGGGACTGTAAGACAGACTAGAGCCAGGTACACACCAGCACGACGATGGAGGGCCCAGGGGTCAGGTATTTCTGGTGGATCATCCCAAACAAAGTAGAGGCATGTCCAACTCTGGAGCCAGCAAACAACAGTCTGGAAATACAACAAGAACTGATTTTAAGCCTGAAAACACTGTGTTTCTGACACTGATAGTTCATTCCTACCTCTTTCTGCTACTGAGGCACGACTCCTATCTTCTGATCTTGTATTCTCACCCTTTATGGCACCCACCTGGAATGTCCTAGAATCCCAGCATTCAAAGCACCGACGGTGATGGTTCCAACAAGGAATGAAATCACTGGCACCAATGGAGGATACAGCCTCTCAACAAACAGCTGAAATGAAGACGAAATAAACGCTGGATACATTGCATTATTCAAAAAAGGTATCTTTTAGAGCAAACAGCATCACAACATATGTCCTCTGTTATCATCCATTTGTGTCAAGATCGTTTAGTTAAAAGTACAAATTGGGTTTCAATTGACTTACAGAAACAACAATAAAGAATTGGTAGGTGCCATGAATGGTGCTTGATAGGCCAGTCATCCATAATTACGTTCACACTAAGTTTAATTGACTGCATATGATGGAAGTGAAGCAATTGGCACAGGAGGCGGGCGGAATGCAACAAAGTATCCAACCCTGTCGTGACATTTAGTACTATGAAATATTTTGAGTCAGGGATCATCTCAAAAACAATATTTGATAGAAATTTTTAATCCTCGCGAGGACATGAGGTCCTACAATTCTAACCCAGATCTTCATGGGTATATCGCAGTTGAAGATGGTGTTTAAGTCAGTGATAGGAAGGACAACGCATTCAACAAACTTCAATGGATCTTCTACATACCAGCCCGACAGCTCTGGAGGCAGCCATTTCTGCTGGGGAGATCAGCGTGAAGTAAGCGACATTGACCAGCAGTGTCTTCAGGATGATGATGAAGAATGCCATGAACACTGACAAAGGGAGAACTCTGAAACAACAGGAGGACTATAAACATTTAGCTGACATTTGTTGTGCATAGTTGCCTCCCTTAGGCATGCAAGGAGACTATGTGTCAACACCACACCCATGTTTGTCAGGGTCATCAAAGTTGTAAATTACTCTGATATGTATTGCTTTGAGCTTTTCTATCATATAGAACACACTGAAATAGATGGAATACTCCAAAGAATACACAAACTTTCCAAACTTGTAGGTTATTTGCTCCCTAACTGGGCTTACATGCACCTCTCGCTGTGGATCCATGCACCCTACATGTGGATTGATTTACCCTCACTGTGGATGCATGCACAATGCATTACGGATCGATGCACCTTCCTTGTGGATCCGTCCACCCCTCACCATGGAGCCGTGCACTCTCCCTGTGGATCCATGCACCCCTCACCGTGGAGCCATGCACTCTCCCTGTGGATCCATGCACAACTCATTGTTCATCAATGTGAGACTTTAGGCCTACCTTCCTGGGTTCTTCACTTCCTCCGACAGGGACAGCAGTACTTGCCTACAACATAGTACACACACTTTTCTCAGATCCTTAAATAACGATTAAATGCAAATATGGAAAAATATAGCAATGAGGGTCCTTTAAGACAAACATAAAGTGATAAACTAACGACACACTCTGGAATGCCTGTTAATGGTCCTCATAGAGTTACTCAAGGCAGTTTCAAAAACTACATAATGCACTTATACAGCCACCAGATGATTTCATTACTATTAATGGCACACTCCAGATACAACAAAGTAAATTAATACCTTAATCACACTGTACTGTCAAAATATTTGCCGCACCATATCAACAAAGTTGCTACTGACAGAAGAAGATTCCTTATTGGTAAACAGTGGGATATTCATGGCTAATACCGGTCATACTACCACATGTCTGGAGGAATTTATTGACAGAAGGTTGCTTTTTAACTGACGTTTTCTTTCATAAAATACTCTTCCCACTTGATCACCATTTGCAAAATCAGCTTGTCCACAATTACAAGTGAGAGATTACACAGTGACCACAGTGTCCATGACCTGTCATACGATCGTAAACGTGACGTTTGGAGCACACGTTTACTTTTTCCCAGTAGGTTATTCACCTGATAAATACAATAGGAAAAACTATCATAAATGCGGGCAATTCATATCAATAAAACTGCCGTGCAGTTGTGATGTTATCTGCACTGGGTGTAGCCTGGAAAAAAAAGTTACCTGCAATGGTGCTGCCTGGTATACAAAAATGCAGCAGAAAGGATCGCTGCCACATCATATTAATTTAATAAAACACTGATGCATAAAATTAAGGAATATGAACATGGACAGAAATTTATAAAAAATTCATAAACATACTTAACGAATCAGCATTCATATGTCCTTGACCTCATATGTGGGTCACACAAGACCTTTTCAAACTGACAGTATTACTGACATAAAGAACACTAGGCATGAATTCAGCATCTGAAAAGACTTAACCCAGAGATTGAAGTGAGTCATGTAATATCACTGAGATGTTATTGTTTCAAAACTAAATTTCCAAGAACTTGTTCATTTACATGAGCTGCTTGGCAGTGATACTATGATGGTGCACACCTACCAGCCACCGTAGCCAAACAAAGAGAAGAATATTGCCAGAGACAAGTCTCCTGCTTCTGTGGACGTGTCTTCAAAGGGACTCTCAAAATATTCGGTGTTTCCTGCAAAAACACATTATTTTGCACCATAATTGTATTGTTCTACACAAGTCAAGTTTATGGTTACCATGTTCAAGGTACATAATTCTGCATATTATAATAATCATGTTGTTGATTAGTGGATTGTCTGGTCCAGACTCGATTATTTACAGGCTGCTGCCATTTAGCTGGAATATTGCTGAGTGCGGTGCAAAACTAAACTCACTAACTCACTCACACACAGGAGATATGAAATAATATCTCTTACTAGTCTTAGATCTAACCGCAGTGACATGTGCGTCGTAAAGCTTAGCAGATGACTGTGATGTCATCTCTTCTTGTTCTCACTAATCCCTGAATCTGTTCCTGTAATGCTTACACTCAAGACACTTGATACTGCACCTCCCCTTACAGCAGCTCTCAATGAACACACAATGTCATTTAGGATTACACTATCTCAGTAAAGTACATATCTGAGTGGAGGCTAAGGTGGATGAGTGGGTTAAATAGCTCCCTTTGTATGCTGGCAAAATATAACACAGAAATGACAAAAGTTTATGGATGATCAACTTTATGTTAACAACTGTGACATTTCAGTATAGGTACTTATACCGTTTTTGGAACACATCATCAAATTTCCTCAAAACAACATCAACTGGGACACTATAAAAACGCTGACAAACAACAAACAAGATTACACTTAGCGGAAAATGGCTGAAGCACTACAAAAAAAACGCCGCTTCAATCCCTCCATTAATAGAGATCATGGGATTACATCCCTTTAGCTTACGCCCACCTTATCCACAAATAATTACGCACTCAACCCGCTCTAACTTCTCCTAACCTTGCTAACTCACATTTCTCACAACTGGCCTCCCACTATTATATGAATTAATCCCCCAACCACCTTTGCTTCACCTATTGTCATAATACTGGTAGTCCCACTCATCTCATTTTGTTAATTTTAACTAATCATTGTGTTATTGTAGCCCGTAATTGAACTTTCTTTTATGCTTTGTTATGCCACATGTGTTACTGTTATCACAGTATCTTATCTTGGCATATAATCTGGTGAACTCCATCACTCCCCCATATGGCTGAAATCGGTATACAGTTGTTAAAATGAAGAAATTTATCATCCATAACATTTTGTCATATCTACTTCTAGAATGCCACATAAACAAATTACAAATATAACATGTTGCTGTTTACAATCTTAAAAGGTGGTAAGACTGACGTTGGATGGTGAACAGATTCTAGCACAAATCATGTGTCAAATGAATTTCTAATTTTAATCTCCTCTTACTGATATACTTGATAGCAAAACATCATGGTGAAGTTGATTAATCCAAGCACTCATAAGACACACTAGTGGTGGTGGCGAGTGGTCCTGTGCGTAGTGCTCAGGTCACCATCAGTTGAAGTTAAGCACGTCGAGCTTGGACAGTCCTTGGATAGGTGGCCGTGTTTGGCAGTTTAACTCCTGAAAGTTTCTAGGACTTCGGTCCTGCCCACAACGAAGCACACGTGAAACATGTGGTCTCACCTTAGGCAAGTGAGTTTGTTCAAATTTGCCTCTGTTCACCCAGCAGAAAATGGGTACCCGGTGAGATAGAGTCTTGTGACTATAACCTTCTAGCGCTTAAGAAGGCAGCTTGGGTTATCCGGGGTAATGATAATCAGATTCTGATTAGAGCGTCCAGTGAGCAACTGGTCAGATGGATACTAGGCGCTATATAAGTGAATTATTATCATTATCACTACAGAAGTCCTGATCATCTCTGCTTACCTTTAGCAAACATGGCAATACCACCAGCGATGATGATCAACATGGCCAGCATCTTGGTGCTGGAGAGGAACGTCTGCACCCGTGTCACATACTTCATGTACACGCAGTTCAGAGTCACCAAGGTCACTGAAATAAGAGCAGCAGCATAATCTCTGGAAGCAATCACACACACAGAGACTTGAGAGTCAATGACATTGCCAGGTACATGGAACTAGTGTCAAAAGCTGTTATGTTTGAACAGAAGAGCTGAATCAGCTGCTTGTCATATAATACTATTGTAATACAAACCTTTTTTGCCATCAATCAAGCTCTTGTAAAACAATGTTTTTCATATGCAGGGGTTAAAAAATATCTGATCACCCGATGCCCAGGACAAGTCAGTTTTCAATTTCGCAATCAAATAATGGTATCTCACTTGTCTGTGGACTACTAGATAATTATCCATATTATTTCCGACTGCAAATAAACTTGGATTTAGTTTCATATCTGCTCATATTGTAGCTATTACATTTCGCAATAATAATAATAACAATAATAATAATTTAGAGCTATCGTTCTTTGAAATTTGTCATTCTTCAATAAATTTATCTAGTAACATCAACATCAAACATTGTGTCATGAAATCAGGGCATGTGCAAAATTAGTCAGGACAAATTACTTTCTTGAACTCACTAGCCCTATGGCAAGTGGTTTTTTTGAACCCCGGATTTGCCATATAAATATCATTTTTGAGGATATTCGATTATATTACATTACACTTATCAAAAATGTCTTCCAGATATAATTTTGTAATTCCTCTGTGAGTCATCACAGAGCCCATGACTAGCTAGCATACTGAAGTGAACTTGACATTGACGACTGTTGTGGTCAACTTGAACAAAACAATCAAACAGCCTGATCATATTGCCTCTGATACTTAAGCATAGAATTACGACTAAGATTGAGTTTGTACAAATGGAACCTGAAGATACAGCATTAATACTGGCTTTGTTGATGAGTTGTGTGGGGGAAAAGATGAACTATGCTCTATTAAGAGAAAGACTACACTATTACTTGTTCAAAACAATGAGTGTTCGAAAAACAAGTCTCTTACCTATAATCCATGCAGCGAGCATTTTGATACCCCATTCCATTTCTGGAATATCACATCCTGGGAATATAGCCTTGACAACGTACACTGCTGCCGTCTTGGACTGGAAGGCCCAGAATGGTCCAGAAATGAGCACAATGTAACCCCAAAGAATCAGGAAGCCAGGAAGAGAGCCAAATGTGCTGTAGATGAAAGCATAAGGTCCGCCAGCTTTAGGCATCATGGTACCAAGTTCGGTAAAACACAACGCCAGACTGAGATTGATCAAGCCTCCCACCATCCAAGCCACTAGAGACATCCCGACTGAGCCTGAAAACTTGACGATGGTTGATGGTGCTATGAAGACTGCTGAATGGCCGGTGATGGATACTAAGAGAGCGGTACAGTGAAACAGGTTCATGGACTGTTTCATCTGTACCTTGGACTCAATAACGACCTTAGGACCATCTTTATCCCCCCGGCTTGCAACTGCGTCCTCGACGGTGCTGTCAGTCTCCCTCATGTCTCCCATGGTGCTGATGGTGTGATTATTTGGGATGTTGTAGCAAGGGTACTACACACAGCTGTCAAGTCATTTTTCTGTATTTCAAACCTGCAAGAGATACATGTATATATTTTAAACCTGTATAACGAGTTTGGAGTAACTGAAACCTGTAATTAAAGGCACATGTGAGTGAAACAGAACATGTCCATAAAACCTGTCCATAAAAAGTCCTGTCACAAACAAAATATGCATTTGAAACCTGTCATAGACAAGCCATGTATTTGAAACCTGTCATAGTCATGTCACGTATTTGAAATCTGTATTGGAGAAGTCATGTATTTGAAACCTGTAGCAGACTAGTCATGTATGTGAAAGCTGTCATGGACATGTCATATATTACATATATATATAACTGAACCTGTCATAAAAAATACTTATATGCTATTTGAACCCTGTAAATATTTTGAAGAGAAAAAAATCTGTAATGATTTGAACAGATAAAACACATGAGTACCTGACGTTAAGTTAGGTTGAGGAGGAATTGAGTGTAGTCATTTTGTTTCAATCATCAATACCATGGCAGTCTGTGTTTGAGCTGGGGTAAATAAAAATCATTTGAAAGATTAACATTTCGACTCATACCATACACACTGGATAAACTGCATCAAATATTAACACAGAGACCATGCCTGTAATCTAAGTGTCTTCTACACATCCTTCTTGATAGTAAGGAGACACTAGCTGGGTCTGTCTGTCATGGGAATTACCTTGTGTCCAGCAATCCATAGATTGGTGGGTTAGTGTGTATGAATGTGAGCGAGTGAGTGAGTGTTAATGTTTGGAAGAGAGAGAGAGGGAGAGGGAAGAGAGAGGGGAGAGAGAGAGGGAGAAAGAGGGAGAAAGGGAAAGAGAGGGAGAGAGAGATAGAGAGAGGGAGAGAGAGAAGGAGAGAGAGACAGAGACAGAGAGAGACAGAGAGGAGGAACAGGTTGCTGAAGACCCATTCTCACCCGATTCTTCACAGGGCTTACCACAACTGCGAATATTGGTGACAGCAGTGAATATGTACTGATGAAAAAATTGAAATTATGATTGCGAATCTTTATAATTTTACCTTGCCAAACGAACATTTCAGTCTCGTTTAAGTAACATTTAAGTAATTTAGGATAAAAGTTGTATGCAGTTTAAATGAAACACCGAGAAGAAGTAGGGTTGGTCTAAGTTAATGGTCATCATGAACTGCACATGCCTTTGTTCCATTGTTCCAACAACTGTTTACCCCCTTGCAATATAACCAACAATAGCCATTTGAAACAATGATCCGTTTGTTTAACAAATTTTATCCTAAGCTGAATAAAATTTTGAGACTTTAATTTTTAAGTCGCAAGCTAAAATTATTTGGATTCCCAATCCTAAATTCACCTTATTTGGTTAACTTTTTGTTTAAAGTGAAATTCATTGGTATGTTAAGAAAGGCCATGCTTAACCAAGTTGGCAGCCCTGTAAATGTCAAGCTCGGTTCACGCAACACAAATATCCAATCCCAGGAAGGAACATGTTGGTGAGAACTGCCCGTTTAACATTTTCTGGTGAATTTGCCCACACGCAAAATAACCGCTAATGGAATCATAAGATTCAGAACTATAAGGTCAGGACATATAGTTCCCTGACGCAGAACAGTGAGTGCTTATTGATAGCAAGAGCATTTTGGTGTGCATCTGCCGTAAGGATACATGTGTGGACATGAGATAGAAATCACCAGGTATAATTGCATCTGTCAAGAGACTGCTTTGGATGTTGGTTAGTGTAATGTAACACTACATACTGTGTAACTGAAGACTGAAAACCATTTCACACAGATTCTCTTCCTTCGTGGTTTAGCTGTGAAATGAAATTGACTTGCTTCAATTAAATTAGGACTCTTTGTTAAATGAAATTGACAGCATACATGGGAACATTCAAGCTATACAAGGACAAGCTATATCATCCTGTCCCGTGACTGATATCATGAGCAACTGTTTATGCCATTGACGTTCAAAGACATCATCAATGTAATATGAGAATAACTTCATGTGATTATTATTGGTTGCTTAGGAACAATTCCAACCCCAAATTCCTCCAGAGGAAGATCATCATTGGCTAAAAGGGACTTATACAGCATAGATTATTGGGAAACCTGTCTAACAGATCTCCATGCTTTAGACCAGCACAGATTACTGGGAAAACTGTCTAACAGGAGATCTCCATGCTATAGACCAGCACATATTACTGGGAAACCTGTCTAACAGGAGATCTCCATGCTATAGACCAGCACTGATTACTGAGAAACCTGTCTAACAGGAGATCTCCATGCTATAGACCAGCACAGATTACTGGGAAACCTGTCTAACAGGAGATCTCCATGCTATAGACCAGCACAGATTACTGAGAAACCTGTCTAACAGGAGATCTCCATGCTATAGACCAGCATAGATTACTGAGAAACCTGTCTAACAGGAGATCTCCATGCTATAGACCAGCACAGATTACTGAGAAACCTGTCTAACAGGAGATCTCCATGCTATAGACCAGCACAGATTACTGGGAAACCTGTCTAACAGGAGATCACTGTTGCTAAAGACCAGCACAGATTACTGAGAAACCTGTCTAACAGGAGATCTCCATGCTATAGACCAGCACAGATTACTGGGAAACCTGTCTAACAGGAGATCTCCATGGTGTAGACCAGCACAGGTTACTGGGAAACCTGTCTAACAGGAGATCACTGTTGCTAAAGACCAGCACAGATTACTGAGAAACCTGTCTAACAGGAGATCTCCATGCTATAGACCAGCACAGATTACTGGGAAACCTGTCTAACAGGAGATCACTGTTGCTAAAGACCAGCACAGATTACTGAGAAACCTGTCTAACAGGAGATCTCCATGCTATAGACCAGCACAGATTACTGAGAAACCTGTCTAACAGGAGATCTCCATTGCTATAGACCAGCACTGATTACTGGGAAACCTGTCTAACAGGAGATCTCCATGGTGTAGACCAGCACAGGTTACTGGGAAACCTGTCTAACAGGAGATCACTGTTGCTAAAGACCAGCACAGATTACTGAGAAACCTGTCTAACAGGAGATCTCCATGCTATAGACCAGCACAGATTACTGGGAAACCTGTCTAACAGGAGATCACCATTGCTATAGACCAGCACTGATTACTGGGAAACCTGTCTAACAGGAGATCTCCATGGTGTAGACCAGCACAGGTTACTGGGAAACCTGTCTAACAGGAGATCTCCATGGTGTTGACCAGCACAGATTACTGGGAAACCTGTCTAACAGGACATCTCCATGGTGTAGACCAGCACAGGTTACTGGGAAACCTGTCTAACAGGAGATCTCTAATTTTGTTCAGACATCCTAATTATTACTGAACTGATCACATCTTAATCTTTTGCACAGGGTGTTTACTTAGTGCATCACATGTGTTCCTTATGTGAATAAGGAAGGTACACAGACGGCTTTGGGTCTCCAAACAGGATGCTTGTTATATTAAAAAATGAAAAAAACACCAGCCCTATTCTTTCATGTCGGTAAAATTCCCGTATCTGGGACCTTGGAACATAATGTTAATGTCTGATTTTTATGGCACAGTGTGTACAATGCGAATGACAACCTTCCTTTCCCCGCTTCTTTCTCTCTCCTCGCCACAGCCCTCCTCTCTCTCACCCACCCACCCTACAAAATGTATGTACAAAGTAAGTGACACCCCAGGCCATAAGTCATGTACAAATGTCTACAAAATTGCTGCCATATCCTGCTCCTTAAATTCATTACCACATAGCTCCCAACCGCCCATGAAATACTTGAATTTCATTGGACATTCAATTAAATTAGATAATATCAATTTGGATTGAAAATGTACCTCTTTTTAGGACTTTCATATACAACACTGTCACCCTACTTCAGCTCTGCCACCATTATGGTTGACATCAACACAAGAGACGTGATGGAAATATTAACAATAACACAATTTTATTAAAACTCAAAAAATACAAACATATTATTTTTTCCTCCACAGTTATTTTGAACCTCACTATCATATTACCTTCTATTATAAAAATATACTCAGAGCCTAAGCAATCGGGATATGATGACATGTGTCCACCAAGTCAGGAACCCTGACCACCCAATCCTGTTAGTTGCCTCTTACGTTAAGCATTGGTTACTGAAGATTATAGCTAAAATAAATATCATTAAAATGCCTGCACATTATCAGAAATGAGCAGGCCACTGCAACTTGATAATAACCGCAAAATGCTTTACGCCGGGCCATTATCAAACCCAGTTGTTACATGATGTCGTAAGTAGCTCAGCTCTTGAAGTTCAATCACCTACGGCTCATTTGACCTTGGGTTCATTATTGACAATATATCTGGCTCACATTTGACACATGTACCTGTGCCTTTACTCACTTTCTTGCCTGTGCCAGCCATAACAATTGTACCATTAATTACAACATACAGCAATGAAAATATCGACTTGGAAATAATGGCGGCTGGAATTATGGGCAAAGGTCAAGGTCGAATGTCGTCACTCTCAATAGTGACATCATCTATGTTGTTCTATGACATGTCTATATTTGTAAAATGTGTGTCAGTGACCTCCATGATTTGTTGTTTGCAGTAAATGCTTCTAAACATTGTTTTTATTTTTATTTTATTAAAAATTCTGTTCTTTTCAGCTATAATAATGGTAAGGCTATTTTCCAGAGCATTATCATTTGCAGGAGCCCTTGGTCTTTTCAACTGCCCCCCTCTGTCGGGCAGTTAACGAAAGATCTCAGGCATCTGCAAATGATAATGCCTTGAAAAATACCCTTACATTAATTCTACCTGGATCTTCATGGGTTCGAAATCTGCAATAAAGTGTTTGTAAGATTTTCCTTCCTGGTAAACTATACGTTTTTTCTGTTTGAAATAGTTTACACAACATAGGACATCCAGTAAGTTAGAAGAACTTCATTCTCAAAGAACTAGTGTCATACCTAAGACATTTTTTTTCTGTGGAACTTTGCAGGATATCAGTCAGGCAAAACAGTCAGTTCATGCCACTCACACTTCCACATGTCCTGTTGCATCAGCCAAAAGGCATGACAAAAACTGACCCACCAGAATTCTGCTTTCTGCCAGCTTCCATGCAAGACTGTCACTTCTGGTGATTCATGTCTGTCACACTACATTTATGGTTTCAAATGAAAGTTAGAAGCTGTCAATTTGGTCGAACATTAAGAAAATTTTCGAACATATCAATCTCCTAAATCTTAACTCACTTGTTTGTTTCTCTGTAGATCAGCCCAGAGGGGAACTCAGAAGGACCAAGGACACCAGTTTTATATTTCAAGCTATAAATATAAATCACATAGCTGGAACAAAATGGGTACCCGGTGGGATAAGTGATATGACTGTTAATTTCATAGCGTGTTACAGATAGCATGGGTTATTGGGTGTAATGTTATGCTGGCACATCTAGAATGCACAAGCGCATGAAAACAGGCTCCTGATAAACAGTCATTGTATCAAAACCACAGTTGTTTATACACATCAACTAAGATATAAAGCCTGTGACTTCACAAAAATACAAGTTGATAGTTATATCTATGAGTCTGCTATAAGCATGCTTGTTATGAACACAGGTCATTGTATATGTCTCTGATCAGTAAATCATACACTGCCAATAAAACCTGCCTGTAGCTCAATCAGTGGCAGCTTGCCTCCTGTACATGAATATCCAGAATCCTTTCAGTGCAGGCTCATCATTTAATCAATTCACTGAATATTGCATAAAGCTTTGTCTCCATCCATAATTCTGTCCACATTCTGTCTGGTTTCATACCAGATGTATAATCATGTACATAATCACAGCTCACCTACCACGACAAGAGGAACAGCTGGGGACACATTTAATTAATTTCTTGTCAAATTCAATACCTATCTCAAACCGATACATACTGCAATAGTTTTCTTTGTACAGGTTGACTGTGTAAAACAACACAGGCCACAATTTCAGAGATGTTCATGTATTTGCACCAGTCAAGGTCCAGTTGGAATGATTTTATTGCAATATGTAATGAAAGAATTTGGTTATGTTTCGACATAGATTTTAAGTCCTTATGTGATTCATGCGAAGTGGATCGCCTATATATATTTCACCCCAAATTATTTCTCATGTATCACATGCTTGACAACGACTTTAGAATTTATGTTGTAATGTCGCCTATACGAAACAAAAAAGCTGTTTAGTCATGAAAATAGTCCTCATTCTTCACCTACCCTACTAGAATGTTAATCAAAGAAGTCATTCCGTATTACAATCACTCAGAATTACAATCATTCAGTTTTATGATCATTCAGTTTTTCAATCATACAGTTTTACGTGCCATAAGTTTCATAGAAAGAAAGAGATCACAACCTATCAGTTGTTGCTTCGTGACTGCTGTTCCTGGAATTGATGCATACATTTATATATATTTGGGGGCATACTAGTAACATGTTGAAAATAGCACCTGCACTGACCCCAGTCACTCACTCTTAAACAATGCTCCAACAAATATATATAGTAATGTGTCACACAATATGCATGTATACCTGTAGCATTATGTTTTGCAGTGTCATTTGTAACTGCCAATATACAGCTGTTGTAAAACTTGATAGAAATAAGCAAGGGACAAATGAATTGAAATTAATTCCAAATAGTGCACATTCATACCATGAAATCAAGTACAATTTTAAAAAAACCAATTCTCCAAAAAATTCCTGCCACCCGTTCAGTGCAGTCATGCTTAAAGTTTCAAAAAGGGAGTTGATATGAAGAATACACAAGAAATATCTCACTTTAAAAGTTATATTTCTTTCCTGCTGACAGCTACATTATGACTAGATTCTAAAGAGTCTACAACATTTTGTGGAACTTTGTTGTTTAATGCATGGGAAATTGAGGAACTGTGCTTCACTCCTGTACTGTCAACAGTTAAAGGGGCACTGATGTGGAGCGAATAATGTTTCTCGCAAACGGTCTAATTACGAAACAAAACTGCAAATTGGTCAGCGCCCGCTCCTTCGACCGTGACAGACAAAGGGACTGGGCTCCGGTCCACATTAGCAGAATTTCTTAACCTACACAGCCAGGAAGCCGGGTGCCCATCATATGCCATTATTTAAAAATATCCATGGTATTCCTTGTCTGATCGTAACAAAATATCCCAGCAGTTTAGTTTTGTTTTTCGGATGCTTGGATGGTGACTGATCCAATTTGATCCTATTTCTGTGTTTTTTACCTCGATATTTAATCATGTAATGTGAAAATATGATGTCTACAGACACGTGGCAAGCCATTTGTTTCAGTCCGAAAGATTGCAAAGGTTTATATTTAGATAGTTTTGAGTGTTGGCCCAGCTGTGATAGCAAATATCATACGTAAATTTTGGTAGCTATGGTAGCTACCCTGGTTTATTATCTATGATAATAAAAACACACAGTTGATTTATTTGAATTCGTAAACTAAAAACGATGACTTTGCCATTGGTAGAGAAATCTGAAAATTTTCTTACATAAAAAAACTGATTACACCTATTCATCCAAGTACACAGCAAATGCCTGTATGTATTCCTTATGTAACGAAGGTCCGTTCGTATCCTCAAAACAGTTTTGGCCCATACATGTTTTCAGGCTGCATGCGACACAGAGATTACATCTTCCTTGCTGTAACTCATGTTTGATGGTGTAAACCTACATGTGTTATTTGTCATCATTCTCTTGGTGGTCAGTTAATGAATTTATAACAGGTATAATTAGTGGTAACACCTCTCAGGTTACTCAACAAAGGTTCCCACTTGGCATGTCTCCTGTCTGGAGTAAATACTCAACATTATAAATTTAGGTCTGTAGTGGCAAATGTAATTATGTTATGTAATATGTGCATGTAAGTGATGTAAGAGGGTTCATCAGCTCAGTTATAAAAACAAACATCGATCAAAGGATTAACCGATAAACACTGATTAATTAATTACTTTTATCTTCTACAGAGGATTTGTCAAAAGGCAGAGTGTGTAGATGTACTAATCTATACTGACTACACCCTGTCATAAAGTGCGAGTGTAAAAACAACATCCTCCCTTCAAAGAGTTAACCATCATTGCGTTGACTGATTCATTGCTCATTATTGGTTAACTAAATTACTTAGAATGGCGGACAACATACAAATAGTTGCCAGGTGTGCTATCTTGGGTGACCAATGAGAGGTTTATCAGGTTTTCACCAGTGTGAAAGATGTGGAACGATGTGTTGCATTTTTGCAAATTCGACTGTTGTAAGACACACAACACAGAGCAGGATTATTTACCAGCTTGGAATATCGTTCTTTTATGTGGATATTGATGGATACATTCCTGAACAAGGTAGTAGCCTGACACTGTTGCTATAAAATTAGTCTGTTTAACATTCACTATTTGCATTTTGTTTTAATTTATTTGATGTAGCATTCAGCAGAATCTATATGACAGAAAACACACACTAGATCGCGAATGTGTGTGAAATAGGATCCCTATTGACAGTCTATACAATGTTTAAATGTTACCGTCATGTTAAAAATTTACTATAAGTATAAGCAGACCGTGTGTTCTTTTATTAATTTTCAAAATCATACAAATATGACAACAAACTAATTAGGGTTATGCGACAAAATATAGAGATGTACCCTGGCTTCGTTATTTTTCCGTCCTAATAGTTTTTAACCATTTCTACCACTGGCAGATGATTAATCTTCAAAGTGTTTCATTTGTTTTCATAATACATTTGCAATGAAGTAAAAATGACTTCACCTTAGTTCATCTGTCTATGATTAAACTCTTAATTAATGCGAACTGCGCAGCAGAGGTTACGAACCAGTCACAAATTCTGTGATATCATCTGGGTACTCACGGGAGAAAAACAATAACAAAAGCTTAAACCAGTCCACGGATATTGCTCCGCATCAGTGCCCCTTTAAGTACTCAGGAGACCATGAGCTATCTTAGTGCTGAGGTGATCGAAACTCTCATTATACACATTAAAGGGGCACTGATGCGGAGCGAATAATGCTTCTCGCCAACGGTCTAATTACGAAAGCAGACCGCAAATTGGTCAGCGCCCACTCCTTCGACCGTGACGGACAAAGGAACTGGGCTCCTGTCCATATTAGCAAAATTTCTTCACTTTAACAGTCAGGAGGCCGGATGCCCATCACATGCCATTTGTTTAAAAATATCCATGGTATTCCTTGTCTGATCGTAACCATATATCCCAGCAGTGTAGTTCTTTTCGGATGCTTGTATGGTATACTTACTGATCCAATTTGATCCTATTTCTGTGTTTTTAACATCGATATTTAATCATGTTACATGAAAATATGATGTCTACAGGCACGTAGCAAGCCATTTGTTTCAGTACGGAAGATTGCAAAGCTTTATATTTAGGTAGTTTTGTGTGTTGGTTGAGCTGTGATAGCAAATAGCATACGTAAATTTTGGTAGCTATGGTAGCTACAATGGTTTATTATTTATGATAATAAAACACACAGTTGATTTATTTGAATTCGTAAACAAAAAAACGATGACCTTGGCTTTGGTAGAGAAATCTGAAAATTGTCTTACGTAAAAAACACCTTATTTCACTTATTTACCAAAGTACACAGCAAATGCCTGTGTGTATTCCTTATGTAACGAAATTCCGTCGGTATCCTCAAAACAGTTTCGGCCCATAAGTGTTTTCAGGCTGCATGCGACACAGAGATTACATCTTCCTTGCTGTAACTCGCGTTTGATGGTGTAAACCTACACGTGTTATTTGTCATCATTCGCTTGATGGTCAATTCATGAATTTATAACAGGCATAATTAGTAGCAACACCACTCGGTTACTCAACAAAGGTTCCCATTTGGCATTTCTCCTGTCTGGAGTAAATACTCAACATTATAAATTAAGGTCTGTAATGGCAAATGTATTGTATGTTATGTAATGTGTGCATGTAAGTGATGCAAGAGGGTTTATCAGCTGAGTTACAAAAACAAACATCGATCAAAGGATTAACCGATAACACACTGATTGATTAATTACTTTTATCTTCTAGCGGATTTGTCAAAAGGCAGTGTGTGTAGATGACTACACCCTGTCGTAAAGTGTGAGTGCAAAAACAACATCCTCCCTTCAAAGAATTAACCACCCTTGCGTTGATTGATTGATTGCTCAATATTGGTCAATTAAATTACTTAGAATAGTGGACGTCATACAATTAGTTGCCAGGTGTGCTATCTTGGGAGACCAATGAGAGGTTTATCAGGTTTTCACCAATGTGAAAGACGTGAAACGATGTGTTACTTTTTCGCAAATGAGACAGTTGTAAGACACGCGACACAGAGCAGGATTATTTACCAGCTGCAGATGAATGGAATACGATTTCTTTTACGTGGATATTGATGGATACATTCCTGAACAAGGTAGTAGCCTGACACTGTTGCTATAAAATTAGTCTGTTTTACATTCATTATTTGCATTTTGTTTTAATTTATTTGTTGTAGCATTCAGCAGAATCTGTATGACAGAAAACACACACTAGATCGCGTATGTGTGCGAGATAGGATCCACATTGGCAATCTATACAATGTATAAATGTTGCTGTTATGTTAGAAATTTACTATGAGTATAAACAAATCGTGTGTTCTTTTATTAATTTTCAGAATCATACAAATATGACAGTAAACTAATTAGGGTTATGAGACAAAATATAGAGACGTACATTGGCTTCGTTATTTTTCCGTCCTAATAGTTTTTTACCATTTCTACCACTGGCAGATGATTAACCTTCAAAGTGTTTCATTTGTTTTCATAATACATTTGTAATGAAGTACAAATGACTTCACCTCAGTTGATCTGTCTATAATTAAACTATCAATTGCGCTTACGGACTGCGCAGCGGAGGTCACGAACCAGTCACGAATTCTGGGATATCATCCGGGTACTCACGGGAAAAAAACAATAACAAAAGTTTACACCAGTCCACGGAAATTGCTCCGCATCAGTGCCCCTTTAACAATGATGTACGTGTGACCATGACTGCCTATGATGACTTTGCCACAAGGTGCAATGATTATAAACATTGCTGTTTGACTAAGTGATACTTCAGTACATAACTTTAGTCTAACCACTTCACCCTGGCATTTTGAAGTTCGATATGTCGTTCACTTTTTTCAACAAATATTTGGTCAATGACTAGTTTCAGCTTTCAAAAATACACAGCGTACTGATTTGGTAACACATTAGTTGTAACACGTTGCCTATAAATTGGAAAGATACTTGCCAAAACTAGGTAAAAAGGCAAATTATATATTCGTTACAAAAGTTAGCTGGGCAACCACTTGAGCGATTCTACAAGAAATTCTGGAAATCAAGTTAGGTGAGTGCACTGGTCTAATATCCTCAAAGAATTCAGTATACTCTTTGTTTCGATTTTGCTACCTCATGACAATTGACGCAATTTCACAGCAAAAGATACCTTGCACCAGTTACATTTGGCTGTCGGTCAAAAATATCCCCCTTCCAGTCTAATCTGACATTTCATTCAAACATCGCGTGTCGATCTTCGTCAATGTGGAACTTCGAAATCTAAAGATTATAGAAAAAAAACGTGGCAAGTCGCACGGTAAACTGACCTATGTCGATGTGGTACATAGTATATATGCATACTGCGTCGAGTAATCTGAATCACTTACTGTCATCATCACCGCCTCGGACATAATTCACAAGCGACCCTCGGGCAAATAGTGTAAGTTCTGTCTGCCCACTGTCAACAGCTTGTTTATCAATGCTTTGTGCATTGACCCGGATTAGAGTTCTCTCCCTTTGAGGCTATGACGCGTCGGCACCTCTAGCCTCTCGCCCGTGAATGGCTTCAATGATTAAATCTCATCTATACCTTCCATAAATTCATCAAAGACATTCATATCCACTCGTGTTATTTGTTTATTATGTTGCATATCAAATATGCAATAACCAATAAATATACACTGCAAATAGCAATAATTGTCCCAAATATAGCAAGATATATTAATTATTGCAGTGATGTTATTAAATCTGAAAATAATTCTATTCATGTTTGACGAATTGGTTAGTGATCATGATAACACTAGAAACAATTTACCGGCATTATTTTATGTGGAAATATTTCTTCAAGTAAGGTCACTTGCCATCACGGGATGGTAGTACCAAAGACCACATGCATACAATATCGAGTATATATATGGTATCGCGGCTAGTACTGATTAACCTCACCATAAATAGAGCTCTATTGGCGTAAGCTGGTGCAAAGGATTAGAAAGTTTAACTGCCTCACCTAAGCTGATATTAGATATGATTTTCGCTTTTATCATCCAGCATGCATAAGTATAGTGACGTACAAAGAAATTGCGTGACAATGGTTTGAACACGTACCTTTGTGACGTTATCTGTTACTAGAGCGTCACAATGACATCACTATAATCTCTGATTTCTGAATATCGGGCAGCACGTTTTCCCGCTGAAGGCAACTCTTATGACATTTCACAAATTAAAAGCTGGACGAAAGACGGGGCTTGGAGATGTAATGGCCGTAACATTGACGCCCAGCTTTGGCTGAGCACGTAGGTGTTATATTTCAGCTAAAATAGTCTCGGTACCTAACTACGAGGTCTTGCTTTCTGTTGGCTGGCTGGTACTATGTGGCAGGGTGTTGATTTATTCCACAGATGGCACCATTACCTTTGCTAGAGCTGCCATAAAATGTCCGAGTCCGCTTCAACACTGAGTATATCAACATGTCAATCCTTGGAGGGTGAACTTATATAAGGCTGCATTGAGTATACCAACTGAGTGAATGGTATTGAAATATTTATCATTCCTATTACTGTCCCCGTATAGAAAGAATGTTGACATGACTCCCTGCAAAACTGGCTAATTGCAAAAAGGCAAACGCACAAGTTCATTTCAAATTCAAGGGGAGTAGGTACAGTCCGTTCGATTCCATTTGAGACCAATGACTTGCTCACTAACACAAAATCTAATAATTGCAACAAAACTAAATTTTGCACAGCCACATGAAATCGACAGACCAACTCTGGTGATGTGTGTCATAATTTGGGACACCCAAATGTAAAAGTCATCATTTTCTTGTCATCTTGCACTATTTTGTACGAGGCTGGCCTCTTGCTGGTAGAACAGCCAGGTAATCAACAAGCGTGTGTTGTGAAGATGGGGCCATCTCAAAAGCCGTTATCTGGTTACCACTTGAGATGTCCAATGGGAGTCAGTGTTGCCACTTTCAGAAGACACTGTTGTCCGAATTGGTGTCGCTGTCGTCAGAGTCTACCCTGATGACGACTGGCTTGATGGTGGCATGGTGCAGTCCACTTTTTCCCCAATAATGTCTTTTGGTCCCAAATGGAATCAAACGGACTGTAGACCCTTAACCCACCTAGGTTAAACTTTAGGGTAAGTACGTAAAAAGGGACCGAGTTCTATGGAAGTGTACGAAGTGTGCATTTATGAATGTTATCATGAAGAGAAAATATACCAAATGTTGAACTGCTGAAAGCGTCCGGCAAAACGTCACCGCCACCCCTTCCCTACACCAGTCGTACACGTGTTGGTTGATAAATACACACTGTAATGTTTTCACTAGTGCGTTCTCTTATGAAAATGCAATGTTGGTTTGGAGAGAGTCCCTTGCCACCAAAAACATCTTTTTGGACCGGACTTTAGTGTTGGGATTCGAAACAGAGGAACGTCAGAATGTCAGACTAGGGAGAGTTTCTTATATGATACTATACAGGGACGAATTTGGGACAAAATAAATGTATCTGTTTACAGGAAATGATGGCTCTGTGGGGTGTCGGGTTAGAGAGAGTCAATTGTATAACTAATAATGCGACATGAGGATGAGATAATATATCTGTATTTTAGGGCTGTCTGAAAGTTGGTAATAGGGTTACTTGTAGTACATACTGTTAGATGTTTACTACACAATAACAGCTCTTCTATCACACATTAACACCCCACCAATACACCCCTTAAACGCCCGCGTGAATATTTCATCCCAAAATGACCAAAATATACACCGTCCCACTTCGGCCACGACATAGGGGCTGAACTGAACAAAACGTGAAGAGATTTTCAACCTACATACATGCGGTTTACAGCACATGAATCCTGTTTATCATACTGTGCACCTGGGCCCTTATTCTCGAAACGTTCGTAGCCCTAAGCATTAATAACTCTGCTCATACCCGGTGTTTAAGACGTTCGTAGGGCTACGAACGTTTCGAGGATATCTAGCCCCCTCTTAAAGGGGTCGTGTCAGCAAATAAAGGTCAATGACCGTTACAACTTACCTGCACTAAAAGGTCTCGGACAGAGAGTTCTGTTTTCGCGGTAACGCCTGACTAGACTGTGACAGTTTGTTAGACATTGGTGTATTGAAGTTCCGTGTCTGATACAATATGTTACGTACCACCCTCTTGTCACCACCAAATAATAACACTGAACACATGAATAAACCATTAACGGCGTTCTTAGAAACCCGGATGTCTTTATCTGACACCTGCCCATGGGCTGTTTTCTTCGTGTTACGTAAGGGAACAGTCAGTTGATAGTGAGGTGGTGGTGCGGTGGTATCCTCTTTTGCCAGCCGGACAAGTTGTTTATATAAGGAGTAAGAAGATTACAAGGCATAGAAACGACTGAAGTATATTGATTGTCATTCACAAAATGACACAAAATGGCTGGCGATCTTAGTCATTTCACGAAATCACTGATTCATAATCTGCCTGTGACGTAATATGGCTACATGCAGGAACCTACTGCAAACCTTATGCAAATGAACTGCACGAGAATCAAGCATTAAATTAATAAAAGGCACGTGTACATATTGTGCATCTGAAGAGCTGCGTTTTGGCGTAATGTAGTTTCGGTAAGAATTCGCCAATTTTCACTGAGTTTCATCATTTATTTCACTTGTGACAATAATCTTTTCAACGTTACGAATTTGTACATGTTTTAAAATACATCAGAAAATAGTACCTTAAAACAGTATGAAATATTTTGCAAAATCTAGTTTAGAACGATTGACTTACGCAACTGGCTACATTTATGCAACTGAGTCTAAACGTTTGATGAGTAGTATAGATTAAAAAAAAGGACTAGTATATCAGTCTTGCTCGTCATAATCAAGCCATTTATCGATGGATATCGGTAAATTTGATTTAGCAAATCATTTCACTCCCCGCCGAACTACCTGTGTGCAGAAACTAATGTCACCCACCAATGTCATCATCTTGGGACGCATGTACACAACACGTTGACATGCACCATTCAGAATTATTAATAATTATTCCATTTGTATGGCGCTTTTTTCACACATCTATGCACGCTCAAAGAATTGTGAATTAAGTGTATAATCAATTAAGTCTGCATGTGCAATTAAATCATGTACCTAACCAATTAGTCTCTCCCAGCTGCCGACATGTATTCACCACAAATCGATATTATATTATTATTATAACATTCGTTCAGCATGGAAAGTATGATGAGCTGAATTGTTACAATGTTGTGTCCAGTAGTTTCAACTGAATTGTTACAATGTTCTGTTCAGTAGTTTGAGCTGAATTGTTACAATGTTGTATTTCAGCTGAATTGTTACAATGTTGTGTCCAGTAGTTTGAGCTGAATTGTTACAATGTTGTGTCCAGTAGTTTCAACTGAATTGTTACAATGTTCTGTTCAGTAGTTTCAGCTGAATTGTTACAATGTTGTGTTCAGTAGTTTCAACTGAATTGTTACAATGTTGTGTTCAGTAGTTTAGACCATAGTAAAATATTTATTTGATTCTCAGTATCATGCAACATATCTGGGATTTCTCTTTCTTAGTAAAATGCAAATCCTAGCACTTTTTTTTGTTGAGTCCCATCCGCATCCTCAGAGTCGGGCACCTAACCCGCTCAGCCACCGCGACTTTCTAAGTGGCATCGTGTAATCATATAAGTATCATGCAATATAACAATAACAAGCATCGATGTATGCAGATGTCGACACGTACATCTATAAGAAAATGATGATCTTGAAGTTTTTCTTAGCACAGTACGGCGCACTAAAGAATTGTCCTTTAGTTAATTAAATAAGACACTAACCTCGTTAAACATAAATCTTACGGTGTTTGATATATGCACAATTATGATGTCCATCAGTGCGCGAAATAGATACTGGCCCGCGAGCCAATGGCTAATAAAAATCTGTTCGGGACAGTAAATCTCCACAGTCACTGGCCCGACTGGCTAGTGAATTTTCATAGGGTCATTTTAAAAATATCACTCTCTCCAACTTCAGTTATAATTGCATTTTTTATTGATGCAAGGTTAAGGACTGATAAAAACGTTTATCATAATAGCAGCATCACGATGAAACCCGTCTCTGCATTCACATTTCGGGCTAGGGGATTGTTTCGTGTGCTAGTAGCGTTTAGCCATAGCTGGTCCCACTGGATTGCAAAATTTGGAAACTATTTTGCGCACAGCCAATGAGATGAAAGGTGAGATATACTTATGGGATTAAAAGCACAGTCAGGACTTTTATTCCGTTCATATCAACCAGAACATATTTTCACCCTCGTAAATCATACAAAGTGGTATAGAGAACACACAATCGTTCACAATGCAGAAAGATATGTGGATATACTGATTTAGGAAGGATTTAGAACTGTTTTAACAAACAATGATAGTTTCAATATGAGTGGGGCATAACCCGAAGATCACGATGATGTTTCCCCTTGACCCTAACTAGCTGCAGGTCCTGAAGGACCTAGAACTATAAAAAGTTGTGGGTCCTGATAGGAATATGTGGACCCAATATTTTGGCTACAACATAAGTAATTCCCAGCAAACAAAACAATGTTACAACTAACAATATGCGTGTCTATGCACTTGAATAATGCAACACTAAGCTCCTTCCAATCCTAGCAAACACGTCGTACGGCGTGCTCTGTCGTAAAGCGAGCTCTGACAAACGGAAACCTAAAAATCGTGGAAATATCAAAACGAGGCTCTGCCGCTAGAAAAGTTTAGCGGTCTCTGACGGAACTGATATTACATCAACCTCATTGTGCGTTACAGAACCACGCTCAATAAGCGCAAAGCAACACATAACAGGTTTAACCAGTGAGCTAGATGCATTGTAAATCGTTTTACGACCTCATCAGACAGGGGCAATCTGTGATTCCATAGTTAAGGTACTAGTATGTTGCCTCAACCTCGACATTAAGTAGAGAATGATGGTGCAATATAAGTTAAAAATTGAAATTCATTTGTAAATACCATTTTCTTATGAAACAAGGAGTTGGAATTCAGTTTAACCAGAGTTCTTTGTGGTGTCAATTTACACTTTCACACGAGAATTCGGATCATCTGAAAAGTAGGTCATTGTCTGAATAGGTTAATGAGACTTATGTTTCGGTATGAGAAACAGCTATGACGTCCGTTCGTCTCATTCTCATCCAGCGTTCAAATTACGTCGGTCCTTTGGCCCGAAGCCAGCTAAATTCCATTCTGACCCACAACTTTTTGTTTTCAACAGTCGACAGCTTTGTCATCCCTACTACCTGCAGTACTGTCGAAAATTTTTCACATTTATCCCTACAGTTTATGTAATAAATTTGAGTAAGTGTGTAACATGTTAAAATGGGTTCAGCCGAACTACTGTCTCAATGGAGAGGAGATAGGAAACGTCAAGGAAGGACTTTACTGCGGAGAGATTGGTACAGAAATAAGCAGTGTGACATTTTTCTAATTTTTTTCCAAAGCTACTTATTTGGAACAGACCATGGCTCTGTGCAAGTTAGTGTGGGGTGATATTGGTTAACAAAGGACACAGTTGTCTGTAACTGAAACGACTATCAGTTCCGAGGAAGGAATTCAGATTACTGAAATATGGTCCTTTGCCTAGGACAAGTTACACGACTGCAGTTCAAACTCCTTAAACTGACAGGATATCGCTTTCAGTTTTGCATACCGAAACATAAGTCTCATTAACCTATTCAGACACTGACCCACTTTCCAGCAGATCCGAATTTTATCGTGTGAAAGTGTAAATTGACACCTCAAACAATTCTAGTTAAACTGAATTCCAATTCTTTGTTTCATAAGAAAATGATATTTATAAATGAATTGTAATTATAAACTTAAAATAACACCCATCTTTCTATACTTTATGTCGAGGTTCAGGCAGCATACCTTAACTATGGAATCGCAGACTGCCCCTGTTTGATGAGGTCGGAAAATGAGTCACAATGCATCTGGCTCACTGGTTAAACCTGTTATGTGTTTTTTGCACTTATTCAGGGTAGTTCTGTAACGCACAATGAGGTTGATGTAATATCAGTCCCGTCAGAGACCGCCAAATCTTTCTAGCGGCAGAGCCTCGTTTTGATATTTCCACGATTTCCAGATTTCTGTTTATCAGAGCTCGCTTTACGACAGAGCACGCCGTACGACGTATTTACTAGGATTAGAAGGAGTTTAATATTGCAATACAGAACTGCGTAGACTTATCAAATCACACTGATTAATACTTATGCATCCAGTTAAATGACATAGTCTAAAAATACTGGACTGGTTATCGCATTAAGCAGCGCAATAGGACAGAACCAAGTAAACAGGAAACGAGACTGTTCTGTAATCAATGTTTTGACATGTTTCTACTATCACCAATTCTGACAGAGATGCACAGATATATACGGGCGGACTGAATGACTGGACATACCATTATTACCATTATCTGTCAGCACCGCCACAGAGAATACCAAACATTGTATGACACATTTTACCAATGTACGGGACAAATCCGGATCTTCTACCGGTGACAAGCGAACGATTTAGTCAAAAGGCCACCCCACAGCCCCTTTACGCTTTCTTATGTTGATCAACAATGATCAAAATGATATACATTACGAATAATAACTAGGGTAAAGCACTAGATGACTGGGATAGGAAATACTGACACTACCATATGCGTATTGATATAGGAACACCACGTGCTCTCTCAGTACACATGACCCGTCTACCCGACTGCCTTAAAAGGCAAACATAGCCGATAGTCCGAGCGAAGAAAGGTACGTGTCGTAGAGATAGAATGAAGTGGCTAAAGAATACAGATGAGATTCTCATACCTTGTTTAGATATACAGTCCCCCGGTTTGGTATATACACCCAGTAAGGTAGCCTGTTGTACATTGGCGATCTAGCTGTCGGGCTCAACTGACGTATGCCTAACGCGGAAGTGAAGCTACACGAGAGATTAATCAGGTAAAAACCACACGTGTTTCGTAATAATCCAACCAATCCTGCTGCTTTTATCTATAGCGATTCTTGGTAGTAATTGTGATGAAAAAAATCGCTATAGGCGGATGTTGGTTGTTGTAGTGTTTGTTAGCGGGTCAAGGTACGCGCGACCATTGGTTGAAAATATATTGTTAAGCTTCCGATTGCTAGCTGATATTAAGTGTGCGTCATTTTAGTAAAGTTATACGACGGTTTGTAAACAAATATGCATTAACCAGACAGATATTGTTACATGGTTCACACGCCTAACCTTCAGTAAATTTCATCACGACAACGACTAGCGGAAATATTCACGCTACAAATGTCAGCAACAGTACGGGCTCTCGGGGTGTCCGTGAGCAACTCACGTCAATCCGGGACAAGGCGAATGTAGGTTACGGAAATGGGCGAATGCTCGAGAGATACCTGCTGAACGGGATATCACAATGCAAGGTGACGAATATAATCGTCGGGTGATTGTGAACACGTAGACAAAATATCAGTATATTTGCAGAGACGCTACTTTTTCTCAAATCTGGACTTATCATTTTTTTATGAAACTTATCTCGAGTAACATCCACACCCGCTTGTAATCTGCTTTATGTACAAGCCGCGAAGGTCCGGGGTAGAACAGGCCTTCAGCAGCCCATGCTTGCCATAAATAGGCAAGTCTGTTTGTCGTAAGAGACGACTAACGGGATCGGGTGGTCAGACTCGCTGAATTGGTTGACACATATCATCGGTTCCCAAATGCGCAGAACGATGCTCATGTTGTTGATCACTGGGTTGTTTGGTCCTGACTCGATTTTTTACATACCGCCGCCATACAGCTGGAATATTGTTGAGTGCGGCGTAAACCTAAACTCACTCACGCTTTATATACACATTGTTTTGAACAAAAGGCTGACGTAACCTCGTCATGTTTTGTTCGACCGCCGTTGTCCGAATCACATATTTCTCTCATTATTTCCCCGAACCAAAGCATAAATAATTGCAAGTGGAAAGTAACAATTTTCTAATACGTAAAACAAATTATTAGGAATTGCATCTACAAGTAAACGCGGGTTCTATAGATAACAATGTCTTATGTCTTTCGTTATATGTCAACGAGCCAATAATCATTAATTGATTGATATTTCAGAATGAATGGCCGATATAAAAGCATAACTTCCATCTGTTATTCCAATAATTATTTATAACACGAAAACCACAAAATCGTAAACTGACTGTCATATAGTGACTACAGAAAAATGTGTCATATCCGTATACATGTATATATATTGACATGCCTCTTTATATATTGAAATATCTAAATGTCTCGAGTACGTTTTCACCTAATGCGATCTGATACAGTGAAAAGCACAGATTTAATGTAAAATCTAAAATATTCAGTTTTTTATTGAACCCCGTTTACTCGGAACCCACATATCCGGAAACTCCACCTTCCGGACGATTTTTATGCGAAACGAAACCTACGTTCATTAATTGTACTCGCTTAACCGGACCCCGCGCTTCCGGACCTGACGGCGAATTTTCAAACCATTCCTACAGATTTCCTTTGAAAAATGATCCAGTTATCCGGACGGAGAGATCTGTGCACACGTGCATGTGTATGTGTCACGTCAATACCGTTCACCGCACGACTATGTGATTTTGATCTGTCGGAAGGCATTTGATGTGAATTGATTAATTAGCCATAAAAACACGAGGAACGCGTGTCACTCAGGTTGTTCATAAGGATTTGGCGGGTGTGAGAACATCTCATTACTAACGAAAACACATGCTAAGTAGGATTAAGGTAAACTATACTGTAATTGTACTTATAAATCGACCCCTACTATCTGTCGCGATGCAAGTTAAAAATAGCCTCCCACATGATCTAAGTCATGTGATCCCGTCCGGAAGTTTACTTTCTGCGGACAGCATAAGTTCGACGCGATGCCATATGTTTTTAGGGCATTTAAATTAAAAAAAAAGAATATGCAGTTGGCAAAACAGAGACTTTTTGTCACCGATTTACGTTTTACACCTAACTTACCACCTGAAGCTCCACACGCTACATGACAACGTGACAAAATTAATGGTAACCTGCTTTCCGTCTTCCATGTAATATCGGTACACGTATATGTTATGATGAATCACTGCTATTACTATTGACTGTTGATTTATTGATGTACGAACGTGAAATTTGTTTGCCGTCACTGTTATCACTGTTTGCTTGTTTGAGCCACTTAACCGGGCGTCTCACTATCCGGACGATTTTCGAGTGAAACCAAAACGTGCGGATAAACGGGGTTCGACTGTATCTAAATTAGAATATATGATATCATTAAATCCCGTTTTGAAATCTAAAAATATGAACTTGTGATCACGATAAGTGATTGTTTGATATAAAAAGTCGGGAATGTAGTTTAAAACGATGCCTCATGAAACTGTCAATTTCTAGTGTCCTCCTCCGTGATGTTGCTGGAATATTGCTAAAAGCGGCGTGAAATTAAACTCACTCACTCAGTCATTCACACACACACTCACTCACTCATAGAAATGTTCTTTTACAGTTCAGAAGAACCTACATCATAGGACCAGACCATCGACCATGTTACAAACAAGCGCGAGACTCGCTGTCATCCTCCTCCTTATCTTATGTCCGATCTTCTTGGACGGAGCCAACATTCTCATGTTTCCGGGACCCTTCAGCCATTTTGGGGTCATGTCTCACATAGCTAAAGAGCTGAGCAGAGAAGGCCACAAGATTACATTCATTACGTACAAAGCACAGTGGGTGAAAAAAGCCGACCATTTCAACCTGTGGACCTATAGCGACGACAACTCCGACTATGAGAAAGTGATGGAGGAGGTGTTTGCGGACGCTCTCGCAGGAAGGAGTCAATACGAAGGTGACAAGATAACCCGCGGACAGGCGGCCGTTGATAAACAGATGAGGGACTTTTTCGAATCCGTACCTAAATTTCGTGCTGCAGCAGAGAAAGAAAAATTTGACTTGGCTGTTGCGGATGCATTTATTGTTCACGGAATGCATTTCATCAAATCTCTCAATCTGCCATTAATTGTATTCGCCTGCGGGGCTTTTGACGCTGTTCAGCACGCCCGGTTGTCACAGACACCTTCCCCGTTGGCGTATGTACCAGTTGGTTTCACACCCTTACAGTTAACGGATCGGATGTCCTTCCTGGACCGGTTGACCAACACTGGGCTGTACGTCGCCAATCAACTGGCCCTTAAGTACTACTTTTCCACCATGAATCAATACGCCAGGAACTCTTTGCCGGAAGTGCAGCACCTGTCGTATGAAGACATCATGGCGGACGCGGAGTTGTGGCTGGCTAACACTGACTTCACCCTTGAGTTCCCGCGACCTCTCACCCCAAACGTGGTGTATGTGGGCGGGTTAACCACAAAGGATTCACAGCCTCTGCCGAAGGTAACAGTCTAAGTAAACTTATTCTCATTACTTTTCGTTACACTCCACTACTGAGTCTAACAATATCTTATGGGAGGTCGCGTCAGGTAACCTTTGAGACTGACCAATCAAAACACAGCTTACCAAATCGCGAAAGAGCAAATTCGCACATACCTTTTGAACTTTTTATCTGTAAAAGGTTCGTACCCGAACGATTCCGAATGCTATTTAGCGTACGCTCACTTTCGGGTGATGCACACGGCGTACGTACAACCATGACAACGGTCAGTAAACAGTCGCTGAAAATGGTGTTTTGAGCAATATTCAAAGATGCTATCGTGCGGAAATATTAGCTAATGGTAACCATGTCAACAGAAACCCCAAAGCGTATATACTGCAGGTCAAATAACTGTGTAATATGCGGATTTTTGTTGGTGAAGAGATCTGTGTCAGTGACCTGAATATTTTGAAAGTCCCTCCTATCCCCAAATAGTAGCCGTTGTCTGATTGGTTAAATCTATTTAACCGTTTGATTGGTCATTGGTCGCTCAAAGGTTACCTGACGTGACCTTTTACTAGGTTTTGTTAGATTCGGCAGTGGAGTGTAACGAAATACACTGAGACTAAGTTTACTTAGACTTCCGAAGGTAAAAGACTAACATTTAGTCACTGAATGTGTATAATTGTGGTAGAAACAGATAGTTCTTTTTCGGTCTAAAAGGAGCCCTTCTAAGATGGGTGACTCAGACCCTGTGCAGAATTGCTTCATTTAGAGAGGACTTCACCTGAGGAAACATTATGCGGTTCAGAGACTGTGACACAGACTACAGAAGGTAATATCCATATGGTACTGTGACTTCGACTGTTAATACATTCACTGTTGAAGGCCATAATCACGTACTTGATAACTCCAGTTTTATATAATTTCATCACAGAAAGGTATGTATACACTACAGAGCACAACAAGGTCGTCAGTACCCACAACAAAGGATTAAGTCACCCATACACACAATTACAGGTCCAAATTCAAACAGCGATTCTTTCCAATTCAAAAGGCTATGCAGGTGAATGTACCCGAGGTAAATGTTTGTGTAAATGTTTGTGTAAATCTTTGCATGAGTTTATCCATACTTGGTAACTGGGAATGTTACCTCCATCCGCCAAACGACCCAATCATGTTTTGCTGGTAACATTTTCTCGGTGCTAAAGATAGCCACCTAGTCAAATATGTTACACTGGTAACACATATGTTACGTATAAGAGACCCGTGAACACAGAGACGTCAGTTTCGACACGAAGGTATAACGATGAAAGGTTTCAAGATATGTATCGTAATTGAAGGTAGGTATATAGCCTTGGGTGACCAAAGATGACACTTTCAAAGCGCTTACACTATGACTGTGCATGTGTGGACTATTCCAGGATGTGTGGTTCAGACGTTTGTTGTCAGTTTACTAACCGCCATCGTAACCGACTGCTGTGCAGGCAAGCATTATGCAAATTATGGGAAGGGTGTGTGTTTTCCGTATGGCTGGACATGTCTTTTCTGGAGTCATCGTTATCAGTGGTCACTTTGTATGACATTCACTGCCTCTTGTTGTTTACCCAGTGAAAACTGTTTCGTTCGATAATCGAGACAGGTTAGTCTCTAGCGTTGATGTTATATATTTTGGTCTTTGCTAGGATCTAGAGAGTTTCCTCGCAGGATCTGGAGACGCCGGCGTCATAGTCTTCAGTCTCGGCACCACCGTCAAGGATCTAGATGCAGGAACTTCTCAAGCCTTTGTTGACGCCTTCACGTCTCTGCCTCAACGCGTCATCTGGCGTTACGGGGGAGCCAAGGTCCCCTCTGTGCCAGGCAATGTCAAGATCTTGAAGTGGATACCACAGAATGATCTCCTTGGTAGGTTCTAACAATGTCAGTGTTATGAAGGATATACAACCTACTGGTATACTATACTTAGTTCTAACAAAGACATGGTCGTGAAGGATATACAACCTCCTGGTATACTATACCTCGTCAGTTCTAACAACGCGAAGGTCGCGAAGGATATACAACCTACTGGTATGCTACACTTAGTTCTAACAACGCGAAGGTCGTGAAGGATATACAGTCTGCTGCTATACTATACTAGGTCGGTTCTAACAATATCAAGGTAATGAAGGATATACCATGGGATGACCGACTTCCTTCTTGACAAGTGTTAGATGAGCCAGCGCAGTGAACACGTTTGTAACATGCTGGTGGGGAAAGTAATCTGGACGAATACACTTGGTTGCTACAGGTAGATTGGCGATTAAGCACGTGCAATGTATACTGACCGTGACGTGAAATCAATACCCCTGCTGTTTAACACGTGTCTCGTAGAGCGACGTAGTTCAGCAAAACACCATCACGACACGATTCGCACGAGGAAATTGAACTTTTCAATATTGAGACGACAACCTGTTTCCCTCTTATTTCAAATGGAATGTTCTGGAGGGCCTACCCATATATGCACGTTGGAGCCATGTCGTGGCTCATCTAATACTTGTCGAGCAGTAGACAATGTCAACAGTCCTAACTCCACACCACAGAAGGGCCGACTCGTATAGCTCCAGCAAGGGGCAACACGTAGGAAGTTGAGGGAATGGCTTCTCACAGGATTGACGTCAAGTTCCAGACGCCGTGTCTGCAGTGTTTGAATCCCAGGTGATGATATTGGCTGTTACACTACTTTGTATTGCATTTGTACATTTTCATAATTCTAAGATATTCCTTGGCAGGCCATCCTAAAGTGCGGTTGTTCTTGAACCACGGAGGTATCAGCGGAGTAATGGAGGCAATATACCATGGTGTTCCGATGGTGGCCATTCCGATATTCGGCGACCAGTTCGACATTGTTGCTAGGGTCGTTGCTAAGGGGTTGGGTGTGAGGATTGACGTCACGAATACTACGAAAGCGAGCATCTTGTCCTCTGTACAACAGGTGCTTGGTGATAAGAGGTAAGTGTGAGTGGGTGCGCGCACGTATGTATGTATGTTCGCTTCACTACACAATATTAAATCTGCACAAAACAAATGTGAGAATTTACAAATGCAAGGTATGTCTAGTTACTGTGTTTTAGTTCTTTAAAGATACTAACAGGTAAAAAGGGCTTTCTCATATTGAGACACGAATGACGTTTATCAGCTCTCAATTGTCACCATTTCTGGTTTGGATTTACATTGCCTATGACTATGTAAATGCCTTGGACAGTCGAGCATGGCTGAGCCTAGCAGTGGTTGATATAATGACCATCAGTCTGGACCTGGTTGCTATGACACGCTAGCCAACGCCTGATCCGATATAGCTCCCCCCTCTTTTCCGTGATATAATGGCAGTGGGGACCGTCATACACATATCTCAACACCAGAAGTGCGTCACACATTGTACCCATTAAGGGAATCAAACCCGGACCAGTGTGATGAGCTAGCGTTTTAACCACTAGGCTACCCCAACGGTCGTGCGTTTAAGTGTAGTCACCTGTCTATCAATGGTTTGAATTTATAGGTTTCATGACACTTCGAAGAAGATGTCGGCGATCATGAAATCACGCGAACAACATCCCATGAGAAGGACTGTCTACTGGATCAACTACATCCTCGACCATGGTGGGCAGCATCTACGACCGGCGTCGCGGGACCTCAACTTCATCCAGTACTTTCTTCTCGATGTTATAGCGTGTATTGTGGGTGTCGCTGTCGTGTTCTTGTGGATACTGAAATGTCTTTGTTGCTGTTGCCTTCGTTGCTGTTGTAAAAAGAAAAATACTAAACCCAAATTAGAATAAACTTTAGGGTGGAGGGTTCAGTGACTGTCTCCTAGGATCACTGTAAACTTTTTCGATATGCTTTTTTGTTGTCTGTTAAACCCCATACTCAGCAATATTCCAGCCACGTGACAGCGGTGTGCAAATAATCGTGTCTGGACCAAACAATCCAGTGATTGGCATTATGAGTATCGATCTACGCAGTTGAGATATGATGGCATGGATCGATCAAGACAGCTAGCCTGACCATCCGATTCCGACTAGTCGCTTCTCACAAGGATGGGTGACTGTCGATTCAAATCCGGGTCTCGGTTTCTGAAGAACGATTAACTGCAATGTAAATGGTTGGAAAATATGATTTAATGGGATTCGTTTCTCGGAAATCTCTTAAACATTCACCTCTCGAGAATTGCTTTGCAGATGATCCTTTTTGCTTACCTCAATCAGAAATCTCAGTTGTGTGCCAATCCCCTCTCGAAAAGGATATTGAGTCATTTAAAAACACATTTGACCAATAAGTACGAGAATAGCTTCGAGTTGGAATAAGATCACTTATGGTCGAAGTACAACTAAGTAGATTCATGCTCCTGATGCCAACATCTTTTCTGGATTCATGTTTTACAGACCACGGTCTTATATGTGTGGCAGGAATGTTGCTGACTGCATAGACATTGAACAGCGACTTGTCATCGTCCTGGATGACGAACTTTGTCATTGGACTATAAAGTGGGGGGTTGAAGAGAAAGGACATATATGACCCTTTGGTTTGACATCATGTCCGCTTTACAGCTGTATGATGACGTCGGTAGGAGTGCTTCAGAAATGGACTGATAACCTTTCTGTTTTACAATTTCGTGATAACCTTTCTGTTTTACCGTTTCATGATGACCTTTCTGCTTTACCACTTCGACAACCAAGATGTGATTTCAGATTTGCAGGGTGTGCTTGGTGTAAATGTTTACATAAGAACTCCGACTGAGCAAATCTTGTCGGTCACGAAGCTAATGTGTGAACAATAGTTACTCATAAAGCCCAGTACATATGAAGTATGTTTTGTTTTTACAGACCAGAAATCTACCTCGAATAATCAGAATTTCAGTGTAAATCTTTCAATACAACTATTTTAATGTGACGATTGTTTGTTACTTGTCATGGTAATATGTCCCGTCTCTAGTATTGGTCGAAAAAGAATCGAACGCCTGGTTTGTCGCACAACAACTTGCTCCTACTAATATGCTAAAAGTAAATGGATAGACAGTTTGAATGAGTGAGTGACTCTACTTTTATCCCTTTTTTGGCAATATTCCAGCAATATCACAACCGCAAGACAACTTCATCATGTCGAGAAAAACCGGACTAGCTATTCTTGACACGTTCATAACATCTTATGTCCATTCCAAACGCGTTAGCTAAGATCAAAGTTAAGAACTCTTAGGGGTACGAACGGTTCGAGAAAAGGGCCCAGGATATGTGTAACCTCCCACAAATGGCTTGATGGCATGGAGCCTGTTTGAAACTTTTGTGCTCCAGCGTGGTGCTAGTGATCGTTCACATCATGTCCAGTGGAGAGTAGGAGATCTGAATTGAGGAAGTGATTTTATTTAGAGCAGTTTTTGACGACGCATCAGCCTCCAGGTTGTAGCCGGTGCCATCATGCCTGGGTAGCCAACAATGCCTGATATCTTTTGTTCAACCAATGATACAATTAGTACTGCTGATACTTCAAACTTTCACCTACGAATGGATTTCGATTTTTGACAAACTTTCAGAAAATATAGTTAGAGACTAAAGTAACTGTGACTGATACTTTTCTGCAGCATACATTTTTGAAATTTGAATTCATACTTTAATAACATGTCTTGAACACATTTAGAGAATAGCCACAGTCATTCTTCACGCTTTGTTTGCTCAGTCGGTTTGACTCAAAAGCGGACAGACGAATTGTAATAGTCCAACTGGAAAACATGAAATGCTGAATGAAATGGTGATCATATTCAAAACATCAGATCAACTCTGAGGTTTTCCACAATTTAAACCCCCAAATATATATTTTTCACCAAAATTCCATTACGATGTTGACACAATTCACTATTTGTTACGAGGGAGGAATACCAAGATAGGGACAGCCTCAGGACAATGAATCAATAACTTTGATCTGCAGTTGTGCACGTGCTTTACCTGGCTGAGTGAAACTTGTGTTTGCCCAGGTCTGTCCATTACGTGTTCTTTATATTTCTTGTTTATACATTTATCATTGAAGTGCACGTTCATGCATAAACGAACTCTTGATAGGTATGTTGAGAGACTAAGTGCTTCAGACAATATGTCCAAATATGGCAATTGTGTATTAAGTGTAAACAACATGTTAAGAGCATTATTCCTGCTCTTCAAACCTTTAGGGCGTACTCTTAATAAATGTGCTTCATAAACATATGCTGATATGATCTTCCGGTAGTAAGCTGGTTCCTGGCTCCCTTTGCGATATGCAAGCTTACTTCCGGTAACAGATTTCCGGTGGCCAGCGTTTATTCAAGAACCAATACTGATTCCATGTTCCCGACCGCTAAATATGACTTTACTTGACCGGATCAAGTGTAAAACCATGGTTGGTTGTCACAGCTGTTGACAGTTGTAATACTTTGCTAATCTGGGGATGATTAGTTCGGAAAACTCTTATTCCTTCAAGGATTATTGGTTATTATCATTTCTTTACTTACTGTCAACTGATAATCATGAGATCTTTGGAAAGAGTATGAATCGTTGTTTGTCATCGGAAGTACTGAAGTCTCGCGAAGTACCGGACTTACTCACGGGTCCTCAGTGGAGACAGAATACAACAGTGGAACCTGTTTTCAGGTTATGATTTTGTCGCGTTTATATGCAAACAGGGCCCTTCAACTTTGTCTACATGCGACTGAATTTACATATCACATAATGACACTATCCTGACTGGTAGTAAGTCTGGCTGAAACTAGGCGTTACAAGACACAGCAAACAATATCGACCATATTTAGTATCTATTTTGTAGTGGCCTTGAACATTTCTGATACAAACTACTTATGAAATTATTGACCAAATGTAATTTTATTGTTGAAATAGCACTTTGTTTGAGGCATCGAACTTAGTGTACATTTAACATTTTCTTCTCAACCAAGGAAGGAAAATTTTGGGACTCCCTGATAACCCACCATTTTGAAGTATTCTTTTCACTTCATTTAAAAGATCACATTAAATGCTCAAACAAGTATGTCAAACGTTATTTACATTAGCGCCATGTCAACAAATTTCAGATTTCTGACGAAAAAGGGAGAATTACGTTTTCTTTTCTTTTCGTCACATAAACACCACGTTATGTTTCGATTGTGCATTGTGACCTAAACACCACATAGCATGACTGAAGCTGACATTTCGTTCGAATGATTTCGTGTGAGTGGTTCGGTAAGTAGTGTGCAAACTTTGTACTAGATTGTTTGGGTGAAGAACTGGACCATGAGTAGACATAGATGGTCCTTGAGGACGTCCTTGAGGAGGTCCTTGTAAATGACGCAAAACAGAGGAATGATTGAAGCAGTGGTTCCGCCTAGAAGAGAACTTAGGAATGAATAGTGTTGATTAACTTTCTTTGAGCCTTGAGTAAAATATAGCTTGAATGCAAAAACATCTCGGTGTAAAAAGATTGAAATGTCTGAATGACGACGAACGGTAATCCGCCATATCGGGTAACCAATGACAACAAAGTGTTGTCAGAGACTTGGAGTGGTCATACTTGCAGAAAGTAAATAACACGTGAAGGGTTGTTATTGCTAGTTTTATAATTTATGATCATCCACAAGGCCAAAGAGGTCGCCAAATAGATTGCAATTTCTTGGAGAGCTTCTACGATCAATACACTTCTTATTAGATGTGTTTAATGGATATCTCTTTTTCCAATATACAACCAGGTCTATCGCAGAACGGAACTCGATTTAGAATCAATTGTTGTGGATCAATATTAAGGTTGGTGTAAGTCACCTGTAGGTCAGAATTTCATTATTTCATGGGAAGCACATCGGCAGTATCAAATACAAGTATTGGCCTATGGACAAGCTAGCATTTGTCGCACTAATGGCTGTGTTTGGTATTGGAGTTGACATATCAAGAGCAGGTAGTATGCATTCAATTACGTATTAAAATATATATGAGAAAGTTTTCCTAACGCCGAAACAAATAATATTTCCACCTCACCATACATGTCCCCTTGAAGGGACATCGCCACAGGCGATCTCCGCTAAACCGGAAGTGTCATCTGCTGGACGATAGGGGCTATTTAATAATAACTGCTTTAGGTTCACAAGGACAATGTAACTTAAATGTAGATTAAGTAAAGGCTTAACACGTTTCGTAAAAAACTCTATATGTATCATTAAATTCGACAGTTGAGATCAATATCAAAGCAAAGTATCTTTCTGTCACTTGACGTATTCTGTACGCTTCAAACAACAGTGGAATAAAGCTTATGTTTTTGTTAAAGTTTATGTTGTGTTTAATCATACTTGAAGATATGTGTCTTCTTTTCTAAAGAAGTTTTCTTGACCTCAGAAATTTGTTCATGTTTATTTTACTTTTACGCTTTCGTAAACCCAAAGATTGCACTCACGACCCAGTTGTCTACAACGCTCTGCATAATTTTATTCTTTGGTGGTTCAAACCTAGGTCGTGTTTTAAATCGTACTGTAATCGCCGATTTCACCATAGAGTTAAACGCTCAAAGCCTGCATGACTCTGGGCTGAGACACCGTGATATAACTGGTAGAGCCATGTGACCGGGTGTAAAAACCTTAGAGTCAGCTTCATGTACAGACTCTTTGCCTCTTTGCGTGTAGTCACAACCCATAGTGTACAGTATACACAATTGGGGTCTTAAAAGAATCCCCTAATCCGTTGGTATATGTCCAGATGGTGGCCACATGAATACGTGCAAACACAGGATTGCGGGTACAGCAAACTGCAGTAAACATGGACAAAGTGCTGTGATTATGTGTCCCAGTCCACCCTGCTGTGAATGGCTACTTTGGTAGGAAGATAAAGACACAAAGGACTCGGTGCACCTAGAGGCAGCAAGAGTTGTATGATCCCAAGGGAGTTGAGACAATACAATGTGATGTTAAGACTGGCATTCAACGATCGAGGGGAAAAAATTCCATCATGGATATGTGCGCTGTATAAATATCCCACAATAATAACAGGAATTCTGCCCTAAGCAGCCCTACCTCAGGAACCAAGTGCTCAATAAATACTCAGGCCAGATATGTGATATATCACGCATTATCAAGACAAAAGCAGCTTCTATCAGACAGTATCTGTCCGACAGCAAATTATAAGTACTGGTATGTCTTGTTCATGAAAACGAAGCTCGAGCATTCAATGTTTTAATGTGCCATATCTATCCTGTGAAAGATATAATTCCTCTTGGCAGCATTGGTCATAGTAGGGAGTGGTTTACAAACTCGATATACCATAAATTGCCGTTCCTGATTTAGGAGTTAAGCGTGGTAATAATCTTCGGTTAGAAGTCTTTAGATCTGTCCGTTTTCTTTGTGTGGGAGTATTCTACTTTCGTTTGCCAAATTGAATTTCGCCAGGCTTAGGAAACTAGCATCCGAAGTTCTCATCATGTTTTGATAAAGTGACCCAAAACTGTCTGCAATTTGACATTTCACTGCGAGGATCCCGAACCATATTTTCAACATGTTTATAGGCGGCGTTTACAAATGATTGTTGATCGCTCGGTTTCGGGCACATGCCAGCATAAACATCGGAACATAAAAAGTTGCAAAAGGTAAAAAATCTCTAGTAACGCGTGTGATCGTCTCCAGCGTTAAGGCATGCCTCGACACAACGTCGCAGAGAGTGGACACGTCGTCTGATGTCGTGATATGATACCAGTAGTCGTTGTCATTGCAGCACCTGAATCGCACGCATTCCTGGTCAACAGAGGCGGTGAACGCTTTCAGCTGTGACGTTAGAGTTGGTCCCACAGGTGCTCAGTCACATACACCACCATCAGGTCTGTTGCTTTCATTTGTGAAAAAATCTCGACCCCCAATTTCGTTCCTTCTACTGACGAACATTCCACCTACGACGTCGTTGTACACGCGTCAACGTCATGCCGTTAGGTAGGCAGGGATATCATGTGCACGAAGACGTCTGCTCACTGTCCATCTGCTGACTCGATGGCCAAGACTTATTCGCCGCTAACGTCACAGTTACATATGTTCCTCAGATAAAGCACCCGTAAATAGTGATCTTCCTAGGGTGATCCTTGGTCTTCAACTCCTTGTCCTGTCTGCTGTCCTGCCAGTTCTGTCTCAAGCGTGTGACCAATCCTCCAGTTGTTGGTTTTGCGAAATCCATGATTCTTGCAACATGAGAATACGTGGCTCCAGCCTCCAACATACTAACTGGTCGTTGCATTTGCTCTGATGTTAATCGAGGCATGTTTTGTTTGTCATACATGGGCAAGTGATGACAGAGAACAGGTATGCTCGTTTTTTATATACGTATTGCATACAAGTACTTTTCTGTACGTGCGGGAAGCTCTTTGGCGCTCGAAGACATTTTTACCGCTTAAGATATGAAGCAGGTGCTTTTCCTTCACATATAATGGTTAATGTGTCTTTGTGAGCCAATTGTAATAATTCTTATTTGGGGGACGTTTCTTTTGTACGTGAGTGAAGACTTCGTTTTCATATCTTGTGACTGGTAGGAAGAGGAATTATAAAACAAAGCAAAACATGTTGAAACACTCTTGTACTTTGGGAGTTCCACTCAGCCCAATCACTCACTCACTCACTCACTCACTCACTCACTCACGATCTCGCTACTATCACGATCTTGCATAATATTTACATTTTACTGTTTTAACTTACTGAATGAAACAGGAGTGGCTGAAGCATATGTAACACTGTTAGTGAACGTCAGTACACTCAGGGTCGTCGGTACAAATTCAGAATGCCAATAAATTCAGGACATTCGATACAAATGAGGAATGTCAGTCCAATCAGGAATGTCAATAGACTCAGGAATGTCAGTGCACTCAGGAATGACAATACAATAGGAGTGTCAATACAACAAGAAATGTGAATACACTCAGTAATGTTAATACGCTCAAGAATGTCAGTGTACACAGGAGTGTCAATACTCTCAGGAATGTGAATACACTCAGGAATGTTAATACGCTCAGGAATGTCAGTACAAATGCACATACTCTCATGAACAGCAATACAATCAGGAATGTCCGGAGTATAGTTGTCCATGGGTATTCCGATAAGTGTTCAACAACATTTTGTGAAAGATTGATCTCAACCAGAATGCCCAATCGAGGATGGTCTTGATAAGGAAAAGTTCCATAACATGAAATCCAAACAGCCTGCAACATACGAAGGTATCCGCTGAGCTCCGATCGGTCCCGTGTTCAGGCACTCTTGGATCACCGCAAGAGATGTCTGTGGGTGGTCGGAGCATACCACGAACGGTGACTGTGAACGGTTTACACATTAATACTGGATACCCATGTCTCATTTGTCGCAATAGATCATTGATGATTCCACTGAACTGGATCAACTGGATAATATGATGGCTAAGCTTTTCGGTATGATCAAGCCATCAGATGAAACAGTGTCTGTGGAGGTGATTAGAGGATAAGTATAAACGAAATATTGTTTAAAAATACAAAATGCTGACAATTTCTACGTTTTCTTTAAAACATTGTCCCTTGGCGGTAGAGTCAGAATTGATATCATTTTGCTAAAGGCCACATGCAATGTAAAAGACAACTTTGCAGATTCTGATACCTTTCTAAAGCACTAATGGAAATAAATCATCAAAAATGCAAATTCACCCCTCCAAAAACTCGATGAAAATAAATCCGCGAAATCGGAGTTTAAACGATTCACTAATTTTCCAAGAGCCGGCTAAGAGCATCGGCAAATGAACCAGTGGCCAATGAAAAGGCTTCGTTACACGTGAGTGCACACCCACAGGCTCTGACTGGGTTTTGTGTCGCGGCTGCTTCGCTCCGAGGGAGATGAATCCAGGTACAAAATATTGCACTTTTGATTTGCGATTACACGCTTATAATTTTGTTTATTTGTATTTTTTCTTAATCAGCTATGCATTTTATATATCATGAATACGTGATAAATGTGGCTTAATCATGCTTCATTTTTTCGGTTGCATGTGACCTTTAAATTATTATCTACCCGTGAAGGTCCGGGTTAGAATAGGCCTTCAGCAACCCATGCGTGACATAAAAGGCGATTGTGCTTGTCGTGAGAGGCGCCTAACGGGATCGGGTGGTCAGCCTCGCTGACTTGGTTGACACATGTCTTCGGTCCCCATTTGCGCAGATCGATGCTCATGTTGTTGATCACTGGATTGTCTGGTCCAGACTCGATTATTTACAGACCGCCATCATGTAGCTGGAATATTGCTGAGTGCGGCGTAAACCTAGACTGACTGACTGACTGACTAATTAAAGTATTATCATCATGAACATTATATTCTAAGATGAACTCCTAGTGCGTCAAAAAGGAAAAGTGTTGCACAACCGTGGCCTAAATCACCAGTAGATATCTGAGGTTGAATATATCCTTTTAATAAGAAGTTTGTGGGTAAATTCCATTAACGTTACGCAGTGCATCTTAATGGATTCACCACTACAGTTATAAATTGACATTATAAAAGATAGTGATAAATCGATGCTGCAAACCTTGGTGCACTACGTTTATCTTTTAGAGCTCTTTGATCTGTCACCACCCAAAACGATTGGCATACAGAAAGTATTGCTGTTTGAAAGTTATCATGCTGCTTTTACATCACCTTTTGTCTTGTTCATGTAAAGTGGTGGTTGAGGACATTTGGTTTTGGAAAAGAACCACTGATAACCTTACTGTACCGAGACAGGTGGAAGAATGGGCCTGGTTCTATCAAATATTAACATATTATACCAAACCCTGTGTTGCTACACACGATGTTTAACAGGTTTTTGTACATGACGCAGATCTTCCAGCTCTGCGAGGTAAATATCAGCTATTCCGGATTATATGCTGAGTGATCAGCTCGTTAGCTCTATTGGCCTACCTGGCATATAAACTGGTACATACAAAATGAAATCAGATATGATATTTACAACTTTGTTAAATTTAGATATTACACATCACCAAGCACAACATCAGGCTGAACGAAGCAGAATCAGAAGCTAGAAGAAGGCAATCAAGAAATCAAGAAATCTCTAAACAAAGACCAGATCTAGTTGCAAGATCAGATCGGTGATCATCAAAGGAGAAAGCAGTTCCCATTTATATAATGAACAAGAGCATCAAGAAGTTAATTGGGAAGTACGGGGACTGGTCAAAATGTTCTAAGCCTTCATAACTTCTATACTGGTGACACCAACTAATCTTAGGAGTGTTGTTTGACAGTGCTCTAACATCATGTCCACTGCTCCACTTGAAAAAATAAGTTGTCCATCCACAAAGTTTGTTTTTACCAGAATTTTTCCCGTTAGCATTTGCTGTTAAGAACGCAAGAGTGGGTTGTGTCCTCATGAAATGGGGCGATCTTAAAGATCACCCTTGATAACAGGTGATCAATTCAGGAAGATGATCATACGGAGCTTGATCAGCCGATACAACAGCTGATGAAGGTCGACTTACAATAGGCACAGAGCAAGTGGACCCGTGAAAAGGCCCTCAGCAAACTCATGCTTGCCATAAAAGGTGTCGGGATCGGGTGGTCAGCCTCGCTGACTTGGTTGACATTTGTCATCGGTTCCCAGTTGTGCAGATCGCTGCTCATGTTGTTGATCACTGGATTGTCTGGTCCAGACTCGATTATTTACAGACCGCCACCATATAGCTGGAATATTGCTGAGTGCGGCGTAAAAGTAAACCCACTCACTCACAGAGTAAGCGCAGCATGAAACGTGAGTCGCACTGCAATGGTTTGACTATGGTTGTGAGTGTAACGGGGCTGTGGATAACATCATTCGTCATAAGAATCAAGGAGTGTTCCCGTCGAAGAGGAACATAATTACATACCTAGAACAGATGAAACGTTAGCTGGATCTGCAAGCTGTGGAGACGTTGCTTGTACGCAGAACTTGGAGGTTTAAATTCCAGTACTAATATGTGTAGTTCATTACGATCTGTCTTCAGTCCTCTTCGGTTCCACTGTTCAACAAATCATTTCTTCCTGGTGTTAATTAGGGATCATCGTCGTCCAAGAGGTTGACCCGATTTTTTTGTTGCTTCAGTAGTTTGCCGATCTGGTGTTAAGTCTTGCCAGTGTAGGGAATGGAAATTTTCACCGTTGCTGGTTCTTCTGTTCTTGGTAGTCGATGGTGAAAGAGTGGAAGCAATGGTACTGTTGACTACCAGAAATTTGGGTAGATAATCGGTGAGGCCAATGGGCGCTTCTATGACATTCTTTGACTTTATTTCCTTTTGAAGATTAGTAGGGCAGATGTTCTTGACTCTCCAAGTAAGTGTGGATATTATGCCGGTCTTTACCCTGCAGTGGGTGGTTGGAGTGGTAGTGCATATATTGGTTTGTGTTTCGTCTTGCGGTGTACTGTGGCCAGGAGTGTATTGGTAGTGTCACGGATCACAAAGGCGTCAAGGAATTGCAGTGTGTTGTTGGTTTCTGGTTCCATGGTAAGTTTGATACGGTGGTGTTGGCTGTTCAAATGTTGTAGTAGCTGGTGTGGATCTTGGTCGGAATATTCTGGTCGAGTTTAAAATAACGACTTAGTCATATGAAATGATGGTTCAGATACATACAGACATCCATACACAGGAACATATTCAGCTTTTAAACCATGGTTAGTCCACGACGACTGGAATGTTAAAGTGCTAACTGGCATTAATATGAAAAACATCGTTCTAATATATTGAAGCCTGAACCTTCTGTGGACGGTCCTGATGCTATGTAATGTTTCTGTTTGACTTATTAAAATACATAGCCAACAAGGGTATCCCCCAGATCATCCTCAGTTCCACACATTTGACAACCATCGATAAATGATGACTTTAAACAGGCAAAGGAAACAGACTCAACAAATTTCAGTCGACATCCTGTGATGTACCATTTGAATAAATTAAAGGTTTTAAGGAGTAAAATACAGCATACAAACTCCAATCTTGGCGAGACGATGTAGCAAGAATCATTCACTCTAAATTTCAAAGATTTACTTATTCGTTTCGACTGTGTGTCTAATATACCTATCTATATGAATATCTGTATCTATCTGTCCATCTACACATATGTATGTATGCGTGTATGTGTGTGTGTGTGTGTGTGTGTGTGTGTGTGTGCGTGTGTGTGTGCGCGCGCTCTCACATTCTCAGTACAGTACAATTATTGTACTTTGAGGTTTCATTTTAAAGCAGGTTATCACAAACCATCGTGATATATTTTAACAATTGCAGGATGTGTCAACCATAGGCTATAAGGATTCCTTGTCTGTTTCAGCGATCCCATGGCCAAGCTCATGGCCAAGCTCATGGTCAGGCTCATGGTCAAGCTCAAACGCCTCAGGCACAATTCGAAGAACGTCCTCAAGAACTGTTATAAGAGGTACACTTTAAGCTATATATTTTTTAAAATATATCTGTTGTTCTACAATTTCATACATGCCCTTTATTTGAGGGATCTTTGCCTTACTGCAGATCTGGTCCTTTGCCTTTCTGTTTTTGAGCGTCCTTTGCCTTACTATGGTTAGGAGTCCTTTGCCTTACTATGGTTAGGAGTCCTTTGCCTTACTGTGGTTGGGAGGCGTTTGCCTTTGCTGTGGTTAGGAGACCTTTGTCTCACTATAGTTGCTTTGTCTGACTATGGTTGCTTGCCAGATGCCAGTCTAGTAATTCCGGTGAATGACATACCAATATGAAATAGACACATAAAGGTAGACTCTTCACCACATTGAATTAAACAAAATAAAATATATGAAAAATCCACTGTACAAAATGTTCCTCTACTTAGGATTTTCAATTAAATGTATATATCTACACGATATATAGCGCCATCTATAGATTGGCAGTTTATTTTTGACCAATCAGAGAGCAGCTCACCGTTGGTACGATCCTATTGAGGGTGAAGGACAAACATGGTGGACTCGATCACTCGATACCGCTAATTTCCCAATAAAGTCGTGTACTGCAGGTAAAAGAATAACCTATCTCATTTGAGAGGTTGTAGAACGAAACCGGAATACCTAGCGATGACAAAAAGGTTATGTTTTTCGCCGATCGGGTGTTTTAAGTGAAATACAAATACATGGTTAAATCTGCTACCAACGGTGGCAGCATTACTTTCAGGTCTGTAAACTGTGCATGTGTATAATTGTTATGTGGAAGAAATATTTTAACCCATTGTTACGGTTAAGAATTTGCAGTAACAAAACGTGTAAGAAATCCTCTGTGAAGCAGCAAAACAGAGCAAAGACAAGTCCAAAACATTCAAATATTATTATTAGCAAAGAGAGCAAGTTATACAAAGTTACAACAAATACGTTTATTCCGTATACTTCTGGCATTCAAGTGAAAAAGTGACAAGTTGTCTGTCTGAGCAACGGGTCCTGGGTTAGACTCAACGTCACCATCAAGCTGAAGTAAGAATGGAAATAACAGGAGTATATTGACACTGAAGCAGCTATAGGAACAAAAACACCCAAGAGGCTTTCATTTCCAACACTGGCATGCTACATATGTTTATTGTATCAACACATAGGAACCTGAGTAATACATTTTTATCAGCAAGTAAACTTCTGATTTTCTAACATTTCTAGAAAATCTACTAGAACACGTGTAACAGATGAATAACCCGATCTCCACACAGTGTTGCATTATGTCAGTATGCATACAGCTTGTTGATTTCATGATATAGTGCGGATACCAGATCGGGTCGTCTAAAGGCATGACAATGGATTTGATAGTACATAACATCCTGTAATGCAGGATCTCTCAAGTGTTCTTAAGAGGAAGAAAGAAAATTAAATATCTACATTGATTCAGCATTGGATACAGGTATAATCGGAAGTGTAACTTGAGAGTTGCAAAGTTTAAAGATACGATTAAGAATAGTTTATACACAAAATTATAGACACATAAACACGATGAAAGACGAAATAGGTTGTGCGTTCATAAGATACTTACAATTGATAAATATATACTAAGCACATAAAAAAACCTAGCATACAAAAGTTTTTAAAAATCTAAATTTATCAAACCTGTGTTGTCACATAAGGATTTAAACTCAGAGATTAGTGACATGTATCTAACATGCATGCACGTGTCACGTTCCGTTACGTCAGTGGTCATTGAGACGTGCAGTACGTTGTTGACTTGAACGTGCATTCCTGGAAAGAGAAACACAGCAAATGATTGCCACGCAATTCTGTCACTTTGGAACTCAACCTCTGCCCTTGCGATCGTCCAAAAAATGAAATGGCTATTGAAACGCATGACATGCCAAGGATAACGCCTGCACAACGTCATGAAGCCACTGGGATGGTCTGTGGGTGAGCGTATCAACGACAAGCGGCTGCACATTTCCACTACCACCGGAACACCATTTCTGCACTGGTGAGACTCTACCAGAACACAAATGATGTCATCGATCGGTAACGTTCTGGATTTACACGTGTAACAATGCCAAGTCAGGACAGATGGATAAGAGTGACCCATCTTCGCAACAGGCTTCAGGCTGCAGTGATGACTGCGCGGACCATCCCAGGACATCCCATACGACCTATTCTGACACAGCGTCATCGGCAAGCTCGCCAAATGTGGTGCCGAAATCATGTCCGCAGCCCTTTTTTTGGTGGAGAAATGTTTTTATGGGTGAGACCAGGTTTCCCATGGTGATCTGTGCATGGGCAATGGACGTCAACGTGCCTGTTGATGCGTGGGAGAACATTATGCACAGGCCTGTGTCTTGGAAAGGAATCGCTTTTGTGATGGTTTCGTGACGATTTGGGTTGGAATCACAACACGCCAAATAACTCCTTTAGTTCAGGGCAACGTAACTGGTGTGGGCTACAGGGATCAGATTCTTCGACATATGGTAATTGCTTTTTTTAACACCACAACGTTGACTTACTGCTGTGGCCTGCAAATCCACCGGATCTCTCCCCGATAAAGCATGTTTGGGACGAAATGGACCGACGTCTACGCTGTCTTGCTCATCCGCCAGATACCGTCCTTGACCTTGCAACAGAACTTGAGAGAATCTGGCGTGACATCCCACAAGCCTTCCTTGCACGTCTGATAGGCTCTATGCGTAGTCGATGCACTTCTGTTCTCAATGCCTATGGACATACCCGTCTTTGAGCTTGTGACATGGTCGTTTAACTCCTGTCCTGCTTGTGGACTCGTGACGTCATTGTGATTGACTTGTTATGGTCAAATTATCCCTCCATTAAAATTAATATGTACTTTTGACATTGTTATGGTACTTATCAACTGGGATAATATTTTGACAATGGCCAGTTTCTTTATGTGCCTAGTAAACATAGTTACATGCTTACATTTACATACTCACATGTTGAATACCCATACCCATACATGAATGAGAAATACACTGAAGACATTGACGCTTATACTTGTCCAGGTCAGATTCACTTTGAATGACACGTATGAGTCCTTCCCACTATTCACAGATATAAACTCTGCCATCGTATATCCAGGTGGAATAGATCCTCTTAAGTCCGCAGGGTATTGATAGACCAGCTTTATCATGTGTCGTGTATTGAAATATCATTTTATGGTGATGTTTTAGTTAAATGGGTAATTCTGTCCTGCTGTATATATTTTACTGTCTTTTGGATGCAATTCAGTTCCCATTCCTGATTCAGATCCGATTTGTTTGCACCCAACATCATTCAGCTTTATTACTTTATTTAAAACCAAATATCTCCTCATGATATCACCACAATTGTCAAACATCACATCTAGACATGGCTTCTCCACACAGTCCCAGCAAAGGGCATGGTTTTCGAAGGGAAGCATAACAAAAATGTTTAACTCCCATGGGAGATCAATTATATTTTCTACCTTTATCTCTATTATCCAACTTAGAATGGAGTATAAACCTGGAACATTTGAAAAGTGAACAGAAGACAAGTAAAACCAAACACGTGCTGATATGTGCCATAAAGGAAAAACACACCTCGCATACATTGATGATATATAACAAATGATATATTTGTATGTACACATTCTCAGTGAAGTGGCATTTTCGGGTGGCATTCCAAAGCAAATTTTCAGATAGATTGAACATTGCAGACCATGCCAACCATATACTTTAGGAACTGCTGGTTTGTTTCAGTTAGCTCAAGCTCAAGCTCAAGCTCAAGCTCAAGCTCAAGCTCGTCTAGCTCGTCTAGCAGTAGCTCATCGAAGACTGTCACATCAACAACTAATGAAAAAGGTACAATCTGTTTATATCGTTGGAAGGTATCTGTAGTTTGACATGTACCTTGCCTCACTATGGTGTCCACATGCCCGTTTAGGATATGTTACTATTATATCTAATATATCTTCCAACGAAAATAAACCTTTTGATGAAATGGAATATGTATGTTGAAGCACATACGTGTTTTCTCGGTAAAAGACACTGTAACAATAACTAGCGATGTAGCGATGATCACTGCAGACGGTTCCTAAGATTCTGGAAGGTCAAGGCCATTCCACGCAACGGTCGGTAGGCCCGTATGCAAGCTGCACCAAGTCGTCCTCGTCAAGTGATGACCCAATGATATGGTTGCTGATGAAGCCACCGTCAACATTCGGCTGCGCAAGAGAACAGCCCGCAGATAGAGAAACTTTGGGGCCATTGTGACTCTGGGAGGTCCACTTCTGGGTCGATCATATGTCTGGTCTTCCATTTTGAAACAATGAAACAGCTTAATCATGCGGGTTTGTCTTGCAATGTTGCTATTGGAAGCAACCATATGTGACTTTCCTGGGGCCCGTTCCCGTTGCGCAGACGTAAATCTTGGCTTTTTCTGGTGAGAGTTATGTCAAGGGATTGTTCATTCTTCGCGACAAACAGGTTATATACCCTCTGTACATAAAGCGTTAGTACATGGGACAATAATCACAATTTTGCGAAAATGCGTGCAAAACACGTACCAATGCTTTTTGCTGCATTTTGGCAAATGAAACATGATGGTTGCGATCTATACAATCAGTGTTCTTCAATGCTTTCACTAGACAGAACGCACCAATTACACCTGTGTGCTTTCTTTTGTCCGTCAGTTTAGATACAGAGAGGAAAACACTGTACCACATGGACCTAAATCAAACAAAAGTTAAACACGCTTGTACATGATATTGACCCCTCGTCTACTGGGGGAATGTTGGGGCGTCTGCTCAAAATGGAAAGGAAAATGGTGCAAACATTGATTTGTTGTTGCTACATGGAACCACACTTCTCACAATAAATGTAAACACACTTACTCTTCCGCTGTCGCAACCATGACTATGTAGCACAATCGGAAACCCTTGTAAATGTGTTAGTGTTAGTGTGTGCCTCATAATTGTGAAAATAATAGGTATCCAAATTATAGGAAACTTCAGGGAAACGAAGAACCTCATTACGTTTGTTTATTGTCATTCACTAGCCTCAGCGATCAACCCCACTCCTTGTCCAACGTCGTCTGAAATAATCAGTTCAGCAAACGCCACCAAGGCCCGTCCATCCGCGGAGAACATCAACGTGGATTTTGTCCTACGATCTGGAAACGCCGAACTGTTTGACATTTCCAAGATGACAGGAGGTATCGGAACGTGCGCCAGTCAGTGCACAGAGTTGACAACATGCGTCTCTTTCGTCTTGGACCAGAATGGGACTTGTTATGATGGGACCAGTTGTAATCCTATCGTGCTACCGGAAACCGTGCTATTTTATGAAATGAGCGTGTTTCATTAACGTTCCGTTATCTTTCTTAATCATATTCGAATTTTTACCTCTTGACCTTCTACAGTCTAATGTCTGATGTTTTTTCCATACCTGGACTGATACCGTATGTTCCTTGTTTCTCTTGTCACCTAAACAATGGATTTGCCACCCACCTTTAACCATCTGATGGTGATTGGTAAACACATGTTTATGTGTAGACGGAATTTTGCAGCTGAAGTTTAGCAAATTTTTCTCAAGGTAAAGGGAAATATTTGGTCGCAGATACATATCTTCATCCCTTAACCTTCTGAATAAACACATATTTTCCGATTTCTTGCTGATCATGTGCTTTATGAGGGTATTTCTTTCTTATATATATGTGCATTGTGTTCGTTCGTTATTACCGCTAATTGCTAAGAGTTGTCAAGTGAGTATATTTCTGAAAATATCATTCCAAACACCAGGATTTGACTTCAAAGTAAGCACCGATGTCGGGAATCGAACTGGATCAACGGCGCGACGAGCGAACGCCGCCACTGAGAGTGTACTTACCAACCACTGCAATTTACAAGAAATCATGGTACACTGATAACCCAACTGTTTGATAGGCATTATAGAATTTGGTGGGTCTTTAATAAAGCATACGACTTCGTGGAGAACACCTCGTTTATCGCAACGTTCAAGTGTTGAGAAGCATATTATATACATATATAAGAATAGTATGTTGTGACAAATATGGACCAGAACCACCGATATCTCCGTTGACGCACTTTCCACCAAGGTCAAATTCCAAGTGCATACTTTTCTTTACCCTGGCTGCTTTGATGCTCATGTTGTTGATCACTGGATTGTCTGGTCCAGACTCGATTATTTACAGACCTCCGCCATACAGCTGGAATATTGCTGAGCGCGGCGTAAAACTAAACTCACTCGCCCAGCATATCACATGGTGCCATGAATGTAAACAGTTGTATGCCGCTTTTGACAATAGTCCAGCACTATCCCGTCGGGGAACAACGGAAATGGTCTTCACGCGTTGTACCCATGTAGGGAATCGAACCCAGGTCTTCGGTGTGACGTACAAATACATGCAAAAACGTGACATGGGTGGTATTTAACAGGAAGGTAGCTTGGTATTGGCATTCATGCTTCGATGATTTTAAACCGCTTCGGACATTTTATAGCACGTCAGATATTTTATGGTGAGCTCAAAGTGACCCAGGGCATTGCTAGTATTGTGAGACACTGCAGATTACACACAAGGACCAAAGTTATTTCATCTAAACATGAAACCTTCACTATGCTCGGAAATTATGACATAATGTGCTCACCTGTCCCTAACTGCAAACACAATACCGTCTATCTGTCTCTTGGAAATAATAATCGGTGAAGATCCGGGGTAGAGCAGACTTTCAGCAACCAATGCTAGCCATAGAAGGCGACTGTGCTTGTCGTAAGAGGTGACCAAAGGGATGACGTGGTCAGTCTCGCTGACTACGCCTAGTAACATACTAAGCTGTTTGTTTATTTTTTAAGATTTTTCTTACTTATTTGTATTTACTTATCCCCAATATACAGATCACCTGATCAAAGTCACTTTGTTTTCCTCTTAACCATTGGAAATCAATCTCAAACGGCACAATTATCAATATCAACTCCCTGGGAATCATACAACTCTTGCAACCACTAGGCGCATTCAAGGTTTGGAGTGATGATTTATTCGACGTGAATATAAACGACTCGATCCTCATATTAAGGTCATTGTGAGTGATGAAGTATAATGTAACGCCTACAGTATTGCATGAACGAATATGAAACATATGTTCTGTCGGTAGGCGTCTCAGTCTACGTTTAGCATAGGTGCTTACAGTTCTGGGCAGGTAAGCCGGCGAATAATTCCTTTTGTCTCATTCTCAATATTGCCAAATGACAGCAAACATTTTCCATCAAGCTGACAACAAGAGCTGGATTATTTTGTATTGTTAATATGTTTTTCAATCCAAATTGACAGATAAAACCATCATCAGTGTGTTTTCTGATGAAAAGGCATATCGATAAAACGCGCCCAAAAAGGCAGACATGGGAAAGATTCTCTATGACATTCGTGAAAGTGAAAATGCACGTACATGTCGTGACAACACTACTAATGAAGGTGAGTTGTAAACTCGCCAGAAATCATTTGGTTTTGATACAATCACAATGCCATGACCTACGAGAGATTAGAGGAATCAAGTCTTGGGACGACTGCAAGTTGTCCAGACTGGACGCAGGGTAACCGCTCATTTTAATGTTCATGTTAGGACAATCCACGACTGCCATGGCAGTGGTGGACCTTCAGTACCATCACAACATCACGACCGACTGGTTGTGAGCAGCCATCTGCTGGATCATTTACCCAGAGAGACGGAAACGGGTCACCAGACTACTGAGACTCACAACAGATCCATTAGTGCCGATACAGTTCGTCGACGTTTGAGGGGAAGAGGCCTCTGCTGTCACAGACCATATCGTAGTCCTGTCCTCACCGCTCCTCACCGCCCAAACTGACTCCCATGGGCAACTCACCATCGAAATGGACGTTATCGACAATGGAAAAGTCTTCTTTCATCTCACGAAAGCTGATATTGTGTTTCCACAGTCGATGGTAGAGTGAAGGTATGGTGAAGGCGTCGGTCTGAACCAGTTTCTTGACACCGTTGTGTTCCATAATCTTGGTCCTGGTCTACGTTGTACCACATATTGGACGTTACAGAAATCATTTCTCCCAGTAAGACAACGCTCGTACCCACATTGCCAGAGTAACCCTGGACTTCATAAGACATCGTGGCATCCAAATACGACAATGGCCTGCAATCAGTCCGGATTTAAGTCCAATAGACGGCCTTGGGTATGAGATTCAAAGAAGATTGAATGACCTCCAACCAAGGCCGACAACTGCTGAAATGTATCAGGCATTTCGCAGAGTATGGATCCAAGTGCCTATGGTCTTTATCAGGCGGTTAATTCATTCCATGTACAGACAATGCAATGCTTTCATCGATGCCCATGGAGGTAACACACAATACACAATAGTCAACCATAATGATCAGACTTGAACTCAATCTTCCGATTGTTGTTGATTAGAGTGAACTGAAGTGTGTGATTTAAAAAAAACCCGTTATTGGTGACGTTTCACTTGTGGTTCAGTATACATTCCCCTACACTCAACTATACATTACACGTAATAGGAACATGACATTTCACCCTGTCAGTGGTTTGATAAAATCAACACTCAATAAAAAGCGACATAAAAAAGATGGTATCATAGTGTTATCCTGTAAGGGAATGGGACCTGGTCTGCCTGGCATGGTCACCACGGAGAGTGTCTAAGTGGAGTATCAACGCACAACAGTGACAGTGTTTTACCATGAAATTCAGTATATCAATCAACTATATTCAAACGGCAGATGTGAATGAAATCTGATTCGTATTCTCTGGGACCAGCATCACTCGATACTGTCCTGACTGTGTTGTTCCGGGAATCTATTGGTGGTGACCTATTTCATTTCCATCTTTTGATAGATTTTTCTATTTTATTTAGCATTATTTCAGCATTCAGCTCTGTTTGTCATAGTCATCATTTCCCAGAACGTTTTTAGTTTTGATTGTGTGTAAGCATTTTTCCCGTCCTTTTTCTAGAGATGTTGGGGTGCTTATCAATGCATCATATTTAGCTTGAGAATGTTTGTGAAGTTTTCATTGTTCTTGTGTTTCCCATTTTTCGATGGGTGTTGTCATACTACTTCTCATAAATATATAAATATATATTTTGGTTCCAATCATTTCGACCTTTTTATGAGCCAAAATGTCATATGGACCAGAAAAACTCATGTTTTTCCAACGTGGTCACCGTGAGAAGTTTTTTCATAATCTACGTGTTGATATTTGCTTAAATACAGAGTGTGAATGATTAAGTTCCTATCTAGTCTAAATTGCCCTATTGTAATTATTTTTGGATGGTTGTTATGATATTATTCCTCACAACATCAACATTCGCAATTAAACCAAGGTTTATATTTCCCCAAGTTGATGTGTTTTGGTGTTCATTTCCATAACCCTCAGCTGTTGTGTTTGGCCTCACGTATCACGTGAGCGATATCATTGGCGGACACATTCATTCTTGTCACAGTCATCTGCGCCCTCCCGTGGTGAGTACACCATTTCACACAGACATTCATTTATGGTAATGTTGCTACAGAAGTTACTAGTTTATGATAAGAATATCTGGTAATATCAGTGCATCCTTTGATTTGAGAGGACTTAAGTATAAACGGCAGGGGGATGTACATGAAAATATGTGTTTGTATGATCATGCATTTGAAGGTGTGGTGAGAGGTAAGTGTTGCACTTCAGAATATTTTGCGCATGTGAAGACGTGCCCCTGTGTGTATGTGTGGTGCTTGTACTAACCCAGACTTCAGCTGGTTTTATAGTGCTAGCTCACAGGAGATACCATGCCACAATTAAATACCCTACTCAGGCACATTACATTGGACACTCCAACCACTACACAGCAGAGGCCATTTCAAGGCCGTTAAAGGAACTTCTTTGATTTGAAGATCTTAAAGCAAACACTTAAACATGAAGGTCTGATTGCAAGTTCCATATAGTTATGCCAATGTATCTGTTTTTTATTTATTTGACCTTTGCAAAATGAACAAATTCAGATTCCTGCAAAGTTCACTGAGCTTTTGACCGTATAACTAGCTTTTACCATCCACCGAATGTCTGTCTTTGGGAAATCAAGGTTGGCTTAAGTCGATTCTGTGTTCGTTTTGTTATGAGAGTGGATTTGTGAGTAAATTGTGTTGTTGATTAAGTGATACTTGTTATTGGGTCACAATGTTCAGAGTTGTGAGTGATAATCATCATGGGTCACATTTTGTATCATAAATGTTCATTGCTTTTCGTACTTTGACAGCAGGCTTTAAGGTAGCGCTTTAGAGTTACCTCCCTTTGAGTATGTGTTTTGAGTAGCTGTATGTACTTCCGGGAGACTACAAGAAGGTTCTAAGTTAATGGCTATGGTGGTATTGTGCTCGAATGTTCATGAATCAGTGATTTGTATATAAAGGCTGGTTGTTGTATTGACGACACGGACACACACATGGATTAACTGGAGTACATCATTTGGCCATCACCAATCTTTGTCAACGCTTGATCTACATGACCGCTGCCTGCGTTACATACAGTATAACTGTTTTTCACTCTCAAAGCAAGACTTTGGTGAGTTGACATTATATTTGTGACCCTTTACGTTAGATTTGACTCAGTTGCATTTTACATGAAAACTCTATTGTGAATCATTGTATCTTGCCTTTGCTCTCTGTTTAATGTAAAATATTAAATATTTTAGACTGTCAGTGTTATATTTTGCTGGTTCTGAGGTGATTTCTTGCATCTTTTGTCAGGGCAAATTATTAATCGTAACAGTTTCTGCTTTCATTTCATCATTATCCAGTTGATATTCACATATTATAAAATAGACAATGCCACATACTGAGTGTTTAAATGTCTATAACTGATTCTTCTATCAATATAGCCGTGTCGTTACAATCACGTTTTGAACATTCGGCTTGACTAATACACAATACCTACATGTATCAGTTTACATATTCTTAAAAATTATATTAATTGGAAATACTAATCTATGAAATGTAGTCGTTACTATGCTCGGTTACTGCAGTATTATGTACACATCTGAGGATAACTGGAAACGCTATACCCACTACAAGCCCGTGGCCTACATAAGCTACATATCTATGTTTGATATGAAATGTAAAACCATCAATATGTAGATCTAAGGCATATGTATAAGTTTCTTGGAAAGAAAAACTCTCCATTTTTGAACAAGTTCTGTCGAAGCATCATTTACCCTGTAATGTACTTAGATATATGGAACTACATAAGTATTGGAGTTATCTTTACCTACCCTCTCTCCTGTTAGTTTTAACTATTCTTTATTTTCTCAGCCGCGGAAAGTGGCTGAGTAGGTCAAACTGCTGCTTTCTAACCTACTCTACCAGTGGGGTTGGTTAGATGAGCTTATTTCTTCAGAAATTATTACTTTTTCATTGTTTGAAACATACTTTATTATAAGACTTGTCTTTGCATGTAGATGTGACTGGGCAAATGTCTTTGCCTATTGAACAATAGCAAACACACATATTCAAATTTCCGAATAGAACAGCGAGCTTTTTTGATCGACAGGAAGATAACTTACATAACTTTAACCTGACCATCAAAACTTGAACTCCTTCTGTGACGACGTATTCTGAAATGAAAATCATACGTAATGATGGTACGACATTGCTATTCTGTATGGGAATACAACACGGCCTGTCTGTCATGGCCTCAGCGTTATTCAAGCTGCAGATATGAAAGAAATTGTTGAATTCATGATAAGGAACGCATTAACTTATAGTCATTGAATCTTGCATCCTTCGATACTGTCGTGAATAAGCTGTTCCGGGGATCAGTTTGAGGTACGGTGTAACGACAACCTTTGTCTATTCGTTACATTATTTACTGAGCATCTCGGATACTCAATACTTTTAGTTAGTTTCAGTTAGTTTCTCTGTCTATACACGTCGCTGGTAATCACTCACGGTTGACAAAATCACTCACGGTTGACAAATTCAGTATTAATCCATTTTATTCCGGTTGACTTGCTCACGTCACAGATGTGGACGTGACAACGCTGCTTTACTCTACTGCAATTAATGTGCAGTCAGTTAACATCCAACTATGCACGAAGCTATGAATTTAGATTAACACAGATGTAGAAACAGCATTAACTTATAGTCTGTTTCATAGTTATATGTTATGGACTGAGTGACAGGCTTCGCTTGCTTGTATGTGCTGGGGATTGAATAGACTCTGATGAAACAATTGTGTTTCGAATTGAAGCTTTGAAGATCATTACAACAACAAGGTCTTATCAGTGTAAAACATCGGGTGGTGTAAAGCACCGAGCGGGTATTCAGCTCAGTCAGTTTGCTACGGGGTTTTAAGGTAAGTTCATATTTGCTGTTTGGTAGACATATCATTCCAGGTGTGCATTCTATTGCAGTGACCGTGTAAGACGAGTGGTTGTGTATGTGAAGCAGAGCGTGATAGTGTTCTCGTACGTGGACTTATCTATACGAGTGTAATATATGGGTTAGGCTGATACACAGGTTCGTCGGTGATGTTCGTTGTTTAAATCATTAACACCCCAGCTATATGGCGGCCTTACATGTAGATATCATTATAGCTTTATTGTATTGCATATTACAAGACATATATTCATCTGCGTCATTCAATTCGCTGTTCTATAATAGTTAGAAAACATGCCTTCCAGTTCTTGAAATTGTTGATAATGAGAATGCATGGAAATACATGTATACCAGCGAATTGTGTAATCAAAGGGTTCATATTCTAGACATCTCCATAGATGAAAGTGTGAGATATAAATAGATCTAAATGGGACTTTCTGGTTGGTTTATAAAATCAAAACACAGATCACAGATCTGAGGTATATTCATGGCGTCCACTGGATTCCCCACCCGCCATGGCCAAGGTTGCACAGAATCGTGCATAAACATTCAAAGAGGTCAAAATAACAAAAGCCTGTATTATAATAGGGATCACAATTCCAACCTTCCATATTCTACTGGGAACACTTCATTGTGATCGCTGCCTTTGTTTGGGTTACTAGACTAAGTGCAGTCAAGCATGGTTACAGGCAGACAATGGAGGGATTAGTTTAAGTCGTTTGTCTTTTACATGCAGAAATACACAGATCTACAAAAGTACAGACAACAAAAACGTATGCAAACAAAGTCCTTCTTCCAGCCACATGAAACAATGTTTCTTCAACAGTTTCTTGTAGCCTTCCTGGTGTTGATACCAAATATGTGTCCATCATAAACTAAAGTGCGTCCACCTAGAGAGGTGGCAAGAAATCTGAGATTTAGAATTTTAGATGCTAGGATAAAAATCGAGGAAACACTGTATCTAGCTATAGGGGGAGCGTGGAAGATTTCCACCTATTGTCCCTATCATATTAATTGTAGTAAGTATTGGATACGTCAATGAAGACTGAAACGATTTGCTTTCAAATGTTTATATATGTTGTCCATTTTAGGGAGGAAAAAGCAAAGTCGATTGCTAAATCTAGGTACTAAACTTCTTCAGCATCTATTTGAATGTGTAAAACAACAAAAGAAAGTGACTTTGTAGAATCGTACGTTATATCATTTGTACTTTGGTCATATTGCCTTTCCACAAATCAATATCTTAAATATGTAATCTTGAATCTTCACTCATAGGTTATTTTCAGTTATGAACATTGGCATGAAACGTGTTCACAGCTCATCTTTATCTAGAACAGACTATAACTGAAAACTCCTCTTCGACGACAGCTAATCTCTTGTTACATCCTTAAGACAAGAACCAGGGAGCGGGCACAGTGAGGTTAAACCATTGACCTGTTCCCCAATGAAAATGCAACGTTCTGTTTAGAGAGAGTACACAGACTATATCAATGAGAAAGTCCAGCATTTAACGTATGGTATTTTCGGCAAACTTGAGTTTATATTTAACAAATTATACAAAAAATTATTAACAAAATAACTGAAATGTCTGTTACTTGTTGATTCCAAATCAGAACTAAGCCTCCTAACCGTACTCCAAAATGCTTCTTTTTCTAATTTAATTCCAGACCGTTTAAAGTTTTAAGTTCTTACATTCTGAGAAACACAAGTAGTATTTGCACAATCTGTTGCCAGACAGACTCGTATACACGGTCCTTTTTACCAGACACCATACGTTTATGGAACCATTTGCCACCCGGAATATTCCACTCGCAGTCGGTAAATTCAGTGAAAACGAGATTACAGACCAAACAAGGAAATATTCTCTTTGATACGACTTTTAGGATTAGATTTTGTCAAATACTTCGTGATCGCCTCAGGCTAGGTTTAACATTCATTGTTTTGACATACATTGTACATATACAAATAATCTGAATTGTGCATGTGGATATCCATTGGAAGATTATCTGCAATTATCCTTGTCTTGCCCTTGTTATTACATAATAAGAATGAGATAAGTATTTCTACACTAACGGGTTTAACCTAATGGTTACTGCAATTAATGTGCAGTCTGTCAAAATCCAACTATGCACGAAGCTATGAATTTAGATTTACATATTTGTAAAAACAGCATTAACTTATAGTCCGTTTCATAGTTATATGTTATGGACTGAGTGGCAGGTTTCGCTTGCTTGTATGTGCTGGGGATTGAATAGACTGTGATGAAACGATTGTGCTTCGAATTGGAGCTTTGAAGATCATAACAACAAGAAGGTCTTATCAGTGTAAAACATCGAGTGGTGTAAAGTACCGAGCGGGTATACAGCTCAGTCAGTTTGCTACGGGGTTTTAAGGTAAGTTCATATTTGCTGTTTGCTAGACATGTCATTCCAGGTGTGCATTCTATTGCAGTGACCGTGTAAGACGAGTGGTTGTGTATGTGAAGCAGAGCGTGATAGCGTTCTCGTACGTGGACTTATACGGGTTATGTAATATACGGGTTAGGCTGATACACAGGTTCGTTGGTGATGTTCGTGGTTTAAATCATTAACACCCCAGCTATATGGCGGCCTTACATGTAGACATCATTGTAGCTTTATTGTACAGCATTTTACAAAACATGTATTCATCTGCGTCATTCAATTCGCTGTTCTATAATAGTTAGAAAACATGCCTTCCAGTTCTTGAAATTGTTGATAATGAGAATGCATGGAAATACATGTATACCAGCGAATTGTGTAATCAAAGGGTTCATATTCTAGACATCTCCATAGATGAAAGTGTGAGATATAAATAGATCTAAATGGAACTTTCTGGTTGGTTTATAAAATCAAAACACAGATCACAGATCTGAGGTATATTCATGGCGTCCACTGGATTCCCCACCCGCCATGGCCAAGGTTGCACAGAATCGTGCACAAACATTCAAAGAGGTCAAAATAACAAAAGCCTGTATTATAATAGGGATCACAATTCCAACCTTCCATATTCTACTGGGAACACTTCATTGTGATCGCTGCCTTTGTTTGGGTTACTAGACTAAGTGCAGTCAAGCATGGTTACAGGCAGACAATGGAGGGATTAGTTTAAGTCGTTTGTCTTTTACATGCAGAAATACACAGATCTACAAAAGTACAGACAACAAAAACGTATGCAAACAAAGTCCTTCTTCCAGCCACATGAAACAATGGAATTGCTGAATCTTCACAACAGTTTCTTGTAGCCTTCCTGGTGTTGATACCAAATATGTGTCCATCATAAACTAAAGTGCGTCCACCTAGAGAGGTGGCAAGAAATCTGAGATTTAGAATTTTAGATGCTAGGATAAAAATCGAGGAAACACTGTATCTAGCTATAGGGGGAGCGTGGAAGATTTCCACCTATTGTCCCTATCATATTAATTGTAGTAAGTATTGGATACGTCAATGAAGACTGAAACGATTTGCTTTCAAATGTTTATATATGTTGTCCATTTTAGGGAGGAAAAAGCAAAGTCGATTGCTAAATCTAGGTACTAAACTTCTTCAGCATCTATTTGAATGTGTAAAACAACAAAAGAAAGTGACTTTGTAGAATCGTACGTTATATCATTTGTACTTTGGTCATATTGCCTTTCCACAAATCAATATCTTAAATATGTAATCTTGAATCTTCACTCATAGGTTATTTTCAGTTATGAACATTGGCATGAAACGTGTTCACAGCTCATCTTTATCTAGAACAGACTATAACTGAAAACTCCTCTTCGACGACAGCTAATCTCTTGTTACATCCTTAAGACAAGAACCAGGGAGCGGGCACAGTGAGGTTAAACCATTGACCTGTTCCCCAATGAAAATGCAACGTTCTGTTTAGAGAGAGTACACAGACTATATCAATGAGAAAGTCCAGCATTTAACGTATGGTATTTTCGGCAAACTTGAGTTTATATTTAACAAATTATACAAAAAATTATTAACAAAATAACTGAAATGTCTGTTACTTGTTGATTCCAAATCAGAACTAAGCCTCCTAACCGTACTCCAAAATGCTTCTTTTTCTAATTTAATTCCAGACCGTTTAAAGTTTTAAGTTCTTACATTCTGAGAAACACAAGTAGTATTTGCACAATCTGTTGCCAGACAGACTCGTATACACGGTCCTTTTTACCAGACACCATACGTTTATGGAACCATTTGCCACCCGGAATATTCCACTCGCAGTCGGTAAATTCAGTGAAAACGAGATTACAGACCAAACAAGGAAATATTCTCTTTGATACGACTTTTAGGATTAGATTTTGTCAAATACTTCGTGATCGCCTCAGGCTAGGTTTAACATTCATTGTTTTGACATACATTGTACATATACAAATAATCTGAATTGTGCATGTGGATATCCATTGGAAGATTATCTGCAATTATCCTTGTCTTGCCCTTGTTATTACATAATAAGAATGAGATAAGTATTTCTACACTAACGGGTTTAACCTAATGGTTACTGCAATTAATGTGCAGTCTGTCAAAATCCAACTATGCACGAAGCTATGAATTTAGATTTACATATTTGTAAAAACAGCATTAACTTATAGTCCGTTTCATAGTTATATGTTATGGACTGAGTGGCAGGTTTCGCTTGCTTGTATGTGCTGGGGATTGAATAGACTGTGATGAAACGATTGTGCTTCGAATTGGAGCTTTGAAGATCATAACAACAAGAAGGTCTTATCAGTGTAAAACATCGAGTGGTGTAAAGTACCGAGCGGGTATACAGCTCAGTCAGTTTGCTACGGGGTTTTAAGGTAAGTTCATATTTGCTGTTTGCTAGACATGTCATTCCAGGTGTGCATTCTATTGCAGTGACCGTGTAAGACGAGTGGTTGTGTATGTGAAGCAGAGCGTGATAGCGTTCTCGTACGTGGACTTATACGGGTTATGTAATATACGGGTTAGGCTGATACACAGGTTCGTTGGTGATGTTCGTGGTTTAAATCATTAACACCCCAGCTATATGGCGGCCTTACATGTAGACATCATTGTAGCTTTATTGTACAGCATTTTACAAAACATGTATTCATCTGCGTCATTCAATTCGCTGTTCTATAATAGTTAGAAAACATGCCTTCCAGTTCTTGAAATTGTTGATAATGAGAATGCATGGAAATACATGTATACCAGCGAATTGTGTAATCAAAGGGTTCATATTCTAGACATCTCCATAGATGAAAGTGTGAGATATAAATAGATCTAAATGGAACTTTCTGGTTGGTTTATAAAATCAAAACACAGATCACAGATCTGAGGTATATTCATGGCGTCCACTGGATTCCCCACCCGCCATGGCCAAGGTTGCACAGAATCGTGCACAAACATTCAAAGAGGTCAAAATAACAAAAGCCTGTATTATAATAGGGATCACAATTCCAACCTTCCATATTCTACTGGGAACACTTCATTGTGATCGCTGCCTTTGTTTGGGTTACTAGACTAAGTGCAGTCAAGCATGGTTACAGGCAGACAATGGAGGGATTAGTTTAAGTCGTTTGTCTTTTACATGCAGAAATACACAGATCTACAAAAGTACAGACAACAAAAACGTATGCAAACAAAGTCCTTCTTCCAGCCACATGAAACAATGGAATTGCTGAATCTTCACAACAGTTTCTTGTAGCCTTCCTGGTGTTGATACCAAATATGTGTCCATCATAAACTAAAGTGCGTCCACCTAGAGAGGTGGCAAGAAATCTGAGATTTAGAATTTTAGATGCTAGGATAAAAATCGAGGAAACACTGTATCTAGCTATAGGGGGAGCGTGGAAGATTTCCACCTATTGTCCCTATCATATTAATTGTAGTAAGTATTGGATACGTCAATGAAGACTGAAACGATTTGCTTTCAAATGTTTATATATGTTGTCCATTTTAGGGAGGAAAAAGCAAAGTCGATTGCTAAATCTAGGTACTAAACTTCTTCAGCATCTATTTGAATGTGTAAAACAACAAAAGAAAGTGACTTTGTAGAATCGTACGTTATATCATTTGTACTTTGGTCATATTGCCTTTCCACAAATCAATATCTTAAATATGTAATCTTGAATCTTCACTCATAGGTTATTTTCAGTTATGAACATTGGCATGAAACGTGTTCACAGCTCATCTTTATCTAGAACAGACTATAACTGAAAACTGCTCTTCGACGACAGCTAATCTCCTGTTACATCCTTAAGACAAGAACCAGGGAGCGGGCACAGTGAGGTTAAACCATTGACCTGTTCCCCAATGAAAATGCAACGTTCTGTTTAGAGATAGTACACAGACTATATCAATGAGAAAGTCCAGCATTTAACGTATGGTATTTTCGGCAAACTTGAGTTTATATTTAACAAATTATACAAAAAATTATTAACAAAATAACTGAAATGTCTGTTACTTGTTGATTCCAAATCAGAACTAAGCCTCCTAACCGTACTCCAAAATGCTTCTTTTTCTAATTTAATTCCAGACCGTTTAAAGTTTTAAGTTCTTACATTCTGAGAAACACAAGTAGTATTTGCACAATCTGTTGCCAGACAGACTCGTATACACGGTCCTTTTTACCAGACACCATACGTTTATGGAACCATTTGCCACCCGGAATATTCCACTCGCAGTCGGTAAATTCAGTGAAAACAGATTCAGATTCAGAAATTCAGATTACAGACCAAACAAGGAAATATTCTCTTTGATACGACTTTTAGGATTAGATTTTGTCAAATACTTCGTGATCGCCTCAGGCTAGGTTTAACATTCATTGTTTTGACATACATTGTACATATACAAATAATCTGAATTGTGCATGTGGATATCCATTGGAAGATTATCTGCAATTATCCCTGTCTTGCCCTTGTTATTACATAATAAGAATCAGATAAGTATTTCTACACTAACGGGTTTAACCTAATGGTTCGTACGTACGTACGTACTGCTTTCAAATATATTCAAATTATTCTAAATCCTTATGTATGCAATTACTATGCATCGTGTAATATACCTTGTAGACGTTTTGCTATCATTATGCATTTCATGTCGTAGTGGAAATATACTTTTCTACACTTCGTTTGACATTAATTATTGACTTTATTGCGTTATGTCTGATGGAGCGGCACTTACATATGCGGTTGGCGTGTTGTAATCCATATTTATGTTATGAATATATTTCAAGAATAAAATCTGCCCGCTTTGATAATTTTAAAAACTCACTGACTGATGTGCATATTCACCTACCAGCTGTTCCCTCACTCATACAGCATACTCACATACAAACTGACTCACTTATTTACTCACTTACCCACTCATTCACTTATCTACAAACCCACTCACAGCCTTACCAACCTTACATCCTCCTTACAACCCATTAACCTCCAACTTTCTAAATATTGCATATTGTCAAATATAGTTTTGCCTCTAGGTTATAATAAATATCATTGAGTGTTGTTTTTGGTGTATTTGTATATTTTCTTCAGAAATGGCACAATATGTATCTGCAACCAATTAGGGTGCATGGGGGTCAAAGTCCCCAAGTTTTATTGGGTATATTTGTGAATTTTTATTTTTCTCTCTTCATTCAGATCAATTTAAGATTTATACGTTATTATGAATTTAGTTTTAGGAGGTTTTGGTGGATTTCATCCTTGATATCTCCAGGGTATACGTTCCGATAAGTCTCCATTATACCCTGGATGTATCCACGGCTCAGCCCGATAAATTTATCACCTCCCTTGACTGACTCTTTATTCAATCAGGCCTCTACGCTGGGAAGTTGAGCGAACCAATCACAACTCGCTTTCGCTTTTCAAATAATCTAACCGATTAAAGTTTGCAAAGCAAACCATGCAGAGGTTCTCTGAAAGAGGTAGAAAGAGTTTTTTGCACATACACATGCATTTCTGGGACCTAAAAATATGTCTGTATGAATTCCCCAAAATCTGAGATGCACTACGAGCAAACTTTCGCACCCGCTACCTTTCTTGACACTGGCAAGCTCGACGGCCTAGCTGATTGGCTATTGTGAGAATGCGGAGCCAGCAAAGGGAGGTAATAAAATTATCGGGCCGACCCGTAGATGCGTCCAGGGTATAGTAAAGACTTGTCGGAACGTATACCCTGCAGATATCGAGGATGGGTGGATTTTAGCAATTCATTTAAGCATGGCAACATCAAATTCTCATGTTGTCATATGTTCATACGTCATCACTGTCACTACTGTGATCAGGAGACTGTGACATTATTAGGTAGAGTTGTAAATATAGAAACATCTACACAGTAGTAGTTCTCAAGGACTCTGACATCATGTACACTATACATTAAACAACGATTACACATGGCGATTCATTGTAATGCTGTGTTCAAATTCATTAAACTAGTGCTCAAAAGAAAGTATACAGTATTAGACCAAACTTGAAAGGAACTTCAACAGGCTATTTGATTTGACAGCTAAAATGCACAATTTCATTTCATACAAAGTCGAAAGTACTTGTTCTGACCCTGACAGATGCGTGATATCATTGTCTGAACCTTTGCACAAATAAACATGGCTCCCTTTCCCAACAAAAAATTATCAAATGCTTAATCGATAGTAAGTCTGAGCTTCAATACACGCCAAAACACGTCGACGCATGGACGACGTAAGGCAACGAATGACGTTAGGTGTGATCCGTTGCCATTCCCGTCGGAGACATTGTTCCAGTAGCTGAGTGTCGACAGGAGTCGCTGGTAGCCTTCTGATTTGTGGATCCTTGTACATGTAGTCCCATAAGTGTTCTATCAGATTCGTGTCGGTAGAACATGCTGGTCACAGCAAAACAACGAGGTTAGCGTTTTGCAGAAAGCAGTTGGTCAGTCTTGCTGAATGAAGCCCTACATTAAGTTCTTCTAGACAATGTGGTTGTTGGATAAATGGAAATATAACTTGGTGACAATTGTACTTGTGACAAAATGGTACCAAGTTTTAACATTATAATTGTTTATTATGAAAATGCTGTTGAGGATCCATGGACATTTGGTAAGGAACATATGATTCTTATCGGAAAAATAAAAGGAAAGGCATGACATTCACCAGCATAAATTCGATGGCTGTGAGTTACCGTGTGCAGTGAGCGTTATACCCCATGTCCATACTTCCAAGTACATTATGATACATATCCATCTAATCCACCAAAGGTAATGCATTGGAACTGAATAAAATCATCATGAACATGCAGATACATTTTCCTTGATCATGATGATGTTTTGCAGTGCACTGTTCTTCGCTATATAGATCCATCTGCTGCAAACAGGCGTCATGTAGAATCGATTAAAAATCAAACGCAACACTGCACAACACTCGACACTTTCTGCTTCATATTTCATCATTCATTTGAACATTACTTCACAGTTAAGAAACACCATCAAATGGGACATTAATTAGCTATTATATGTTCAACTTCAGCATGGCCATGTTTTCGTGTCACTTCCAAAACGCTTTACAATTTACAAGTACTTAAGTACAAGCACATGTCGAGTTTTGAAAATAGCATTGGCAAACACTCTTCGATACCTGTCTAATTGTTGCCAAAGCAGTATCCACTAAAAAGTTGCCAAAGCGGTATCCACTGAAAATAAGAGTTCAGTGATCAGTTTAAAGCTGTGATGACATTTTATCTTATGTCACACATAAATGTCGTTTTCTGATTGGCTGAGCGCTCTTCTGTTATTTTTAATGTAGCCTGCTGACAAGCGTTGTACATTGCAATACACCCCGCTGACAACAGCTGCTCATTCGTTACTTCATAGTAGTTACTGTTTTTAAATCTCGAATAGCATTAAATGATGCATGAGGCAGGGAAGTTACAGATTGTTTTGCGAATAAAAATCGATGGAAGGGAGATAATTCTAAATCGTTTTTTTTTCTATCGTCCGCAAAATCTAGCGATGGCTACGAAAACATTTGACTCTTTTCATTAAATAAATTTCAACAAAACGTTCCATGTTGTCCCACTGAGGATTTGAACAAGGGAATTATATCGCGGCGACTTTACTAGGACAGTACCTACAGGGAAAGATGCAAGATGCAAGATGCAAGATTCGAATCGTTTGATTTGCACAGGCTGGCTGAACTGTACTATTCGATACCTAAGCTTCAAACAGTTCACAGTTAACGTTGTCGTGTTCGGTAAGGTGATAATAAACTAACATTTACGGTACCTCAACCCATGCACACACACCCCAAGTCTTTCGCCCAGTACTGGGGGCGATGAAGTAGCCCAGTGGGTATATCATCCACTCGTCATGCTGTAGCCCCGGGTTCTATTCCCCACACATGTACAATATGTGAACCCCAGTTTTGGTGTCCCCCGCCGTGATATTGCTTGAATATACCAATAAGATACATACTCACCCTGAACTAACAGCATGCTAGAGCTTCATGATACCTTTCATTGGGAAATAGTTAACGATTGTCCAGATTGTCCTGACGTTTGCACACATTACACAGATGCTTACACGTTCAGACCCCTTGTAAAAAGTATTCGGACACTTGACGTAATTACCATGAAGTGAGTTTAGGATGGATCTTTGTAAAATTTTACTGGCAAATTGGAAACCATCTCTGCTCCTCGCAGATACTTTCAGTTCAAATTTGCGACTACTATTTAATAATGACATCACATTTATCAACTTACGTATGGATCCACCATGCAAATTTCCCATAGGACGCCATGTTAAAGGATTTCAGGGCACTGTACACATGTTGATTAAATTGTCGCCAGTGCACTGTTCTTCGCTATATAGATCCATCTGCTGCAAACAGGCGTCATGTAGAATCGATTAAAAATCAAACGCAACACTGCACAACACTCGACACTTTCTGCTTCATATTTCATCATTCATTTGAACATTACTTCACAGTTAAGAAACACCATCAAATGGGACATTAATTAGCTATTATATGTTCAACTTCAGCATGGCCATGTTTTCGTGTCACTTCCAAAACGCTTTACAATTTACAAGTACTTAAGTACAAGCACATGTCGAGTTTTGAAAATAGCATTGGCAAACACTCTTCGATACCTGTCTAATTGTTGCCAAAGCAGTATCCACTAAAAAGTTGCCAAAGCGGTATCCACTGAAAATAAGAGTTCAGTGATCAGTTTAAAGCTGTGATGACATTTTATCTTATGTCACACATAAATGTCGTTTTCTGATTGGCTGAGCGCTCTTCTGTTATTTTTAATGTAGCCCGCTGACAAGCGTTGTACATTGCAATACACCCCGCTGACAACAGCTGCTCATTCGTTACTTCATAGTAGTTACTGTTTTTAAATCTCGAATAGCATTAAATGATGCATGAGGCAGGGAAGTTACAGATTGTTTTGCGAATAAAAATCGATGGAAGGGAGATAATTCTAAATCGTTTTTTTTTCTATCGTCCGTAAAATCTAGCGATGGCTACGAAAACATTTGACTCTTTTCATTAAATAAATTTCAACAAAACGTTCCATGTTGTCCCACTGAGGATTTGAACAAGGGAATTATATCGCGGCGACTTTACTAGGACAGTACCTACAGGGAAAGATGCAAGATGCAAGATGCAAGATTCGAATCGTTTGATTTGCACAGGCTGGCTGAACTGTACTATTTGATACCTAAGCTTCAAACAGTTCACAGTTAACGTTGTCGTGTTCGGTAAGGTGATAATAAACTAACATTTACGGTACCTCAACCCATGCACACACACCCCAAGTCTTTCGCCCAGTACTGGGGGCGATGAAGTAGCCCAGTGGGTATATCATCCACTCGTCATGCTGTAGCCCCGGGTTCTATTCCCCACACATGCACAATATGTGAACCCCAGTTTTGGTGTCCCCCGCCGTGATATTGCTTGAATATACCAATAAGATACATACTCACCCTGAACTAACAGCATGCTAGAGCTTCATGATACCTTTCATTGGGAAATAGTTAACGATTGTCCAGATTGTCCTGACGTTTGCACCCATTACACAGATGCTTACACGTTCAGACCCCTTGTAAAAAGTATTCGGACACTTGACGTAATTACCATGAAGTGAGTTTAGGATGGATCTTTGTAAAATTTTACTGGCAAATTGGAAACCATCTCTGCTCCTCGCACATACTTTCAGTTCAAATTTGCGACTACTATTTAATAATGACATCCCATTTATCAACTTACGTATGGATCCACCATGCAAATTTCCCATAGGACGCCATGTTAAAGGATTTCAGGGCACTGTACACATGTTGATTAAATTGTCGCCAGTGCACTGTTCTTCGCTATATAGATCCATCTGCTGCAAACAGGCGTCATGTAGAATCGATTAAAAATCAAACGCAACACTGCACAACACTCGACACTTTCTGCTTCATATTTCATCATTCATTTGAACATTACTTCACAGTTAAGAAACACCATCAAATGGGACATTAATTAGCTATTATATGTTCAACTTCAGCATGGCCATGTTTTCGTGTCACTTCCAAAACGCTTTACAATTTACAAGTACTTAAGTACAAGCACATGTCGAGTTTTGAAAATAGCATTGGCAAACACTCTTCGATACCTGTCTAATTGTTGCCAAAGCAGTATCCACTAAAAAGTTGCCAAAGCGGTATCCACTGAAAATAAGAGTTCAGTGATCAGTTTAAAGCTGTGATGACATTTTATCTTATGTCACACATAAATGTCGTTTTCTTATTGGCTGAGCGCTCTTCTGTTATTTTTAATGTAGCCCGCTGACAAGCGTTGTACATTGCAATACACCCCGCTGACAACAGCTGCTCATTCGTTACTTCATAGTAGTTACTGTTTTTAAATCTCGAATAGCATTAAATGATGCATGAGGCAGGGAAGTTACAGATTGTTTTGCGAATAAAAATCGATGGAAGGGAGATAATTCTAAATCGTTTTTTTTTCTATCGTCCGCAAAATCTAGCGATGGCTACGAAAACATTTGACTCTTTTCATTAAATAAATTTCAACAAAACGTTCCATGTTGTCCCACTGAGGATTTGAACAAGGGAATTATATCGCGGCGACTTTACTAGGACAGTACCTACAGGGAAAGATGCAAGATGCAAGATGCAAGATTCGAATCGTTTGATTTGCACAGGCTGGCTGAACTGTACTATTCGATACCTAAGCTTCAAACAGTTCACAGTTAACGTTGTCGTGTTCGGTAAGGTGATAATAAACTAACATTTACGGTACCTCAACCCATGCACACACACCCCAAGTCTTTCGCCCAGTACTGGGGGCGATGAAGTAGCCCAGTGGGTATATCATCCACTCGTCATGCTGTAGCCCCGGGTTCTATTCCCCACACATGCACAATATGTGAACCCCAGTTTTGGTGTCCCCCGCCGTGATATTGCTTGAATATACCAATAAGATACATACTCACCCTGAACTAACAGCATGCTAGAGCTTCATGATACCTTTCATTGGGAAATAGTTAACGATTGTCCAGATTGTCCTGACGTTTGCACCCATTACACAGATGCTTACACGTTCAGACCCCTTGTAAAAAGTATTCGGACACTTGACGTAATTACCATGAAGTGAGTTTAGGATGGATCTTTGTAAAATTTTACTGGCAAATTGGAAACCATCTCTGCTCCTCGCACATACTTTCAGTTCAAATTTGCGACTACTATTTAATAATGACATCACATTTATCAACTTACGTATGGATCCACCATGCAAATTTCCCATAGGACGCCATGTTAAAGGATTTCAGGGCACTGTACACATGTTGATTAAATTGTCGCCAGTGCACTGTTCTTCGCTATATAGATCCATCTGCTGCAAACAGGCGTCATGTAGAATCGATTAAAAATCAAACGCAACACTGCACAACACTCGACACTTTCTGCTTCTTATTTCATCATTCATTTGAACATTACTTCACAGTTAAGAAACACCATCAAATGGGACATTAATTAGCTATTATATGTTCAACTTCAGCATGGCCATGTTTTCGTGTCACTTCCAAAACGCTTTACAATTTACAAGTACTTAAGTACAAGCACATGTCGAGTTTTGAAAATAGCATTGGCAAACACTCTTCGATACCTGTCTAATTGTTGCCAAAGCAGTATCCACTAAAAAGTTGCCAAAGCGGTATCCACTGAAAATAAGAGTTCAGTGATCAGTTTAAAGCTGTGATGACATTTTATCTTATGTCACACATAAATGTCGTTTTCTGATTGGCTGAGCGCTCTTCTGTTATTTTTAATGTAGCCCGCTGACAAGCGTTGTACATTGCAATACACCCCGCTGACAACAGCTGCTCATTCGTTACTTCATAGTAGTTACTGTTTTTAAATCTCGAATAGCATTAAATGATGCATGAGGCAGGGAAGTTACAGATTGTTTTGCGAATAAAAATCGATGGAAGGGAGATAATTCTAAATCGTTTTTTTTTCTATCGTCCGCAAAATCTAGCGATGGCTACGAAAACATTTGACTCTTTTCATTAAATAAATTTCAACAAAACGTTCCATGTTGTCCCACTGAGGATTTGAACAAGGGAATTATATCGCGGCGACTTTACTAGGACAGTACCTACAGGGAAAGATGCAAGATGCAAGATGCAAGATTCGAATCGTTTGATTTGCACAGGCTGGCTGAACTGTACTATTCGATACCTAAGCTTCAAACAGTTCACAGTTAACGTTGTCGTGTTCGGTAAGGTGATAATAAACTAACATTTACGGTACCTCAACCCATGCACACACACCCCAAGTCTTTCGCCCAGTACTGGGGGCGATGAAGTAGCCCAGTGGGTATATCATCCACTCGTCATGCTGTAGCCCCGGGTTCTATTCCCCACACATGTACAATATGTGAACCCCAGTTTTGGTGTCCCCCGCCGTGATATTGCTTGAATATACCAATAAGATACATACTCACCCTGAACTAACAGCATGCTAGAGCTTCATGATACCTTTCATTGGGAAATAGTTAACGATTGTCCAGATTGTCCTGACGTTTGCACCCATTACACAGATGCTTACACGTTCAGACCCCTTGTAAAAAGTATTCGGACACTTGACGTAATTACCATGAAGTGAGTTTAGGATGGATCTTTGTAAAATTTTACTGGCAAATTGGAAACCATCTCTGCTCCTCGCACATACTTTCAGTTCAAATTTGCGACTACTATTTAATAATGACATCACATTTATCAACTTACGTATGGATCCACCATGCAAATTTCCCATAGGACGCCATGTTAAAGGATTTCAGGGCACTGTACACATGTTGATTAAATTGTCGCCAGTGCACTGTTCTTCGCTATATAGATCCATCTGCTGCAAACAGGCGTCATGTAGAATCGATTAAAAATCAAACGCAACACTGCACAACACTCGACACTTTCTGCTTCATATTTCATCATTCATTTGAACATTACTTCACAGTTAAGAAACACCATCAAATGGGACATTAATTAGCTATTATATGTTCAACTTCAGCATGGCCATGTTTTCGTGTCACTTCCAAAACGCTTTACAATTTACAAGTACTTAAGTACAAGCACATGTCGAGTTTTGAAAATAGCATTGGCAAACACTCTTCGATACCTGTCTAATTGTTGCCAAAGCAGTATCCACTAAAAAGTTGCCAAAGCGGTATCCACTGAAAATAAGAGTTCAGTGATCAGTTTAAAGCTGTGATGACATTTTATCTTATGTCACACATAAATGTCGTTTTCTGATTGACTGAGCGCTATTCTGTTATTTTTAATGTAGCCCGCTGACAAGCGTTGTACATTGCAATACACCCCGCTGACAACAGCTGCTCATTCGTTACTTCATAGTAGTTACTGTTTTTAAATCTCGAATAGCATTAAATGATGCATGAGGCAGGGAAGTTACAGATTGTTTTGCGAATAAAAATCGATGGAAGGGAGATAATTCTAAATCGTTTTTTTTTCTATCGTCCGCAAAATCTAGCGATGGCTACGAAAACATTTGACTCTTTTCATTAAATAAATTTCAACAAAACGTTCCATGTTGTCCCACTGAGGATTTGAACAAGGGAATTATATCGCGGCGACTTTACTAGGACAGTACCTACAGGGAAAGATGCAAGATGCAAGATGCAAGATTCGAATCGTTTGATTTGCACAGGCTGGCTGAACTGTACTATTCGATACCTAAGCTTCAAACAGTTCACAGTTAACGTTGTCGTGTTCGGTAAGGTGATAATAAACTAACATTTACGGTACCTCAACCCATGCACACACACCCCAAGTCTTTCGCCCAGTACTGGGGGCGATGAAGTAGCCCAGTGGGTATATCATCCACTCGTCATGCTGTAGCCCCGGGTTCTATTCCCCACACATGCACAATATGTGAACCCCAGTTTTGGTGTCCCCCGCCGTGATATTGCTTGAATATACCAATAAGATACATACTCACCCTGAACTAACAGCATGCTAGAGCTTCATGATACCTTTCATTGGGAAATAGTTAACGATTGTCCAGATTGTCCTGACGTTTGCACCCATTACACAGATGCTTACACGTTCAGACCCCTTGTAAAAAGTATTCGGACACTTGACGTAATTACCATGAAGTGAGTTTAGGATGGATCTTTGTAAAATTTTACTGGCAAATTGGAAACCATCTCTGCTCCTCGCACATACTTTCAGTTCAAATTTGCGACTACTATTTAATAATGACATCACATTTATCAACTTACGTATGGATCCACCATGCAAATTTCCCATAGGACGCCATGTTAAAGGATTTCAGGGCACTGTACACATGTTGATTAAATTGTCGCCAGTGCACTGTTCTTCGCTATATAGATCCATCTGCTGCAAACAGGCGTCATGTAGAATCGATTAAAAATCAAACGCAACACTGCACAACACTCGACACTTTCTGCTTCATATTTCATCATTCATTTGAACATTACTTCACAGTTAAGAAACACCATCAAATGGGACATTAATTAGCTATTATATGTTCAACTTCAGCATGGCCATGTTTTCGTGTCACTTCCAAAACGCTTTACAATTTACAAGTACTTAAGTACAAGCACATGTCGAGTTTTGAAAATAGCATTGGCAAACACTCTTCGATACCTGTCTAATTGTTGCCAAAGCAGTATCCACTAAAAAGTTGCCAAAGCGGTATCCACTGAAAATAAGAGTTCAGTGATCAGTTTAAAGCTGTGATGACATTTTATCTTATGTCACACATAAATGTCGTTTTCTGATTGGCTGAGCGCTCTTCTGTTATTTTTAATGTAGCCCGCTGACAAGCGTTGTACATTGCAATACACCCCGCTGACAACAGCTGCTCATTCGTTACTTCATAGTAGTTACTGTTTTTAAATCTCGAATAGCATTAAATGATGCATGAGGCAGGGAAGTTACAGATTGTTTTGCGAATAAAAATCGATGGAAGGGAGATAATTCTAAATCGTTTTTTTTTCTATCGTCCGCAAAATCTAGCGATGGCTACGAAAACATTTGACTCTTTTCATTAAATAAATTTCAACAAAACGTTCCATGTTGTCCCACTGAGGATTTGAACAAGGGAATTATATCGCGGCGACTTTACTAGGACAGTACCTACAGGGAAAGATGCAAGATGCAAGATGCAAGATTCGAATCGTTTGATTTGCACAGGCTGGCTGAACTGTACTATTCGATACCTAAGCTTCAAACAGTTCACAGTTAACGTTGTCGTGTTCGGTAAGGTGATAATAAACTAACATTTACGGTACCTCAACCCATGCACACACACCCCAAGTCTTTCGCCCAGTACTGGGGGCGATGAAGTAGCCCAGTGGGTATATCATCCACTCGTCATGCTGTAGCCCCGGGTTCTATTCCCCACACATGCACAATATGTGAACCCCAGTTTTGGTGTCCCCCGCCGTGATATTGCTTGAATATACCAATAAGATACATACTCACCCTGAACTAACAGCATGCTAGAGCTTCATGATACCTTTCATTGGGAAATAGTTAACGATTGTCCAGATTGTCCTGACGTTTGCACCCATTACACAGATGCTTACACGTTCAGACCCCTTGTAAAAAGTATTCGGACACTTGACGTAATTACCATGAAGTGAGTTTAGGATGGATCTTTGTAAAATTTTACTGGCAAATTGGAAACCATCTCTGCTCCTCGCACATACTTTCAGTTCAAATTTGCGACTACTATTTAATAATGACATCACATTTATCAACTTACGTATGGATCCACCATGCAAATTTCCCATAGGACGCCATGTTAAAGGATTTCAGGGCACTGTACACATGTTGATTAAATTGTCGCCAGTGCACTGTTCTTCGCTATATAGATCCATCTGCTGCAAACAGGCGTCATGTAGAATCGATTAAAAATCAAACGCAACACTGCACAACACTCGACACTTTCTGCTTCATATTTCATCATTCATTTGAACATTACTTCACAGTTAAGAAACACCATCAAATGGGACATTAATTAGCTATTATATGTTCAACTTCAGCATGGCCATGTTTTCGTGTCACTTCCAAAACGCTTTACAATTTACAAGTACTTAAGTACAAGCACATGTCGAGTTTTGAAAATAGCATTGGCAAACACTCTTCGATACCTGTCTAATTGTTGCCAAAGCAGTATCCACTAAAAAGTTGCCAAAGCGGTATCCACTGAAAATAAGAGTTCAGTGATCAGTTTAAAGCTGTGATGACATTTTATCTTATGTCACACATAAATGTCGTTTTCTGATTGGCTGAGCGCTCTTCTGTTATTTTTAATGTAGCCCGCTGACAAGCGTTGTACATTGCAATACACCCCGCTGACAACAGCTGCTCATTCGTTACTTCATAGTAGTTACTGTTTTTAAATCTCGAATAGCATTAAATGATGCATGAGGCAGGGAAGTTACAGATTGTTTTGCGAATAAAAATCGATGGAAGGGAGATAATTCTAAATCGTTTTTTTTTCTATCGTCCGCAAAATCTAGCGATGGCTACGAAAACATTTGACTCTTTTCATTAAATAAATTTCAACAAAACGTTCCATGTGGTCCCACTGAGGATTTGAACAAGGGAATTATATCGCGGCGACTTTACTAGGACAGTACCTACAGGGAAAGATGCAAGATGCAAGATGCAAGATTCGAATCGTTTGATTTGCACAGGCTGGCTGAACTGTACTATTCGATACCTAAGCTTCAAACAGTTCACAGTTAACGTTGTCGTGTTCGGTAAGGTGATAATAAACTAACATTTACGGTACCTCAACCCATGCACACACACCCCAAGTCTTTCGCCCAGTACTGGGGGCGATGAAGTAGCCCAGTGGGTATATCATCCACTCGTCATGCTGTAGCCCCGGGTTCTATTCCCCACACATGTACAATATGTGAACCCCAGTTTTGGTGTCCCCCGCCGTGATATTGCTTGAATATACCAATAAGATACATACTCACCCTGAACTAACAGCATGCTAGAGCTTCATGATACCTTTCATTGGGAAATAGTTAACGATTGTCCAGATTGTCCTGACGTTTGCACCCATTACACAGATGCTTACACGTTCAGACCCCTTGTAAAAAGTATTCGGACACTTGACGTAATTACCATGAAGTGAGTTTAGGATGGATCTTTGTAAAATTTTACTGGCAAATTGGAAACCATCTCTGCTCCTCGCAGATACTTTCAGTTCAAATTTGCGACTACTATTTAATAATGACATCACATTTATCAACTTACGTATGGATCCACCATGCAAATTTCCCATAGGACGCCATGTTAAAGGATTTCAGGGCACTGTACACATGTTGATTAAATTGTCGCCAGTGCACTGTTCTTCGCTATATAGATCCATCAGCTGCAAACAGGCGTCATGTAGAATCGATTAAAAATCAAACGCAACACTGCACAACACTCGACACTTTCTGCTTCATATTTCATCATTCATTTGAACATTACTTCACAGTTAAGAAACACCATCAAATGGGACATTAATTAGCTATTATATGTTCAACTTCAGCATGGCCATGTTTTCGTGTCACTTCCAAAACGCTTTACAATTTACAAGTACTTAAGTACAAGCACATGTCGAGTTTTGAAAATAGCATTGGCAAACACTCTTCGATACCTGTCTAATTGTTGCCAAAGCAGTATCCACTAAAAAGTTGCCAAAGCGGTATCCACTGAAAATAAGAGTTCAGTGATCAGTTTAAAGCTGTGATGGCATTTTATCTTATGTCACACATAAATGTCGTTTTCTGATTGGCTGAGCGCTCTTCTGTTATTTTTAATGTAGCCCGCTGACAAGCGTTGTACATTGCAATACACCCCGCTGACAACAGCTGCTCATTCGTTACTTCATAGTAGTTACTGTTTTTAAATCTCGAATAGCATTAAATGATGCATGAGGCAGGGAAGTTACAGATTGTTTTGCGAATAAAAATCGATGGAAGGGAGATAATTCTAAATCGTTTTTTTTTCTATCGTCCGCAAAATCTAGCGATGGCTACGAAAACATTTGACTCTTTTCATTAAATAAATTTCAACAAAACGTTCCATGTTGTCCCACTGAGGATTTGAACAAGGGAATTATATCGCGGCGACTTTACTAGGACAGTACCTACAGGGAAAGATGCAAGATGCAAGATGCAAGATTCGAATCGTTTGATTTGCACAGGCTGGCTGAACTGTACTATTCGATACCTAAGCTTCAAACAGTTCACAGTTAACGTTGTCGTGTTCGGTAAGGTGATAATAAACTAACATTTACGGTACCTCAACCCATGCACACACACCCCAAGTCTTTCGCCCAGTACTGGGGGCGATGAAGTAGCCCAGTGGGTATATCATCCACTCGTCATGCTGTAGCCCCGGGTTCTATTCCCCACACATGTACAATATGTGAACCCCAGTTTTGGTGTCCCCCGCCGTGATATTGCTTGAATATACCAATAAGATACATACTCACCCTGAACTAACAGCATGCTAGAGCTTCATGATACCTTTCATTGGGAAATAGTTAACGATTGTCCAGATTGTCCTGACGTTTGCACACATTACACAGATGCTTACACGTTCAGACCCCTTGTAAAAAGTATTCGGACACTTGACGTAATTACCATGAAGTGAGTTTAGGATGGATCTTTGTAAAATTTTACTGGCAAATTGGAAACCATCTCTGCTCCTCGCAGATACTTTCAGTTCAAATTTGCGACTACTATTTAATAATGACATCACATTTATCAACTTACGTATGGATCCACCATGCAAATTTCCCATAGGACGCCATGTTAAAGGATTTCAGGGCACTGTACACATGTTGATTAAATTGTCGCCAGTGCACTGTTCTTCGCTATATAGATCCATCTGCTGCAAACAGGCGTCATGTAGAATCGATTAAAAATCAAACGCAACACTGCACAACACTCGACACTTTCTGCTTCATATTTCATCATTCATTTGAACATTACTTCACAGTTAAGAAACACCATCAAATGGGACATTAATTAGCTATTATATGTTCAACTTCAGCATGGCCATGTTTTCGTGTCACTTCCAAAACGCTTTACAATTTACAAGTACTTAAGTACAAGCACATGTCGAGTTTTGAAAATAGCATTGGCAAACACTCTTCGATACCTGTCTAATTGTTGCCAAAGCAGTATCCACTAAAAAGTTGCCAAAGCGGTATCCACTGAAAATAAGAGTTCAGTGATCAGTTTAAAGCTGTGATGACATTTTATCTTATGTCACACATAAATGTCGTTTTCTGATTGGCTGAGCGCTCTTCTGTTATTTTTAATGTAGCCCGCTGACAAGCGTTGTACATTGCAATACACCCCGCTGACAACAGCTGCTCATTCGTTACTTCATAGTAGTTACTGTTTTTAAATCTCGAATAGCATTAAATGATGCATGAGGCAGGGAAGTTACAGATTGTTTTGCGAATAAAAATCGATGGAAGGGAGATAATTCTAAATCGTTTTTTTTTCTATCGTCCGTAAAATCTAGCGATGGCTACGAAAACATTTGACTCTTTTCATTAAATAAATTTCAACAAAACGTTCCATGTTGTCCCACTGAGGATTTGAACAAGGGAATTATATCGCGGCGACTTTACTAGGACAGTACCTACAGGGAAAGATGCAAGATGCAAGATGCAAGATTCGAATCGTTTGATTTGCACAGGCTGGCTGAACTGTACTATTCGATACCTAAGCTTCAAACAGTTCACAGTTAACGTTGTCGTGTTCGGTAAGGTGATAATAAACTAACATTTACGGTACCTCAACCCATGCACACACACCCCAAGTCTTTCGCCCAGTACTGGGGGCGATGAAGTAGCCCAGTGGGTATATCATCCACTCGTCATGCTGTAGCCCCGGGTTCTATTCCCCACACATGTACAATATGTGAACCCCAGTTTTGGTGTCCCCCGCCGTGATATTGCTTGAATATACCAATAAGATACATACTCACCCTGAACTAACAGCATGCTAGAGCTTCATGATACCTTTCATTGGGAAATAGTTAACGATTGTCCAGATTGTCCTGACGTTTGCACCCATTACACAGATGCTTACACGTTCAGACCCCTTGTAAAAAGTATTCGGACACTTGACGTAATTACCATGAAGTGAGTTTAGGATGGATCTTTGTAAAATTTTACTGGCAAATTGGAAACCATCTCTGCTCCTCGCACATACTTTCAGTTCAAATTTGCGACTACTATTTAATAATGACATCACATTTATCAACTTACGTATGGATCCACCATGCAAATTTCCCATAGGACGCCATGTTAAAGGATTTCAGGGCACTGTACACATGTTGATTAAATTGTCGCCAGTGCACTGTTCTTCGCTATATAGATCCATCTGCTGCAAACAGGCGTCATGTAGAATCGATTAAAAATCAAACGCAACACTGCACAACACTCGACACTTTCTGCTTCATATTTCATCATTCATTTGAACATTACTTCACAGTTAAGAAACACCATCAAATGGGACATTAATTAGCTATTATATGTTCAACTTCAGCATGGCCATGTTTTCGTGTCACTTCCAAAACGCTTTACAATTTACAAGTACTTAAGTACAAGCACATGTCGAGTTTTGAAAATAGCATTGGCAAACACTCTTCGATACCTGTCTAATTGTTGCCAAAGCAGTATCCACTAAAAAGTTGCCAAAGCGGTATCCACTGAAAATAAGAGTTCAGTGATCAGTTTAAAGCTGTGATGACATTTTATCTTATGTCACACATAAATGTCGTTTTCTGATTGGCTGAGCGCTCTTCTGTTATTTTTAATGTAGCCCGCTGACAAGCGTTGTACATTGCAATACACCCCGCTGACAACAGCTGCTCATTCGTTACTTCATAGTAGTTACTGTTTTTAAATCTCGAATAGCATTAAATGATGCATGAGGCAGGGAAGTTACAGATTGTTTTGCGAATAAAAATCGATGGAAGGGAGATAATTCTAAATCGTTTTTTTTTCTATCGTCCGCAAAATCTAGCGATGGCTACGAAAACATTTGACTCTTTTCATTAAATAAATTTCAACAAAACGTTCCATGTTGTCCCACTGAGGATTTGAACAAGGGAATTATATCGCGGCGACTTTACTAGGACAGTACCTACAGGGAAAGATGCAAGATGCAAGATGCAAGATTCGAATCGTTTGATTTGCACAGGCTGGCTGAACTGTACTATTCGATACCTAAGCTTCAAACAGTTCACAGTTAACGTTGTCGTGTTCGGTAAGGTGATAATAAACTAACATTTACGGTACCTCAACCCATGCACACACACCCCAAGTCTTTCGCCCAGTACTGGGGGCGATGAAGTAGCCCAGTGGGTATATCATCCACTCGTCATGCTGTAGCCCCGGGTTCTATTCCCCACACATGCACAATATGTGAACCCCAGTTTTGGTGTCCCCCGCCGTGATATTGCTTGAATATACCAATAAGATACATACTCACCCTGAACTAACAGCATGCTAGAGCTTCATGATACCTTTCATTGGGAAATAGTTAACGATTGTCCAGATTGTCCTGACGTTTGCACCCATTACACAGATGCTTACACGTTCAGACCCCTTGTAAAAAGTATTCGGACACTTGACGTAATTACCATGAAGTGAGTTTAGGATGGATCTTTGTAAAATTTTACTGGCAAATTGGAAACCATCTCTGCTCCTCGCACATACTTTCAGTTCAAATTTGCGACTACTATTTAATAATGACATCACATTTATCAACTTACGTATGGATCCACCATGCAAATTTCCCATAGGACGCCATGTTAAAGGATTTCAGGGCACTGTACACATGTTGATTAAATTGTCGCCAGTGCACTGTTCTTCGCTATATAGATCCATCTGCTGCAAACAGGCGTCATGTAGAATCGATTAAAAATCAAACGCAACACTGCACAACACTCGACACTTTCTGCTTCATATTTCATCATTCATTTGAACATTACTTCACAGTTAAGAAACACCATCAAATGGGACATTAATTAGCTATTATATGTTCAACTTCAGCATGGCCATGTTTTCGTGTCACTTCCAAAACGCTTTACAATTTACAAGTACTTAAGTACAAGCACATGTCGAGTTTTGAAAATAGCATTGGCAAACACTCTTCGATACCTGTCTAATTGTTGCCAAAGCAGTATCCACTAAAAAGTTGCCAAAGCGGTATCCACTGAAAATAAGAGTTCAGTGATCAGTTTAAAGCTGTGATGACATTTTATCTTATGTCACACATAAATGTCGTTTTCTGATTGGCTGAGCGCTCTTCTGTTATTTTTAATGTAGCCCGCTGACAAGCGTTGTACATTGCAATACACCCCGCTGACAACAGCTGCTCATTCGTTACTTCATAGTAGTTACTGTTTTTAAATCTCGAATAGCATTAAATGATGCATGAGGCAGGGAAGTTACAGATTGTTTTGCGAATAAAAATCGATGGAAGGGAGATAATTCTAAATCGTTTTTTTTTCTATCGTCCGCAAAATCTAGCGATGGCTACGAAAACATTTGACTCTTTTCATTAAATAAATTTCAACAAAACGTTCCATGTTGTCCCACTGAGGATTTGAACAAGGGAATTATATCGCGGCGACTTTACTAGGACAGTACCTACAGGGAAAGATGCAAGATGCAAGATGCAAGATTCGAATCGTTTGATTTGCACAGGCTGGCTGAACTGTACTATTCGATACCTAAGCTTCAAACAGTTCACAGTTAACGTTGTCGTGTTCGGTAAGGTGATAATAAACTAACATTTACGGTACCTCAACCCATGCACACACACCCCAAGTCTTTCGCCCAGTACTGGGGGCGATGAAGTAGCCCAGTGGGTATATCATCCACTCGTCATGCTGTAGCCCCGGGTTCTATTCCCCACACATGCACAATATGTGAACCCCAGTTTTGGTGTCCCCCGCCGTGATATTGCTTGAATATACCAATAAGATACATACTCACCCTGAACTAACAGCATGCTAGAGCTTCATGATACCTTTCATTGGGAAATAGTTAACGATTGTCCAGATTGTCCTGACGTTTGCACCCATTACACAGATGCTTACACGTTCAGACCCCTTGTAAAAAGTATTCGGACACTTGACGTAATTACCATGAAGTGAGTTTAGGATGGATCTTTGTAAAATTTTACTGGCAAATTGGAAACCATCTCTGCTCCTCGCACATACTTTCAGTTCAAATTTGCGACTACTATTTAATAATGACATCACATTTATCAACTTACGTATGGATCCACCATGCAAATTTCCCATAGGACGCCATGTTAAAGGATTTCAGGGCACTGTACACATGTTGATTAAATTGTCGCCAGTGCACTGTTCTTCGCTATATAGATCCATCTGCTGCAAACAGGCGTCATGTAGAATCGATTAAAAATCAAACGCAACACTGCACAACACTCGACACTTTCTGCTTCATATTTCATCATTCATTTGAACATTACTTCACAGTTAAGAAACACCATCAAATGGGACATTAATTAGCTATTATATGTTCAACTTCAGCATGGCCATGTTTTCGTGTCACTTCCAAAACGCTTTACAATTTACAAGTACTTAAGTACAAGCACATGTCGAGTTTTGAAAATAGCATTGGCAAACACTCTTCGATACCTGTCTAATTGTTGCCAAAGCAGTATCCACTAAAAAGTTGCCAAAGCGGTATCCACTGAAAATAAGAGTTCAGTGATCAGTTTAAAGCTGTGATGACATTTTATCTTATGTCACACATAAATGTCGTTTTCTGATTGGCTGAGCGCTCTTCTGTTATTTTTAATGTAGCCCGCTGACAAGCGTTGTACATTGCAATACACCCCGCTGACAACAGCTGCTCATTCGTTACTTCATAGTAGTTACTGTTTTTAAATCTCGAATAGCATTAAATGATGCATGAGGCAGGGAAGTTACAGATTGTTTTGCGAATAAAAATCGATGGAAGGGAGATAATTCTAAATCGTTTTTTTTTCTATCGTCCGCAAAATCTAGCGATGGCTACGAAAACATTTGACTCTTTTCATTAAATAAATTTCAACAAAACGTTCCATGTTGTCCCACTGAGGATTTGAACAAGGGAATTATATCGCGGCGACTTTACTAGGACAGTACCTACAGGGAAAGATGCAAGATGCAAGATGCAAGATTCGAATCGTTTGATTTGCACAGGCTGGCTGAACTGTACTATTCGATACCTAAGCTTCAAACAGTTCACAGTTAACGTTGTCGTGTTCGGTAAGGTGATAATAAACTAACATTTACGGTACCTCAACCCATGCACACACACCCCAAGTCTTTCGCCCAGTACTGGGGGCGATGAAGTAGCCCAGTGGGTATATCATCCACTCGTCATGCTGTAGCCCCGGGTTCTATTCCCCACACATGTACAATATGTGAACCCCAGTTTTGGTGTCCCCCGCCGTGATATTGCTTGAATATACCAATAAGATACATACTCACCCTGAACTAACAGCATGCTAGAGCTTCATGATACCTTTCATTGGGAAATAGTTAACGATTGTCCAGATTGTCCTGACGTTTGCACCCATTACACAGATGCTTACACGTTCAGACCCCTTGTAAAAAGTATTCGGACACTTGACGTAATTACCATGAAGTGAGTTTAGGATGGATCTTTGTAAAATTTTACTGGCAAATTGGAAACCATCTCTGCTCCTCGCACATACTTTCAGTTCAAATTTGCGACTACTATTTAATAATGACATCACATTTATCAACTTACGTATGGATCCACCATGCAAATTTCCCATAGGACGCCATGTTAAAGGATTTCAGGGCACTGTACACATGTTGATTAAATTGTCGCCAGTGCACTGTTCTTCGCTATATAGATCCATCTGCTGCAAACAGGCGTCATGTAGAATCGATTAAAAATCAAACGCAACACTGCACAACACTCGACACTTTCTGCTTCATATTTCATCATTCATTTGAACATTACTTCACAGTTAAGAAACACCATCAAATGGGACATTAATTAGCTATTATATGTTCAACTTCAGCATGGCCATGTTTTCGTGTCACTTCCAAAACGCTTTACAATTTACAAGTACTTAAGTACAAGCACATGTCGAGTTTTGAAAATAGCATTGGCAAACACTCTTCGATACCTGTCTAATTGTTGCCAAAGCAGTATCCACTAAAAAGTTGCCAAAGCGGTATCCACTGAAAATAAGAGTTCAGTGATCAGTTTAAAGCTGTGATGGCATTTTATCTTATGTCACACATAAATGTCGTTTTCTGATTGGCTGAGCGCTCTTCTGTTATTTTTAATGTAGCCCGCTGACAAGCGTTGTACATTGCAATACACCCCGCTGACAACAGCTGCTCATTCGTTACTTCATAGTAGTTACTGTTTTTAAATCTCGAATAGCATTAAATGATGCATGAGGCAGGGAAGTTACAGATTGTTTTGCGAATAAAAATCGATGGAAGGGAGATAATTCTAAATCGTTTTTTTTTCTATCGTCCGCAAAATCTAGCGATGGCTACGAAAACATTTGACTCTTTTCATTAAATAAATTTCAACAAAACGTTCCATGTTGTCCCACTGAGGATTTGAACAAGGGAATTATATCGCGGCGACTTTACTAGGACAGTACCTACAGGGAAAGATGCAAGATGCAAGATGCAAGATTCGAATCGTTTGATTTGCACAGGCTGGCTGAACTGTACTATTCGATACCTAAGCTTCAAACAGTTCACAGTTAACGTTGTCGTGTTCGGTAAGGTGATAATAAACTAACATTTACGGTACCTCAACCCATGCACACACACCCCAAGTCTTTCGCCCAGTACTGGGGGCGATGAAGTAGCCCAGTGGGTATATCATCCACTCGTCATGCTGTAGCCCCGGGTTCTATTCCCCACACATGTACAATATGTGAACCCCAGTTTTGGTGTCCCCCGCCGTGATATTGCTTGAATATACCAATAAGATACATACTCACCCTGAACTAACAGCATGCTAGAGCTTCATGATACCTTTCATTGGGAAATAGTTAACGATTGTCCAGATTGTCCTGACGTTTGCACCCATTACACAGATGCTTACACGTTCAGACCCCTTGTAAAAAGTATTCGGACACTTGACGTAATTACCATGAAGTGAGTTTAGGATGGATCTTTGTAAAATTTTACTGGCAAATTGGAAACCATCTCTGCTCCTCGCACATACTTTCAGTTCAAATTTGCGACTACTATTTAATAATGACATCACATTTATCAACTTACGTATGGATCCACCATGCAAATTTCCCATAGGACGCCATGTTAAAGGATTTCAGGGCACTGTACACATGTTGATTAAATTGTCGCCAGTGCACTGTTCTTCGCTATATAGATCCATCTGCTGCAAACAGGCGTCATGTAGAATCGATTAAAAATCAAACGCAACACTGCACAACACTCGACACTTTCTGCTTCATATTTCATCATTCATTTGAACATTACTTCACAGTTAAGAAACACCATCAAATGGGACATTAATTAGCTATTATATGTTCAACTTCAGCATGGCCATGTTTTCGTGTCACTTCCAAAACGCTTTACAATTTACAAGTACTTAAGTACAAGCACATGTCGAGTTTTGAAAATAGCATTGGCAAACACTCTTCGATACCTGTCTAATTGTTGCCAAAGCAGTATCCACTAAAAAGTTGCCAAAGCGGTATCCACTGAAAATAAGAGTTCAGTGATCAGTTTAAAGCTGTGATGACATTTTATCTTATGTCACACATAAATGTCGTTTTCTGATTGGCTGAGCGCTCTTCTGTTATTTTTAATGTAGCCCGCTGACAAGCGTTGTACATTGCAATACACCCCGCTGACAACAGCTGCTCATTCGTTACTTCATAGTAGTTACTGTTTTTAAATCTCGAATAGCATTAAATGATGCATGAGGCAGGGAAGTTACAGATTGTTTTGCGAATAAAAATCGATGGAAGGGAGATAATTCTAAATCGTTTTTTTTTCTATCGTCCGCAAAATCTAGCGATGGCTACGAAAACATTTGACTCTTTTCATTAAATAAATTTCAACAAAACGTTCCATGTTGTCCCACTGAGGATTTGAACAAGGGAATTATATCGCGGCGACTTTACTAGGACAGTACCTACAGGGAAAGATGCAAGATGCAAGATGCAAGATTCGAATCGTTTGATTTGCACAGGCTGGCTGAACTGTACCATTCGATACCTAAGCTTCAAACAGTTCACAGTTAACGTTGTCGTGTTCGGTAAGGTGATAATAAACTAACATTTACGGTACCTCAACCCATGCACACACACCCCAAGTCTTTCGCCCAGTACTGGGGGCGATGAAGTAGCCCAGTGGGTATATCATCCACTCGTCATGCTGTAGCCCCGGGTTCTATTCCCCACACATGCACAATATGTGAACCCCAGTTTTGGTGTCCCCCGCCGTGATATTGCTTGAATATACCAATAAGATACATACTCACCCTGAACTAACAGCATGCTAGAGCTTCATGATACCTTTCATTGGGAAATAGTTAACGATTGTCCAGATTGTCCTGACGTTTGCACCCATTACACAGATGCTTACACGTTCAGACCCCTTGTAAAAAGTATTCGGACACTTGACGTAATTACCATGAAGTGAGTTTAGGATGGATCTTTGTAAAATTTTACTGGCAAATTGGAAACCATCTCTGCTCCTCGCACATACTTTCAGTTCAAATTTGCGACTACTATTTAATAATGACATCACATTTATCAACTTACGTATGGATCCACCATGCAAATTTCCCATAGGACGCCATGTTAAAGGATTTCAGGGCACTGTACACATGTTGATTAAATTGTCGCCAGTGCACTGTTCTTCGCTATATAGATCCATCTGCTGCAAACAGGCGTCATGTAGAATCGATTAAAAATCAAACGCAACACTGCACAACACTCGACACTTTCTGCTTCATATTTCATCATTCATTTGAACATTACTTCACAGTTAAGAAACACCATCAAATGGGACATTAATTAGCTATTATATGTTCAACTTCAGCATGGCCATGTTTTCGTGTCACTTCCAAAACGCTTTACAATTTACAAGTACTTAAGCACAAGCACATGTCGAGTTTTGAAAATAGCATTGGCAAACACTCTTCGATACCTGTCTAATTGTTGCCAAAGCAGTATCCACTAAAAAGTTGCCAAAGCGGTATCCACTGAAAATAAGAGTTCAGTGATCAGTTTAAAGCTGTGATGACATTTTATCTTATGTCACACATAAATGTCGTTTTCTGATTGGCTGAGCGCTCTTCTGTTATTTTTAATGTAGCCCGCTGACAAGCGTTGTACATTGCAATACACCCCACTGACAACAGCTGCTCATTCGTTACTTCATAGTAGTTACTGTTTTTAAATCTCGAATAGCATTAAATGATGCATGAGGCAGGGAAGTTACAGATTGTTTTGCGAATAAAAATCGATGGAAGGGAGATAATTCTAAATCGTTTTTTTTTCTATCGTCCGCAAAATCTAGCGATGGCTACGAAAACATTTGACTCTTTTCATTAAATAAATTTCAACAAAACGTTCCATGTTGTCCCACTGAGGATTTGAACAAGGGAATTATATCGCGGCGACTTTACTAGGACAGTACCTACAGGGAAAGATGCAAGATGCAAGATGCAAGATTCGAATCGTTTGATTTGCACAGGCTGGCTGAACTGTACTATTCGATACCTAAGCTTCAAACAGTTCACAGTTAACGTTGTCGTGTTCGGTAAGGTGATAATAAACTAACATTTACGGTACCTCAACCCATGCACACACACCCCAAGTCTTTCGCCCAGTACTGGGGGCGATGAAGTAGCCCAGTGGGTATATCATCCACTCGTCATGCTGTAGCCCCGGGTTCTATTCCCCACACATGTACAATATGTGAACCCCAGTTTTGGTGTCCCCCGCCGTGATATTGCTTGAATATACCAATAAGATACATACTCACCCTGAACTAACAGCATGCTAGAGCTTCATGATACCTTTCATTGGGAAATAGTTAACGATTGTCCAGATTGTCCTGACGTTTGCACCCATTACACAGATGCTTACACGTTCAGACCCCTTGTAAAAAGTATTCGGACACTTGACGTAATTACCATGAAGTGAGTTTAGGATGGATCTTTGTAAAATTTTACTGGCAAATTGGAAACCATCTCTGCTCCTCGCACATACTTTCAGTTCAAATTTGCGACTACTATTTAATAATGACATCACATTTATCAACTTACGTATGGATCCACCATGCAAATTTCCCATAGGACGCCATGTTAAAGGATTTCAGGGCACTGTACACATGTTGATTAAATTGTCGCCAGTGCACTGTTCTTCGCTATATAGATCCATCTGCTGCAAACAGGCGTCATGTAGAATCGATTAAAAATCAAACGCAACACTGCACAACACTCGACACTTTCTGCTTCATATTTCATCATTCATTTGAACATTACTTCACAGTTAAGAAACACCATCAAATGGGACATTAATTAGCTATTATATGTTCAACTTCAGCATGGCCATGTTTTCGTGTCACTTCCAAAACGCTTTACAATTTACAAGTACTTAAGCACAAGCACATGTCGAGTTTTGAAAATAGCATTGGCAAACACTCTTCGATACCTGTCTAATTGTTGCCAAAGCAGTATCCACTAAAAAGTTGCCAAAGCGGTATCCACTGAAAATAAGAGTTCAGTGATCAGTTTAAAGCTGTGATGACATTTTATCTTATGTCACACATAAATGTCGTTTTCTGATTGGCTGAGCGCTCTTCTGTTATTTTTAATGTAGCCCGCTGACAAGCGTTGTACATTGCAATACACCCCACTGACAACAGCTGCTCATTCGTTACTTCATAGTAGTTACTGTTTTTAAATCTCGAATAGCATTAAATGATGCATGAGGCAGGGAAGTTACAGATTGTTTTGCGAATAAAAATCGATGGAAGGGAGATAATTCTAAATCGTTTTTTTTTCTATCGTCCGCAAAATCTAGCGATGGCTACGAAAACATTTGACTCTTTTCATTAAATAAATTTCAACAAAACGTTCCATGTTGTCCCACTGAGGATTTGAACAAGGGAATTATATCGCGGCGACTTTACTAGGACAGTACCTACAGGGAAAGATGCAAGATGCAAGATGCAAGATTCGAATCGTTTGATTTGCACAGGCTGGCTGAACTGTACTATTCGATACCTAAGCTTCAAACAGTTCACAGTTAACGTTGTCGTGTTCGGTAAGGTGATAATAAACTAACATTTACGGTACCTCAACCCATGCACACACACCCCAAGTCTTTCGCCCAGTACTGGGGGCGATGAAGTAGCCCAGTGGGTATATCATCCACTCGTCATGCTGTAGCCCCGGGTTCTATTCCCCACACATGTACAATGTGTGAACCCCAGTTTTGGTGTCCCCCGCCGTGATATTGCTTGAATATACCAATAAGATACATACTCACCCTGAACTAACAGCATGCTAGAGCTTCATGATACCTTTCATTGGGAAATAGTTAACGATTGTCCAGATTGTCCTGACGTTTGCACCCATTACACAGATGCTTACACGTTCAGACCCCTTGTAAAAAGTATTCGGACACTTGACGTAATTACCATGAAGTGAGTTTAGGATGGATCTTTGTAAAATTTTACTGGCAAATTGGAAACCATCTCTGCTCCTCGCACATACTTTCAGTTCAAATTTGCGACTACTATTTAATAATGACATCACATTTATCAACTTACGTATGGATCCACCATGCAAATTTCCCATAGGACGCCATGTTAAAGGATTTCAGGGCACTGTACACATGTTGATTAAATTGTCGCCAGTGCACTGTTCTTCGCTATATAGATCCATCTGCTGCAAACAGGCGTCATGTAGAATCGATTAAAAATCAAACGCAACACTGCACAACACTCGACACTTTCTGCTTCATATTTCATCATTCATTTGAACATTACTTCACAGTTAAGAAACACCATCAAATGGGACATTAATTAGCTATTATATGTTCAACTTCAGCATGGCCATGTTTTCGTGTCACTTCCAAAACGCTTTACAATTTACAAGTACTTAAGTACAAGCACATGTCGAGTTTTGAAAATAGCATTGGCAAACACTCTTCGATACCTGTCTAATTGTTGCCAAAGCAGTATCCACTAAAAAGTGGCCAAAGCGGTATCCACTGAAAATAAGAGTTCAGTGATCAGTTTAAAGCTGTGATGACATTTTATCTTATGTCACACATAAATGTCGTTTTCTGATTGGCTGAGCGCTCTTCTGTTATTTTTAATGTAGCCCGCTGACAAGCGTTGTACATTGCAATACACCCCGCTGACAACAGCTGCTCATTCGTTACTTCATAGTAGTTACTGTTTTTAAATCTCGAATAGCATTAAATGATGCATGAGGCAGGGAAGTTACAGATTGTTTTGCGAATAAAAATCGATGGAAGGGAGATAATTCTAAATCGTTTTTTTTTCTATCGTCCGCAAAATCTAGCGATGGCTACGAAAACATTTGACTCTTTTCATTAAATAAATTTCAACAAAACGTTCCATGTTGTCCCACTGAGGATTTGAACAAGGGAATTATATCGCGGCGACTTTACTAGGACAGTACCTACAGGGAAAGATGCAAGATGCAAGATGCAAGATTCGAATCGTTTGATTTGCACAGGCTGGCTGAACTGTACTATTCGATACCTAAGCTTCAAACAGTTCACAGTTAACGTTGTCGTGTTCGATAAGGTGATAATAAACTAACATTTACGGTACCTCAACCCATGCACACACACCCCAAGTCTTTCGCCCAGTACTGGGGGCGATGAAGTAGCCCAGTGGGTATATCATCCACTCGTCATGCTGTAGCCCCGGGTTCTATTCCCCACACATGTACAATATGTGAACCCCAGTTTTGGTGTCCCCCGCCGTGATATTGCTTGAATATACCAATAAGATACATACTCACCCTGAACTAACAGCATGCTAGAGCTTCATGATACCTTTCATTGGGAAATAGTTAACGATTGTCCAGATTGTCCTGACGTTTGCACCCATTACACAGATGCTTACACGTTCAGACCCCTTGTAAAAAGTATTCGGACACTTGACGTAATTACCATGAAGTGAGTTTAGGATGGATCTTTGTAAAATTTTACTGGCAAATTGGAAACCATCTCTGCTCCTCGCACATACTTTCAGTTCAAATTTGCGACTACTATTTAATAATGACATCACATTTATCAACTTACGTATGGATCCACCATGCAAATTTCCCATAGGACGCCATGTTAAAGGATTTCAGGGCACTGTACACATGTTGATTAAATTGTCGCCAGTGCACTGTTCTTCGCTATATAGATCCATCTGCTGCAAACAGGCGTCATGTAGAATCGATTAAAAATCAAACGCAACACTGCACAACACTCGACACTTTCTGCTTCATATTTCATCATTCATTTGAACATTACTTCACAGTTAAGAAACACCATCAAATGGGACATTAATTAGCTATTATATGTTCAACTTCAGCATGGCCATGTTTTCGTGTCACTTCCAAAACGCTTTACAATTTACAAGTACTTAAGTACAAGCACATGTCGAGTTTTGAAAATAGCATTGGCAAACACTCTTCGATACCTGTCTAATTGTTGCCAAAGCAGTATCCACTAAAAAGTGGCCAAAGCGGTATCCACTGAAAATAAGAGTTCAGTGATCAGTTTAAAGCTGTGATGACATTTTATCTTATGTCACACATAAATGTCGTTTTCTGATTGGCTGAGCGCTCTTCTGTTATTTTTAATGTAGCCCGCTGACAAGCGTTGTACATTGCAATACACCCCGCTGACAACAGCTGCTCATTCGTTACTTCATAGTAGTTACTGTTTTTAAATCTCGAATAGCATTAAATGATGCATGAGGCAGGGAAGTTACAGATTGTTTTGCGAATAAAAATCGATGGAAGGGAGATAATTCTAAATCGTTTTTTTTTCTATCGTCCGCAAAATCTAGCGATGGCTACGAAAACATTTGACTCTTTTCATTAAATAAATTTCAACAAAACGTTCCATGTTGTCCCACTGAGGATTTGAACAAGGGAATTATATCGCGGCGACTTTACTAGGACAGTACCTACAGGGAAAGATGCAAGATGCAAGATGCAAGATTCGAATCGTTTGATTTGCACAGGCTGGCTGAACTGTACTATTCGATACCTAAGCTTCAAACAGTTCACAGTTAACGTTGTCGTGTTCGGTAAGGTGATAATAAACTAACATTTACGGTACCTCAACCCATGCACACACACCCCAAGTCTTTCGCCCAGTACTGGGGGCGATGAAGTAGCCCAGTGGGTATATCATCCACTCGTCATGCTGTAGCCCCGGGTTCTATTCCCCACACATGTACAATATGTGAACCCCAGTTTTGGTGTCCCCCGCCGTGATATTGCTTGAATATACCAATAAGATACATACTCACCCTGAACTAACAGCATGCTAGAGCTTCATGATACCTTTCATTGGGAAATAGTTAACGATTGTCCAGATTGTCCTGACGTTTGCACCCATTACACAGATGCTTACACGTTCAGACCCCTTGTAAAAAGTATTCGGACACTTGACGTAATTACCATGAAGTGAGTTTAGGATGGATCTTTGTAAAATTTTACTGGCAAATTGGAAACCATCTCTGCTCCTCGCACATACTTTCAGTTCAAATTTGCGACTACTATTTAATAATGACATCACATTTATCAACTTACGTATGGATCCACCATGCAAATTTCCCATAGGACGCCATGTTAAAGGATTTCAGGGCACTGTACACATGTTGATTAAATTGTCGCCAGTGCACTGTTCTTCGCTATATAGATCCATCTGCTGCAAACAGGCGTCATGTAGAATCGATTAAAAATCAAACGCAACACTGCACAACACTCGACACTTTCTGCTTCATATTTCATCATTCATTTGAACATTACTTCACAGTTAAGAAACACCATCAAATGGGACATTAATTAGCTATTATATGTTCAACTTCAGCATGGCCATGTTTTCGTGTCACTTCCAAAACGCTTTACAATTTACAAGTACTTAAGTACAAGCACATGTCGAGTTTTGAAAATAGCATTGGCAAACACTCTTCGATACCTGTCTAATTGTTGCCAAAGCAGTATCCACTAAAAAGTTGCCAAAGCGGTATCCACTGAAAATAAGAGTTCAGTGATCAGTTTAAAGCTGTGATGACATTTTATCTTATGTCACACATAAATGTCGTTTTCTGATTGGCTGAGCGCTCTTCTGTTATTTTTAATGTAGCCCGCTGACAAGCGTTGTACATTGCAATACACCCCGCTGACAACAGCTGCTCATTCGTTACTTCATAGTAGTTACTGTTTTTAAATCTCGAATAGCATTAAATGATGCATGAGGCAGGGAAGTTACAGATTGTTTTGCGAATAAAAATCGATGGAAGGGAGATAATTCTAAATCGTTTTTTTTTCTATCGTCCGCAAAATCTAGCGATGGCTACGAAAACATTTGACTCTTTTCATTAAATAAATTTCAACAAAACGTTCCATGTTGTCCCACTGAGGATTTGAACAAGGGAATTATATCGCGGCGACTTTACTAGGACAGTACCTACAGGGAAAGATGCAAGATGCAAGATGCAAGATTCGAATCGTTTGATTTGCACAGGCTGGCTGAACTGTACTATTCGATACCTAAGCTTCAAACAGTTCACAGTTAACGTTGTCGTGTTCGATAAGGTGATAATAAACTAACATTTACGGTACCTCAACCCATGCACACACACCCCAAGTCTTTCGCCCAGTACTGGGGGCGATGAAGTAGCCCAGTGGGTATATCATCCACTCGTCATGCTGTAGCCCCGGGTTCTATTCCCCACACATGCACAATATGTGAACCCCAGTTTTGGTGTCCCCCGCCGTGATATTGCTTGAATATACCAATAAGATACATACTCACCCTGAACTAACAGCATGCTAGAGCTTCATGATACCTTTCATTGGGAAATAGTTAACGATTGTCCAGATTGTCCTGACGTTTGCACCCATTACACAGATGCTTACACGTTCAGACCCCTTGTAAAAAGTATTCGGACACTTGACGTAATTACCATGAAGTGAGTTTAGGATGGATCTTTGTAAAATTTTACTGGCAAATTGGAAACCATCTCTGCTCCTCGCACATACTTTCAGTTCAAATTTGCGACTACTATTTAATAATGACATCACATTTATCAACTTACGTATGGATCCACCATGCAAATTTCCCATAGGACGCCATGTTAAAGGATTTCAGGGCACTGTACACATGTTGATTAAATTGTCGCCATTCGATAAATAAGGAACGAAAAATCAAACAGAAATTATGTGATTTTAGGTAAGATGATTCCCTACAAATGTTCAAAATTTTATGTTGGTCTTACGAAAATTAGATTCATGAAAATTGTTTATGCTCCACTTACGGAAGCGTATAGGGCCACGGTGAAATTTGTTTGGTGTCACTATCTCCTACGTAGGACTTAATATCTCTTACGTAGGACTTACTATCTCTTACGTAGGACTTAGGAATACAATCTTCTACTTCGGAGTTACTATCTCCTACTTAGGTGATACTAACTCCTACGTAGGAGATAGTACGTCCTACGTAGGTGATGTTAAGTACTAAGTCCCATGCAGGAGATACTAAGTAGTAAGTCCTACGTAGGACATATTAAGTCCTACGTAATATGACGTAGGAGATATCAAGTCCGACGTAGGAGATAGTGACACGAAAAACATTGTTCACCGTGGCCCTAATACGCTGCCGTACACACTAAATTAAAATGTAAGTCTATGATAATTACGTCAAGTGTCCGAATACTTGTTGCATGGGTCTGTAGATGCACTCTGATGTTATAATGAAACAGAATTCTTATGCTATAAAGAATAAAAACAAAATACACTGAATTTGCATAAAATGTTTGTTAGCGGCTCACAATGGCCGCCCGAGAACTCCCAATATTTCTGAATTCGTCAATGCACAGCATTAATAGTCGAACGTATTCCTCAGCCTAACTGAAGGCCGCTGTTGTATATCTACGACATGTCATTCCATCTACATCTGAGTCCTGACCGCTTCAGATGATACTCACAAAGATGTTTTCAGTTGAACTTACGATTTATTTGAACCCCTCAATCCATCATTAAATTATTGATATTTATTTTTGTATTTCTAGCTTACAATGAGTGACGGATATTCTCCAGATGCCACGGAAGAACAGAAGGCTGTGGCACAGGACCTCTTGGATAAGATTGTGGACAAGAATGTAAAGGATACAGTTATATACTCCCGCTACTCGGAAACAAGCGATCGGTATGATATGGTAGGTTGCAGCTGCGACAGTGGCGTGGTAGCACGTTCATGTCCAAGACACACATCCACATATTACGTACGCGACACGACACGACACGAGACACGACACGACATCGCAGCGCAGCGCAGCGCAGCGCACCGCACCGGAGCGCAGCGTAGCGCAGCGCAACGCACCAAAACAAAACAAAACAAAACAAAACAAAACAAAACAAAACAAAACAAAACAAAACAAAACAAAACAAAACAAAACCAAACCATATAGACTCATCCAAACATTGGTTTAGACTGAGTTTTGGTTATCATTTCCTAACAAGTTTTAAATCTTAATTTGCATCCTCTTACAGAAGTGTATGTTACTTGTTTCATCAGGTATCAAATCAGGTGATCAATAGCATTAGATAAACGACCTCCTTATATTGCACCAGTATTTCAAAGGCTCACACATGTTAATACGTATGTACCGTTAGATTAGCACGATAATAAGAAACGGTATTTCTGGCGGCAAATTTCATTATTATTATTGGAAGAGTATACAGCTTAACTTATTATAGAAAGCTGATATTTGCTTCAAAATTGCACTAAACATTGCTTCAGTTTTCTTACGCCATGCGCTTTGGCTATTACGTAAAATAAGGTTATTGCTGACAGGCTATGGTCGTCTGCAACTACAATGGCCCCAAAGAGACGGCTGCCGTTGTTGCGGAATATTTCCAAAGGAACAGAGAAGATGTGCGTCTTTTGGATGTAGCTGCTGGCACTGGTCTCTGTGCTGTGGAGGTATATAAGATGCAATGGCAGCTCTAAACTGTCACATCCATTTTTAGCATGCACTATTGCAGTGTAAAGAAAGTATGGAAAACCATTTACTGGTAAAAAGACATCCTATTCCTTTCATATTGTACCAAGAGAAACTAGGTCACAAAATTTGATGAAAATCTAAGACCCTGTGTATAGATGATTTAATAATATGCTAAACACTACTGTATCTCTAATTTCTAATTTTCTAGAATAATACCAAAAGAATATATACATATGGAAATTAATTAAGCAACACCAAATTCAAAGACACATAAAAACGTAACAAAGTTTAACGAAGTAATTTTGATGATTGATTATTCAATTTTGATGTATTGACATACAGCATGAGCTTTTCATGGGTTGATATGACGCGCGTGAAGCTTGCACAGCGCACGTGCATTGCTTTAACCTCAACTTTCGAAAAATGCACTTTTTCCCTGGGGTGTTTACAAGCGCAGGTTGTCGATTGCATTCGGTTTTTCATTCATTTCAATGTCATGGCACGTAGGAAATTATCAGAGGCCACTCGTTGGCAAATAATCGGCATGAGGAATGCTGGTATGTCTCTAAGACAAATCGGGACTCAAATCGGACGACATCATTCCATAATTTCAAAACTTTTGAAAAAATACCGGGCCACTAATGAAGTTAAAGACCTGCCTAGACCAGGAAGACCCAGGAAGACCACAGTCCGGGAGGACAGAGCTTTACTGAGACTTGTACGGCGCAGGTCCTTCGACTCGAGCTCTCGGTTGAGACAGGAGTGGCTTCCAGGGAGACCCATCTCGAACAGGACTGTTCGGAATCGTCTGAAAGCTGCAGGATACCGGGCAAGGAGGCCAATCAAGCGACCCAGACTGTCTCCAGCCCATAAGGCAGCCCGACTGGCCTGGTGTAATGACCGTTTGCACTGGAACATTGCCTCTTGGAGGAAGGTCCATTTCTCAGATGAGAGCCGGTTCTTGCTGCACATGGTGGACGGTCGTACTCGGGTCTGGAGGCAGAGGAACACAGCAATGGCTCCACGGAACATCCAGGAGACTGTGGCCTTTGGGGGAGGTTCCGTTATGGTATGGGGGTGCATTTCCATGAACTGCAAGTTGGATATCATTACCATCCGTGGCAACCTTAACGGTGTTCGTTACCAACAGGAGGTTCTTGACAGGGCTGTGGTACCTCATTTTGAGAACCATCCTCTGGCAACGAGACCCATATTTATGGACGACAATGCTAGACCTCACAGGGCGCATGCTGTAAATGATTTTTTGCGGCAAAATGCAATTGACAGAATTCCATGGCCTGCCATGAGCCCTGACCTCAACCCCATTGAACATTTGTGGGACTTTATTGGCCGTCGTGTGAGGCAGAGAGACCCACCAGTCCATAATCTCAACGAATTGACGGCTGCCCTGCATGAGGAGTGGAACAGGATCCCCCAGAATCAGATCCGGAGACTCATCCAAGGAATGAGGAGGCGTCTGGAATCGGTGGTGCGTGCGCAGGGAGGACACACTAGATATTGATGAAAGTCGGTGTGCAGACTCTCAGATGACTGTTCTTTCTTTCCATGTGACATTTGTGTTAATACACCTGACAACAACGTCTGTGGATGAATAGTAAATTGTGTCCATTTTTTCATGAATTTAAGACAGTTTTAAGAATTTGGATTTCGTTGCAATAAAGCAAAGTCTTGATACTTTTTCCCTTTAAGTTGTTTGTCAGAGATCGTCTGTTGAATAAAAAAGTGTCAAACTATATCAACCCGGCATATTTTGATTGTCAGAACACTTCAAAGTTGCTCCAATAGAAAAAATTGGGGTGTTGCTTGATTAATTTCCAGGTGTATATGTCCACTAGCTCCGTAAATATGGGTTCCTGAAGATGGACGCCTTGGATGCCAGTCCCGGGATGCTGGAGGAAGCTAAAGCTAAAGGGCTGTATGACCAGTACATTACTGACATTTTAGGAGAAAATACGCTTGACATTTCAACAGGTGGGTAAATCTCATAAATATCGAAACGGTTTTGTGTTATTCATTAAAAGGGAGCACATACCAATATGGCGACAAAGTGGATCAGGTGTTAACTTGTTACGCCGAACGCCCCGGTTCGATTGCCTATATGGTCACAATGTGTGAAGCCCATTTCTGGTGTCTCCACCGTCATATGGGATCATGATAAGGAGTACAGTTTGGCAATTATTCACTACCGACAACGACAGATGACAAGGTTTGGTTTGGTTTTATAGTTTAAGGGCAACGTGGGCCAATAAGAGACCTATTTGCACCAAACCAAACACATTGAACTGATGTAATAAACCGTCATATGTAATTCAAATTCATTACAATTTCACAAGTAATTGTTTAGATAAAAGAAACGAGAAAACTATCAAAATCAATTTGGATAGATGGGTACATATATCGAGTAACCACTGTTTTGTGTTACGGATTAAAAACCTGAAGTACTCAATTTAGTTTCTGAAACACGAAATACTCAGTCATTACAAAAGCGGTAGATTCAGCTGGCAAAGTGTTTAGAATGATTTGAAACCACAGAACTTCGAGGGGATGTCAATAAGTTTTGAGTCTTGCATAGAAAAAACACAAAATATTGGTATGAATCACATTTATTTTTCAACATAGTTCCTTTGTGAGTCAAGACACTTGTTCCATCTTTTGTGCCAGTCGCTGATGCCATCTCTGTAGAGGGCGCCATGTTGGTCCTCAAACCAAGCCTCAGCAATGTAAGCTCATTATCATCCTGAAATCAAGTATTTCGTGAGATGTGGGAACAGATGGTAATCATTTGGTGCCAGGTCTGGAGAGCAGGGGGGATGCGGCAACATTTCGTATCCGCATTCCTGGACAGCAGCGGCTGCAACGCGAGAGGTGTGTACTGGAGCATTGTCTTGATGTAGAAGAATACCACGTCTGATCATGCCCCGGCGCTTCTCCTTGATTGACTGTCGCACTTGCCTCAACAAGTTAGCGTGATAATCCTCATTCATTGTTCTTCCTTTTCGTACGTAATCTATGTGGATGATGCCTTTGCTATCCCAGAAGACTGTCGCCATTACCTTCTGCACTGATCTGGAGGCTTTAACGTTTTGGTCCTGGGAGAAGTGACATGTTTCCATTCCATGGATTCTTGTTTGCTCTCAGGATCATAGTGGTGGATCCAGGTTTCATCACAGGTTACTAGCCTAAAGTGAAATTCTTCTGGATTCTTGTTGTATCTGGTTAGCATGGATTTGCTTATGGTGACCCTTGTTTGCTTCATTTCATCTGTAAGCATTCTTGGCACCCATCTTGCATACACCTTAGACATGGCGAGATGTTCATGAAGAAATGTCTCGATGGATCCGTGTGAAATGCCTGTGGTCTCCTCTAACTCGTGGAGTATGATTCGACGATTTTCCAGCACAAGTCTATGCACTCTGTCAATGTTTTCCTGACAAGTGCTTGTTGTTGGGAGACCTGGACGGGGGTCATCTTCAAGACTCTCTCTACCATGCTTAAATTCATTGACCCATCGTTTGATGGTAGCAGATGAAGGGGAAGACTTCCCATAAACTTCTGAAAGCCTTTCTTTAATGTTCTTCGCCGAGTTTCCTTCAAGAACTAAAAACTTAATTACTGCTCTATACTCAATGTTATTCATTTTCACTGCCGTGAGGGGGGTCTCTTTCTGTCAATGTGAGCTGTTCAATAACTTCTGCGAGTAGGATACCAAAACTTATATATCACATCAGCTCCACCCCAAGGTTCAATGTCGTACCATAGGCTGTGACACCTGGATATGAAAAATGCTCAAGGCTCAAAACGTATTGACATCCCCTCGTAAATCTGTCTAAGCCATTCAAGAGCCCGTTTAGATTACATCCTATTTTCCAGATGACGTGACAACAGCTAGAATTGTGCTTTGCACAGACCCATATATGACATTACGCCCAGCGCATGCAAAAAGATAATGCTTGATATTTTCAGGCGTTTCAAAATTGCAATGGCCACATTTAGAAGAAACCGTCTTATCTATAATAGTCCTGTAATCACATGTCTGTATTCCATATTATTCTACCAACACATGTGTGATCTAGGGGAATGCAAGATGCAGTCCGTGAATGTGGTGGTTGTGTCATATTTTACACATTGTTTTACAGATACATACGACGCCGTTGTTATGTGTGGATTCAGTACTGAAATACTGCAAAGATTACCTATGACAGCTTTTGAAGAACTGATAAGGATAGTCAAACCAGGTTCGTAGTTATGGCACAGTTAAACAGGCTCCTCGTACCTCATCATTTCGTCTTTAAACAATGCACGAAATAAGGTCTAGATTTCTGACGGATGGTCTATATTTACAGCTTGCCAGCCTGATGGCCTGGCAATTTTGTAGATATTCATACATCTGAGTAAATACACCATATCCTTGTGCCCTGTTTGGTTATATCCATTTTGAGATGGTAACATTTTGAAGTTGCCAGCCCTGAAGTCAGGATGGGTTTTGACTTATTTCAAAGACTGCTTTAAAACATGCTTGGGTTCCTAGGCCGTTGTCAGAATAGGTGAGGCTAATATCGCACGATTTCTTTGATAGTGCATTATACCCTAATAGAAAACCCTAATAGACGTCGGAACTAGCGCTTCTTTATTTTTATACCATGGTGGTAGCGTAGTGGTTGCAACGACCGCTCACAACGCCGGATACCTGGGTTCCATTCTCCACATGGGTGCAATGCATTGATAAGGTGGAATATTACTTAAACCTGCTTAAAATCATACTCACTCTCTCACACTTTACATAATTGTTCAACGTTTGGTTTAAATTGACCTATTTTTTTGTTATTGTTGACTTGTTAGAACATGTATTACAAGCGATGTCCCGCTTAAGCATTTCTTAGAAATGAAATTTCATAAAAGTAAGCTTTCATGTTTATGTCTTCTGTTTGACAAACAGCCAGTGTTGCATTTGAGAGAGCACGTTTATTGGAACAGTATACAGCTTAACGTGTCATGGTAAGTTGCTATTCAACTCCAAATGGCCAAATGCATTGGTTCAGTTGGATTACAATGAAGAAATGTATGTACTGAACTGCAAAAGAAACGCAGCTCTGGCTCATTGTCAGTTAGAAGACATAAACATGAACGCCTACTTATATATATTCATTCATTCTTCCGTAGGCGGCTACTTCATCAACACCGGGAGGAAGACGATGTACACCCATGACGATGGTAAAGCAGAACAACTGAAAAGACAACTTAAAACACTGGAAGCAAATGGCAAATGGAAGCGTGTGCAAATGAAACATTTCAAGAATTATTTGAAAGGGGCTGATGGCGCCGTTAGTGTCCATATGATTTGCAAATGATATATTGCATGACGTCTCTTGTTCCTAAAGTCTTAAGTACTCATCTGAACACTACAATCCTTTGGTACAATACCTGTTACTTATCTTGTTAGATTTTCATTCACATTTTGAACACACCTCTATATGGACATTTTAACACTTACAATGACTCAAGGTATTATTGTTTAACATCACATAATAACACGTGTTCGGTATTGTTTGTATTAATGATATGACAAGACGTCAAGTATTATTTGTGGTATGTATAATAGATTACACATTTATATGATATATTTCATTGTTCTATATCGACATAGATTAACCCAGTGTGGACTTTGTATGTCTATTTCATGAAGACATATTAATGTTTTAATTGGAAGTCTTGAGAATGAAGTTTTGCATTTAATCCAGATTAAATGTGTTTTTCAGTGGTCGAAGAAACGCAACCAAGCATATTGTCCTTCGAAATGAATAAAAATAGGTGACTGATTTCCACCGAGATACAATTTTCTTGTTGACTGTGGCCATACCTTGAAACATTTGTCTTTCCATTTCACTCGCGGCAGTAAAAGTTTAACACTGATTCTGTGTGCAGTTTGAGTGTCACAATAACTATTGCCTTTGAGGATATATTCCAGTTAGTTCTTAATTATACTTCTTGTCGTGTGCCATCTGAGTGGAACTGGGTCTTTTTTTTCAAAAGGGCACTGGTTATCGTCATCAGTAAAGTCTTTTGGATCGGCATAGGTTGTATTTTCTTTGCAATGGAGGTGATGGCTTCATTTCGGAAAATCGGTCGTAGTCTTTAAACGGACAATGCCGACTTTGGATTTTCTGGACCTTGAACACTGTTTGATTTTTTCAGATCATTATTCTAGAATCGCGTACACAACAAGCACAGACAGTGGGTAGAATAATATTTCGTGAGTTATTACTCCTCGTGAGGAAGGAGCAAGTCTTGCAAAACTTCATTCTGTTACTACATGTCACTCTTATGTTGTGGCACAACAAGCCCTCATCACAGTTTATCTTGTCACACACAGAAATGTCGTTTTATGATTGGCCCAGTGCTCTTCTATTGTTTTCACTGTACACCGCTTAGAAGCAAGTAACAGTTTCTATCTACCCGGCTGGGAATGCCGAACTCATATGATACTTCGTGGTCGTAATTCTTTTTCTTGAATAACTTTGAATCACTATGTACAGAAAAGATATGATATGATAATGATATAGCGCACATATCCACGCACTAGTCCTTGCTCAAGGCGCTGGTATTTTTTCCTTGATCACTGGATGTCAATGTCAACAGCACGTCATATTTCAATCTCAACTCCCTGGGGAGTATACAACTCTTGCCGCCACTTGGCGCACAGAGTTTATTGAGGCTCTCTCATCCTAACAAGGTACCCATTCACATCTGGGTGGACTGGGACACATAGTCACAATACTTTGTCCATGTTCACTGCACGTTGCTGTACACACAACTAGCTATAGGTGTTTGCACGTATTCATATGGCCACCATCTTGTCAGATACCAACGGATTCGTGGGTTCTATTAAGTGCACAGTGCTGTGTACTGTACACTAGGGCTTGTTACTACACTGAAAGAGTCAGCACACAGAGTGGACTCCAAGGTTTTCACACCCGGTCACAGGTGGGCTCGATCCCGACACCTCAACTTCGCTGGATCACTAGCCTGGCGCCTTAGCCAGCTCGCCCCTTATATTTTGCAAATGGAAATCAATACAAACCCACCCCCCACCACCCCAAACATGTATACCTGTGCTCCAAATAACTCATACATTCATACATTCAAGGTGTTGCCTGGGATTTTCATCGTTCAGTCTGCTTTTCTAGATGAAAATGTCACAGGATAATTTTTCGAATTCAGTTTTCTTCCTACATTGATGGGTCGTGAGTTAGCCTAATGGATAGAGTGTTGGCTCGTCACGTCGAAGGCTCGGGTTCAGTTCCCCACATGGGTATAATGTGTGTCGCTCAATTCTGGTGTCCACCGCTGTTGTATTGCTGGAATATTGCTAAAAGCGGCGTAAAACCATACTCACTCCTACATTGGCCAGAATCGCTGATGTGATTGACACGTCAACGCATCCCGATTGCTCATGCTGTTGATCACTATATTGCTGCAGACTCGATTACGTACAGACCACCTCCATTTAGCTAGAACGTTGGTGCGTGTGGTGTAAAACAAAACTCACTCACACTCCTGCATTGGTTGCATGGCCCTCTGTGCTGCTATCGAAGCATGCCAGGGACACCATCACGTTCATGTATTGCTATATATCAGTATGCATCTCAGCGACGCTGTTGTAGTGGTATGTCTATCATATCATGCTAAACAAACGTGCACTGCATTGCATTGGGCTAGTCTGTGTTGATAGCAAGTACGTTTGTTATAAACAAAAGAATATCCTTGTCACGTAATGTGCAAATTTGGCATATGATGTGTCGCCACTGCTCCCGACTGTAATGACACCGCTCAGTACATGCCACAGACATCTTTTTGGTGTCCCCGGGGACAGTAGGGAACACTAGGCGTTCGCTTGTCACGTCTAACACCAGGGTTAGATTCACCACAAGGGCACAATGTATGAAACCCTGAAACCCATTTCTGGTGTCCACCGCCGTGATATTACTGGAATATTGCTAAAAGCGGCTTTAAATGTTTTACGTCACTCACCCTGGCGTCCCCGAGAATACATTCACTCCTCTGATATCAGTCATGTTTAGCTGCGTGCACAAAACGTCATGCCACACGTGTTGCATATTGCTTGTACGGAAAACATATTTTGTAAAAAATACCCAATTACTGTAAAAGAAGTATAGATCAGATTATAATAAAATGACGAAACAATGGTCAGTTTAAATCAAAGACAGGTTCTCGTTGCGCCGACGTCAATCTTGGCTTTTTCTGGTGAGATTTCCCAGGAACAGGAACATAAAGCGTTAGTACATGGGACAATAATCACAATTTTGCGAAAATGCGTGCAAAACACGTACCAGTGCTTTTGGTTGCATTTTGACAAATGAAACATGATGGTTGCGATCTATACGATCAGTGTTCTTCGATACTTTTACTAGACATGTCCTACGATCTGGAAACACCGAACTGTTTGACACTTCCAAGATGGCGGGAGGTATCGGAACGTGCGCCAGTCAGTGCACAAAGTTGACAACATGCGTCTCGTTCGTCTTAGACCAGAATGGGACTTGTTATGATGGGACCAGTTGTAATCCTATCGTGCTACCGGAAACCGTGATATTTTATGAAATGAGCGTGTTTCATTAACGTTATCTTTCTTAATCATGTTCGAATTTTTACCTCTTGGCCTACTACAGTCTAATGTCTGATGTTTTTTCCATACTTGGACGGATACCGTATGTTCCTTGTTTCTGTTGTCACCTAAACAACTGAGAGTGTACTTACCAACCACTGTCATTTACAAACACCATGGTACACTGATGACCCAACTATTTGATAGACATTATAGAAATTGGTGGGTCTTTAATAAAGAATACAACTTCATGCCCAGCATATCACATGATACCATGAATGTAAACAGTTTTATGTCGGTTTTACCAATAGTTCAGCACTATCACGTCGGGCAACACCGAAGATGGCCTTCACACGTTGTACCCATGTGGGGAATCGAACCCAGATCTTCGGTTTGACGTACAAATACAGACAAGAACGAGACATGGGTGGTATTTAACAGGAAGGTAGCTTGGTATTGGCATTCATGCTTCGTGTAAGGGGGCGGTGAAATAGCCAAGCGGTTCTCCCGTAACCCCGATGACCGGAGTTCTATTCCCCACCTTGGAACATAGTGTGAAACGCATTTCAGGAGTCCCCGAAGTCATGTTGCTAGACTTGCTAAAACGGCCTAATGCGCACTCACTAATGACCTTGCCTTTCACTCATGACTGTTTAATAATGCAAGGACTAGATGATTTTAAACCGCTTCGGACATTTTATATCACGTCAGATATTTTATGGTGAGCTCAAAGTGACCCAGGGCATTGCTGGTATTGTGAGATACTGCAGATTACACACAAGGATCAAAGTTCACCCGTCACTATGCTCGGACTTTATGACATAATGTGCTCACCTGTCTCTAACTGCAAACACAATAACGTCTACGCAATCGGTTTCTTGGAAATAATGATCCGTGAAGATCCGGGGTAGACTAGGCCTTCAGCAACCCATGTTTGCCATAGAAGGCGACTATGCTTGTTGTAAAAGGCGACAAAAGGGATCACGTGGTCAGTCTCGCTGACTACGCCTAGTAACATACTAAGCTGTTTGTTTATATTTTAACATTTTTCTTACTTATTTGTATTTACTTATCCCCAATATACAGATCACCTGATCAGAGTCACTTTGTTTTCCTCATAACCATTGGAAATCAATCTCAAACGGCACAATTATCAATATCAACTCCCTGGGAACCATACAACTCTTGCAGCCACCAGGCGCATTCAAGGTTTGGAGTGATGATTCATTCGACGTGAATATAAACGACTCGATCCTCATATTAAGGTCATTGTGAGTGGTGAAGTATAATGTAACGCCTACAGTATTGCATGAACGAATATGTTCTGTCGGTAGGTGTCTCAGTCTACGTTTAGCATAGGTGCTTACAGTTCTGGGCAGGTAAGCCGGCGAATAATTCCTTTTGTCTCATTCTCAATATTACAAAATGACAGCGAACATTTTCCATCAAACTGACAAGAAGAACTGGATTGTTTTGTATTGTTAATATGTTTTTCAAACCAAACTGACAGATAATACCATCATCAATGTGTTTTCTGATGAAAATGCATCTCGATAAAACGCGCCCAAAAAGGCAGACATGGGAAAGATTCTCTATGACATTCGTGAAAGTGAAAATACACGTACATGTCGTGACAACACTACTAATGAAAGTGAGCTTCATTTGGTTTCGATACAATCACAATGCCATGACCTACGAGAGATTAGAGGAATCAAGTCTTGGGACGACTGCAAGTTGTCCAGACTGGACGCAGGGTAACCGCTCATTTTAATGTTCATGTTAGGACAATCCACGACTGCCATTGCAGTGGTCGACTTTCAGTAACATCACAACATCACGACCGACTGGTTGTGAGCAACCATCTGCTGGATCATTTACCCAGAGAGACAGATTATTGAGACTCACAACAGATCCATTAGCGCAGATACAGTTCGTCGACGTTTGAGGGGAAGAGACCTCTGCTGTCACAGACCATATCGTAGTCCTGTCCTCACCGCTCCTCACCGCCCAAACTGACTCCCATGGGCAACTCACCATCGAAATGGACGTTATCGACATTGGAAAAGTCTGCTTTTATCTCACGGAAGCTGATATTGTCCACGTTACCACATATTGGACGTTACAGAAATCATTTCTCCCAGTGAAACAACGCTCGTACCCACACTGCCTGAGTAACACTGGACTTCATAAGACATCATGGCATCCAAATACTACAATGACCTGCAATCAGTCCGGATTTAAGTCCAATAGACGGCCTTGGGTATGAGATTCAAAGAAAATTGAATGACCTCCAACCAAGGCCGACAACTGCTGAAATGTATCAGGCATTTCGCAGAGTATGGATCCAAGAGCCTACGGTCTTTATCATGCGGTTAATTCATTCCATGTACCGACAATGCAATGTTTACATCGATGCCCATGGAGGTACATTTCACCCTGTCAGTGCTTTGATAAAATCAACACTCAATAAAACGCAAAATAAAAAGGATGGTATCATAGTGTTATCCTGTAAGGGAATAGGATATGGTCTGCCTGGCATGGTCACCACGGAGAGTGTCTAAGTGGAGTACCAACGCACAACAGTGACAGTGTTTTACCATGAAATGCAGTATATCAATCAACTATATTCAAACGGCAGATGTGAATGAAATCTGATTCGTATTCTCTGGGACCAGCATCACTCGATACTGTCCTGACTGTGATGTTCCGGGGATCTATTGGTGGTGACCTAGTTCATTTCCATCTTTTACTAGATTTTTCTATTTTATTTAGCATTATTTCAGCATTAAGCTCTGTTTGTCATAGTCATCATTTCCCAGAACGTTTTTAGTTTTGATTGTGTATAAGCATTTTCCCGTCCTTTTACTAGAGAAGTTGGGATGTTTATCAGTGCATCATATTGTGCTTGAGAATGGTTGTCAAGTTTTCATTGTTCTTGTGGTTCCCATTTTTCGATCATACTACTTCTCATAAATATATAAATATATATTTTGGTTCCAATCATTTTGACCTTTTTATGAGCCAAATTATCACACGGACCAGAAAAACCATCGTGGTCACCGTGGGAAGTTTTACATAATCTACGTGTTGATAATATACATTTGTATAAATACATAGTATGAATGATTAAGTTCCTATCTAGTCTAAATTCTAAGGTTGTAATTATTTTTGGGTGGTTGTTATGATATTACTCCTCACAAAATCAAGATTCGTAATTAAACCAAGTATAAACGGCAGGGGAATGTACATGAAAATATGTGTTTGTATGATCATGCATTTGAAGGTGTGGGGAGAGGTAAATGTTGCACTTCAGACTATTTTGCGCATATGACGACGTGCCTCTGTGTGTACGTGTGGTGCTTGTACTAACCCAGACTTCAGCTGGTTTTATAGTGCTAGCTCACAGGAGATACCATGCCACAATTAAGCGTAAATACCCTACTCAGGCACATTATACTGGACACTCCAACCACTACACTGCAGAGGCCATTTCAAGGCCGTTAAATGAACTTCTTTGATGTGAAGATCTGAAAGCAATCACTTAAACATGAAGGTCTGATTGCATGTTCCATATAGTTATGCCAATGTATCTGTTTTTTATTTGTTTGACCTTTGCAAAATGAACAAATTCAGATTCCTGCAAAGTTCAGAGAGCTTTAGACCGTATAACTAGCTTTTACCATCCACCGAATGTCTATTTTGGGGAAATCATGGTTGACTTAAGTCGATTCTATGTTTGTTTTGTTATGAGAGTGGATTTTTTGGTAAATTGTATTGTTGATTAAGTGATACTTGTTATTGGGTCACAATGTTCAGAGTTTTGAGTGATAATCATTATGGGTCACATTTTGTATCATAAATGTTAATTGCTTTTCGTACTTTGACAGCAGGCTTTAAGGTAGCGCTTTAGAGTTACCTCCCTTTGAGTATGTGTTTTGATTAGTTGTATGTACTTCCGGGAGACTACGAGAAGGTTCTAAGTTAATGGCTATGCTCGTATTGTGCTCGAATGTTCATGAATCAGTGATTTGTAAATAAAGGCTGGTTGTTGTATTGACGACACGGACACACACATGGATTAACTGAATACTTTAGACTTGTCAGTGTTATATTTTGCTGGTTCTGAGGTGATTTCTTGCATCTTTTGTCAGGGCAAATTATTAACCGTAACAGTTTCTGCTTTCATTTCATCATTATCCAGTCGATATTCACCTATTATAAAATAGACAAAGCCACATACTGAGTGTTAAAATGTCTGTGACTGTTTCTTTTATCAATATAGCCATGTCGTTACAATCACGTTTTGAACATTCGGCTTGACTAATGCACAATACCTATACCTAGATGTATCAGTTTACATATGCTTAAAAATTATATTAATTGGAAATACTGATCTATGAAATGTAGTCGTTACTATGCTCGGTTACTGCAGTATTATGTACACATCTGAGGATAACTGGAAACGCTATACCCACTAGAAGAATATGTTTGATGTGAAATGTAAAACCATCAATATGTAGATCTAAGGCATATATATAAGTTTCTTGGAAAGAAAAACTCTCCAGTTTTGATCAAGTTCTGTCGAAACATCATTTACTTAGTCACCGGCATCGATTAGTACTAACCAAATAGAAGCCTTTTCTGCATATACATAATGTTACCAGTTGTTGATATAATAACTGTTGTTGTAATACAAAGCTGGTGAAGGTCCATGTTGCGGATATTTTTATTGGTTTATTTGTGTCGGACAGAACATATGACACGTCTAATAAGGAACTATACTCTCCCCCAAAGAAACGCCGTGGCATCTTTAGCTACATGAAAGAATATCGTCATGCCGCGACTTACAGCTGTAAATCGAAAAATTGTCATAGGACGTCAGGACACTGGGGAGTCTCACATCTGCATTTGCACGTCACGTCAATGTTCACCATCAGTCGTTTATCTGATCAACATCAACAAATCCCCCCTGAAAAAACCGTACATCAGGGTACTTCATCTGAGGAACTGCAGTGTCTGGTTTGAGCGTGAGGCGTGAGGCGTGAGGCGTGAAGCGTGAGGCGTGAGGCGTGAGGCGTGAGGCGTAAACCACCCGTAATCGTGTAGGAGAACATGGACGTCGCGCCAGAAGACCCTGTTTTGGCCCTGTGCTGCAACGACTACATCGACGTTGATTGGCCAGTGATTCAATAACGTACTATTCTAGACTCTACAAAACTGGCAGCGTCCATGGGTAAGTGACATGACGAAGAGTACCTGTTTATCACGTCGAAATGGACCCTTGCTCAGGTTGACCGATATGGGGGCGAAAGTGTCACTGTGAGGGGAGCCATGTCCTACACCTTGACAATTTGACTGATATGAACATGGCAATCATCTCGCAGATAAGACCCAAAACACACTCATGTTGGATGAAATGCTTGCAAGTTGTCCTCCAGCAACACATAGGATTAATTAATAGCCGTTACGAATTGCCATTATTTCTGGACTTACCGATACACATTTAATTCCGGGTAAATCACCCTTACTGAAAGGTCCAAGACGCTGAATTAGGAGTGTTTCCCCGAACGTTTGGCTGATTTCGGAGGAGTCTACCGATGTCACCTGATTGTTCTTCATTACCCTCTGACACATCAACTTACTGATTATTTCCCTGGAACAGGTTAAGTTTTCTTTTAGAACAACTAGGTCAACAGCGGCCTTTGCGATCATAAGATGACCTTGGAGAAGGATATATGGAACTACATAAGTATTGGAGTTATCTTTATCTACCCTCTCTCCTGTTTACTTTTAACTAGTCTTTACTTTTTTAGCCGCAGAAAGTGGCTGAGTGGGTAAAACTGCTGCTTTCTAGCCTACTCTACCAGTGCGGTTGGTTAGATGAGCATATCTCTTCAGATATTATTACCTTTTTATAATTAAAATCATATTCTGGGATTTATTTGAAACATACTTTATTATAAGATTTGTCTCCGCGTGTAGATGTGACTGGCCAAATGTCTTTGCCTATTGAACAATAGCAAACAAATATATTCAAATTTCCGAATAGAACCGAGCTTTTTTGATCGACAGGATGATAACTTACATAACTTTAACCTGACCATCAAAACTTGAACTCCTTCTGTGACGACGTATTCTGAAATGAAAATCATACGTAATGATGGTACGACATTGCTATTCTGTATGGGAATACAACACGGCCTGCCTGTCATGGCCTCAACGTTATTCAAACTGCAGATGTGAAATCGGAGTTGAATTCATGATTAGGAACGCATTAGCTTATAGTCATTGACTCTCGCATCCTTCATACTGTCGTAAATATGCTGTTCCGGGGATCAGTTTGAGGTACGGTGTAACGACATTTTTTGCCTATTCGTTACATTATTTACTGAGCATCTCGGATACTCAATACTTTTAGTTAGTTTCAGTTAGTTTCTCTGTTTATACATGTCGCTGGTAATTTTTCACGGTTGACAAATTCAGTATTAATCAATCTTATTCAGTTTTACTTGCCCACGGCACAGTTGTGGTCATGGCAACGCTCCTTTACTTTACTGCAATTAATGTGCAGTCAGTTAACATCCAACTATGCACGAAGCTATGAATTTAGATTAACACAGATGTAGAAACAGCATTAACTTATGGTCTGTTTCATAGTTATATGTTATGGACTGAGTGACAGGTTTCGCTTGCTTGTATGTGCTGGGGATTGAATAGACTCTAATGAAACGATTGTGCTTCGAATTGGAGCTTTGAAGATCATAACAACAAGAAGGTCTGATCAGTGTAAAACATTGGGTGGTGTAAAGCACCGAGCGGGTATTCAGCTCAGTCAGTTTGCTACGGGGTTTTAAGGTAAGTTCATATTTGCTGTTTGGTAGACATATCATTCCAGGTGTGCATTCTATTGCAGTGGCCGTGTAAGACGAGTGGTTGTGTGTGTGAAGCAGAGCGTGATAGTGTTCTCGTTCGTGGACTTATCTATACGAGTGTAATATACGGGTTAGGCTGATACACAGGTTCGTTGGTGATGTTCGTTGTTTAAATCAACAACACCCCAGCTATATGGCGGCGTTACATGTAGACAGCATTGTAGCTTCATTGTACTGCATATTACAAAACATTTATTCATCTGCGTCATTCAGTTCGCAATTCTATAATAGTTAAAAAACATGCCTTCCTTTTTTTGAAATTGGGAATGCATGGAAGTAATCGAAATTCTTCAGTGAGTGAGTGAGTTTAGTTTTACGCCGCACTCAGCAATATTCCAGCTATATGCCGGCAGTCTCTAAATAATCGAGTCTGGACCAGACAATCCAGTGATCAACAAAATGAGCATCGATCTGCGCATGTGGGAACCGATGACATGTGTCAACCAAGTCAGCAAGCCTGACCACCCGATCCCGTTAGTCGCCTCTTACGACAAGCATAGTCACCTTTTATGGCAAGCATGGGTTGCTGAAGGCCTATTCTACCCCGGGACCATCACGGGTCTTCATATTCTAAATATCTCCATAGATGAAAGTGTGAGATATAAATAGATTTAAATGGGACTTTCTGATTGGTTTACAAAATGAAAACATAGATCACATGTGAGGTATATTTGTGGCGTCCACTGGGTTCTCCACCCGCCATGGCCAAGGTTGCACAGAATCGTGCACAAACATTCAAAGAGGTCAAAATAACAAAAGCCTGTATAATAATAGGGATCAAAATTCCAACCTTCCATATTCTACTGGGAACACTTCATTGTGATCGCTGCCTTTGTTTGGGTTACTAGTGCAATCAAACATGGTTACAGGCAGACAATGGAGAGATTAGTTAAAGTCGTTTGTCTTTTACATGCAGAAATACACAGATCTACAAAAGTACAGACAATAAAAACGTATGCAAAGAAAGTCTTTCTTCCAGCCAGAGGCTTGTCCTTGTTTACATGAAACAATGGAATTGCTGAATCTTGAAAACAGATACTTGTAGCCTTCCTGCTGTTGATACCAAATGTCCATCATACACTGAAATCTGTCCACCTTGAGAGTTGGCAAGAAATCTCACATTAGAATTTTAGATACTAGTATAAATCGACGAACGCTGTATCTACGGGGAGCGTGAAAGATTTCCACCTATTTTCTCTACCAAATTAATGGTGGCTACGTCACGTGACTATTAATGAAATGGCGGTGGTTTGTTTACCGGAGCAACAAATGAATTTCCAGGACTTGAATAGTACGTGTGAAGTTGCAATTGTTCTTTGGGTGTTCCTAAGATAGCCCAGATTTGGTTGCTGAACAATGGGGATAGGAATCGAAGCTTGGAGGGGTAAAATTGGACTGTTTTGTACCCGAGGCAAGAAGCATGGTCGGATATATCCCGGTATAAGGCTACCCAGTGGGATCCGTGTTGGACTGCGGTTGACAATTGTGACACTGGCATTATTATTGTAGCTGGTGACGTTGAATCCAACCCTGGGTCTCCTAAACTAGACAAACGACTAGCAGATGAGGGCAGACAGACAAGACTGTATGTATCTGGCGAATGTTTGCTTGCAGGAATTAATGATGACCCGGCCACCCTGTATGATCTCGCTACAACGCTGATACAAACACAGGTACAAATTGCCGCAGTAAATGATAAACTTTCTACATTTACCCAAGAATATGATAAAAAGCTATCAGCTCTTAGTGAAGAAAACGATGACCTGAAACAAAAAGTACTAAACGTAGAGATAAAAAGTGACAATCTGGAAGCACAATCACGAAGAAATAATTTAATCGTTTATGGTCTGCAGGATGAACGAGGCGAGACATGGGTTGAAACCGAGAACAAGGTGAGCACTTTTATGAGGGACTCATTAAATATAACTACAATTTCAAATGTCGAATTGAGAGAGCTCATCGTCTCAACTCGAAATCGGCCTAACAGACCCACTATTGTGAAGTTTACTTTTTACGAGGACAAATGCTCTGTTCTTGAAGCAGTGAAAAGTAACCGTAAGCTAAAACTACGGAGTATCGAGTGTCAGAAGACTTCACCGAGCGTGTACGAGGGTTACGAACCAAGTTATTTCCCTTTTTGAAATCAGCCCGTAAGAACAATGACATATCTTTTCTCAGGTATGATAAACTGATCATAGAGGGGGATGTTTACGTCTGTGATGAAGCTGAAGGAGACATTCGTCAGGTCGGGCGACGACGTAACTGGGTACGACGAGGTTCAATAACCTCACGCACGTCTTCACCTGGGACTACACTGATCACCACCGCGGATTCAGCAACGCGTCGTACAGAGATCACAGCAAGGAAATAGGAAGCTGGCCGTGGCTCAGTTGAATCCTCTCCACGATGTGTTTATACAGAATATATTTCTCAATTCTTTGTCTGGAACATTCACGGGTTGATATCTAAACTAGAAAATGAGGACTTCATTTCCTTTTGTAAACAATACGGTATATTTTGCCTTATTGAAACTATGAGTAATGATGCTGGTGCTGTGATTGGTAATATATTTGAAGAATACAAGTGTTATACATGTGATTCTTCAAGACTGGGTGCTCTTGGCAGATATTCCGGCGGTCTAGTTGTATGTATAAAAAGGGAGTTAGAATTATATTTTGAGAGGATCTTTCACCACTGGGAAAATGGGATATTCATCAGAGTTGTCAATGCACAACTGTCTCACTCACTACTTTTATGCTCTGTTTATGTGCATCCAGAAAGCTCAGCGTTATATACATTAAAAGAAGACAATGGTATTGATTTATTACAAAATAAACTCTTGCATTTGTCATTTAAATTTGGTGAAAACTGCAGATTTATTCTGGGTGGTGACTTCGATTCAATAACTACAAACGTTCCAGACTACATTTTAGATGATAATTCAGACTATCTGCCTGTTGGTAATGAGTACATAGCTGATGATTTTAATATTGCTCGTCATTCCAGCGACAGTATGTTAAACAACTATGGAAAGTGTTTACTGGAAATGTGTAAGTTATTGAATGTACATATTGTGAACGGCAGAATGAAATCCGATATTCCAAGCAACTTCACGTTTGTGTCTACATCTGGTTGCGGTATTGTAGACTACTTTATAGTATCCACCTGTCTATTTCCTAACATTGTTGACATGTCCGTTGTTCCATGGACGGAATCCGATCATATGCCTATTGAATATTCATTTACGAATATAATTACTCAGAAATTGGAAACCGTTGACTCTACCACCATGCCTTTGTTAATACAACCCAGATACATTTTACCTGATGAACGGAGGATTGATTTTTTACATTCGATTATCGATTATAACACTGAGCTGATGTGGAATGATGTTATGGCTCTTCTGGATAAAAACAACATGAATCTAGCTGTTTTGATATTAACAGACATCCTGTGTTTGTTCGGAAATAACACTGGTATCAGGCGCTCTACCACAACATTGAAACATCGACAGGTACAGCCACCATGGTTTGATGGTGACTGTCAGAAGCGTAAAACTGGAAAGTATATGTATCTCAATAAGTTTAGAAGATACACTTGTGATGGAAATTTAAGCCGATACATCCAATCAAAATAAAAATTTAAGAAATGTTGTGCATTGAAAAAGCAACAATATGACACCAAGTTATTAAATGAGATAGATGCAGCTGCTAAAAGTAACAACTGTAAACTCTTTTGGAAAACGATAAAACATACTGTTGGGACATACTGTTCCAGAAACTCTATTTCTCCTGATGTGTGGTTTAAATACTTTAATAATTTGTTAAACCCTGATGTTGTGGTGAATGAAGATGACTTTGACAAACACGTGTCTGATTGTGTTAAGAAGCATTCTTGTGAAGAATGCCCTGATGTTCATATAGCTGAGGAGCTGCTGTCAGATGAAATATCTTGTGAGGAAATCAAGCAAGCAATTCAAGATATAAAGCGAGGAAAAGCCCCTGGATCGGACGGTTTACCTGCAGAAAATTTCTTATGTTCTGCTGATCTTATCATTCCGTACCTGAAATGTTTCTTTGATAAAATAATGGACACTGGCACATTTCCAGACGCATGGAATCTGGAGATGATTATACCTCTATATAAATCAGGATCACTTTCTGACCCTTCTAACTACAGGGGCGTCTCACTTTTAAATGTATCTGGGAAAATGTTCACTAGCATAATAGAAAGAAGACTTCGGGTATGGCTAGATGTTACCAACCTTATTACTGAAGGGCACAAGCAGGACTTCGGCCAAAATACTCAACAATAGACAATATATTTACTCTTCAGTCTCTTTGCACAAAATATCTATGTAAACCAAAAGGTCGCTTTTATTGCGCATTTATTAACTGGAAGAAAGCATTTGATTTTATAGATAGACAAAAGTTACTATATCAATTACTTATTAAAGGTTTTCATGGTAAATTTTACAACATTCTCAAGCGTATGAATACGAGGGTGAAATCATGTGTTAAGACCATGTCTGGTGTCACGCCCAGTTTTTGTACCAGTAGGGTTGTTCGCCAAGGATGTATTCTCAGTCCTTTTTTATATATCTTCTTCATTAATGAATTAGCCAGCTGTATCCATACTGATTGTTAACGTGGTTTTTTTGTGTCTGCTGAAATTGAAGGTATTATGTTATTGCTTTTTGCCGACGATATTGTTTTGTTTCATTACACAGTCGTCGGTCTTCAAAAAGAGTTAAATGTGCTGGAGTGTTTCTCGAAGAAATGGTATTTAGAAATGGTGGCATAGTAAATAGGTATGAAAGCTGGACATTATATGGCTCCCTTTTGAAAACTGTTACTTATTATAAATATCTTGGATTGATGTTTTCATCAAGATTACGTTGGTCGGCAGCATGCAAATATCTTGCCCCACAGGCTTATAAAGCAATTATGCCACTTTTAAAGTTATTCAGGCAAAATGAATCTATTTCTTTTTCATCAGCATATTCAATATTTGATTGTAAAATATCGCCGATACTCCTATATGGCTCCGACATTTGGGGAGTCAAGTATTATGAAGCTATTGAAAAAGTCCATTTAACTTATTTTAAGACGTTTCTGGGAACAGGGAAATTTCCTTCAAACAAAACTGTCATAGGGGAAACAGGCCGCTAAGCATTGTTTGTTTCTAGCCAAGTAAGAGTTATCAAACACTGGTTAAAGTTACTTAAAATGGATATTTGTCGTTATCCCTATCATTGTTACCGTATATGAAAGAAGCTCGATGATAATGGAAAACAGTGTTGGGTTTCAGATGTTCGACACCTTCTTTTTCTATGTGGTTTTTCTCATGTCTGGATGTTCCAGAGTGTTGGTGATGATAACATGGTTTTGTCAATACTTAAACAAAGACCTAAAGATGCATATATTCAAACTTGGCATGAATCTATCTGTACTTCCACCTATCTCAGCCACTATAGTTCCATTAAATCAATATTTCAGACTGAAATGTACATACATAATTTTCAGGACATATCACTTGTAAGAGCATTGTGTAAATTTAGAATATCATTGCACACTTTTAAAATTACCTCGTTCCGTCAGAGAAAATGCAATGAACTTAGAGATGCTGTTTGTACAAATTGTAATTCAGGTGATTTGGAAGGTGAGCTACATATATTATTTAAGTGTGATAAATATGCACAGTTAAGGCTGAAATACCTTCCAGAATTAAAAACTGTTACCTGTTGTAAGCAGTCAATAGCAAATATCTTAAGCTCACAAAAATATGCGTAGAGTGCGTTCTCTTGCTTTGTATTTAAAACATGTATTTAAAATCCACGAAAGTTGTTCAAAAGTATAGTAACACGTGACTGTTTATGCGACAATCAACCTCAGTTGTACTATAAGCCATGTGGCCAGTACTACTGAATAAAATGTCTGTCTGCCTTAATTGTATTAAGTATTGGATACGTTAATGAAGATTGAAACGCCAAAGATATGCTTTCAAATGTTTATATATGTTGTCCATTTTGGGGAGGAAAAAGCAAAGTTGATTATTAAATCTAGCTACTAAACTTCTTCAACATGTATTTGAATGTGTAAAACAAAAGAAAGTAACATTGTACAGTCGTATGTTATATCGTTTGTACTTTGGTCATATTGCCTTTCCACAAATCAGTATCTTAAATATGTAGTCTTGAATATTCGCTCATGGGTTATTTTCAGCTATGAACATTGGCATGAAACGTGTTCACAGCTCATCTTTATCCAGACCAGACTATAACTGAAAATTACATCCTTAAGACAAGAACCAGGGAGCGGGCACAGTGAGGTTAAACCATTGACCTATACCCCAATGAAAATGCAGTGTGCTGTTTAGAAATAGTACACAGACTATATCAATGAGAACGTCCAGCGTTTATCGTATGATATTTTGAGCAAACTTCAAATGAAATTTGAGTTTATATTTAACAAATTGCCCCCAATCAGCGAAGATAACTGAAATGTCTGTTACTCGTTGATTCCAAATCAGAACTAAGCCTCCTAACCTTACTCCAAAATGCTTCTTTTTCTAATTTAATTCCAGACCGTGTTAAGTTTTAAGTTCTTACATTCTGAGAAATATTAGTAGTATTTGCACACTCTGTTGCCATACAGACTCGTATTCACGGTCCTTTTTACCAGACACCATACGTTTATGGAACCATTTGCCATCCGAAATATTCCACTCCCAATCGGCAAAATCGGTCAGAACCAGATTACAGACCCAACAAGGAAATATTCTCTTCGATACAACTTTCGGATTAGATTTTGTCAAATACTTCGTGATCGCCTCATGCTAGGTTTAACACTCATTGTACATATACAAATAATCCGAATTGTGCATGTGGATATCCATTGGAGATTATCTGCAATTATCCTTGTCTTGCACTTGCTATTACTAATAAGAATCAGATATGTATTTCTACACTAACGGGTTTGGCCTAATGGTTCATACGTACGTACTGCTTTCAAATATATTCAAATTATTCTAAATCCTTATGTATGCAATTACTATGCACCATTTAATATACCTTGTAGACGTTTTGCTGTCATTATGCATTTCATGTCTCAGTGGAAATATTTTTCCGTACTTCGTTTGACATTAAATATTGACTATATTGCGTTATGTCTGATGGTGCGGCACTTACATATGCGGTTGGCGTGTTGTGCGAATCCATATTTATGTTACGAATATATTTCAAGAATAAAATCTGCCCGCTTTGAAAATTTTGAAAACTCACTGACTCATGTGCATATTCACCTACCAGCTGTTCCCTCACTCATACAGCATACTCACATACATACTGACTCACTTATTTACTCACCTACCCACTCATTCACTTATCTACCCACAGCCGGACTCACCAACCTTACATCCTCCCTACAACCCATTAACCTCCAACTTTCTAAACATTGCATATTGTCAAATATGGTTTTGCCTCTAGGTTATAATAAATATAATTGAGTATTGTTTTCGGTGTATTTGCATATTTTCTTCAGAAATGGCAAAATACGTTCTTGCAACAGATTAGGGTGCATGGGGGTCAAGGTCCCCAAGTTTTATTGGGTATATTTGTGAATTTTTATTTTCCCTTCTTCATTCAGATCAATTTAAGATGTATACGTTATTATATATTTAGTTTTAGGAGGTTTTGGTGGATTTTAGCAATTCATTTAAGCATGGGAACATCAACCTCTCATGTTGTCAGTTGTTCATACGTCATCACTGTCACTACTAAGATCAGGAGACTGTCACATTATTAGGTAGAGTTGTAAATATAGAAACATCTGTACAGTAGTAGTTCTCAATGACTCTGACATCATGTACACTATACATTAAACAACAACAGAAAGTATACAGTATTATACCAAACGTGAAAGGAACTTCAATGGGCTATTTGATTTGACAGCTAATATGCACAATTTCATTTCATACAAAGTCGAAAGTACTTGTTCTGACCCTGACAGATGCGTGATATCATTGTCTGAACCTTTGCACAAAACAACATGGCTCCCTTTCCCAACAACATATTATCAAATGCTGAATCGATAGTAAGTGTGAGCTTCAATACACGCCAAAACACGTCGACGCATGGACGACATAATGCAACGGATGACGTTAGGTGTGATCCGTTGCCATTCCCGTCGGAGACATTGTTCCAGTAGCTGAGTGTCGACAGGAGTCGCTGGTAGCCTTCTAATTTGTAGATCCATGTATATGTAGTCCCATAAGTGTTCTATCAGATTCGTGTCGGTAGAACATGCTGGTCACAGCAAAACAACGATGTTAGCCTTATCCAGAAAGCAGTTGGTCAGTGTTGCTGAATGAAGCCCTGCATTATGTTCTTGTAGACAATGTTGTTGTTGGATAACTGGTAATATAACATGGTGACAATTGTACTTGTGACATAATAGCACCAAGTTTTAATATTATGATTGTTTTTTATGAAAATGCTGTTGAGGATCCATGGACATTAGGTAAGGGACATGTGATTCTTATCGGAAAAAGATAAAAGGAAAGGCATGACTTTCACCAGCATAAATTCGATGGCTATATATGAGCTACCGTGTACAGTGAGATTTATGTCCATACTTCCAAGCATCTAATCCACCAAAAGTGGATCATTTCCTTGATCATGATGATGTGCACTGTTCTTGACTATATAGATAAACTTGCTGCAAACAGGCGTCATGTAGAATCAATTAAAAATCAAACGCAACACTGCACAACACTCGACACTTTCTGCTTTATATTTCATCAATCATTTGAACATTACTTCACGGTTAAGAAACGCTATCAAATGGGACATTAATTAGCTATAATATGTTCAACTTCAGCATGGCCATGTTTTCGTGTCACTTCCAAAACGCTTTACAATTTACAAGTACCTAAGTACAAGCACTTGTCGAGTTTTGAAAATAGCATTGGCAAACACTCTTCGATACTTGTCAAATTGTTGCCAAAGCGGTATCCACTAAATTAATTATTCAGTGATCAGTTTAAAGCAGTGATGACATTTTATCTTATGTCACACATAAATATCGTTTTCCGATTGGCTGAGCGGTCTTTTGTTATTTTTAATGTAGCCCGCTGACAAGCGTTGTACATTGCTATACACCCGCTGCCACTAGCAACTCATTCGGTACTTTGTAGTAGCTACTTTTTTAACAAAACGTTCAACTGTTGTCCCTCTGAAAATTAAGAATGGGAATTATATCGCGGCGACTTTACTAAGGTAATATCTACGGGGAAAAGAACCAGCAAGATTGAGGTGTTCGGTAAGATAAACTAACATGGACGGTACCTCAACCCATGCTCTCCTCGTGACCAGTGAACAACTGATAATGTGTTCTTGAAAGGGTGAGCGTATCCTGGCCACTTGTGGCAAACATCACGAGCACATGCAAAGACAAGTCAAATGTGCCCCCCCCCCCCAAAAAAAAAAAAAAAAAAAAAAAAAAAAAAAAAGGGATCATACCTGTGAACTACATAGCAGAAAGAATATTTCCCCCGATACGTTAACTCTGGCAACAGACATTACGTACTACGCATTCTTGTAGTTCATTGCTGAACTTTGTGGTGTCCTTCACCCTGTACGGCGCCGTTCACCCAGTGGGTAAATCATCCTCTCGTCATGCTGTAGCCCCGGGTTCTATTCCCCACATTGGTACAATATGTGAACCCCAGTTTTGGTGTCCCCCGGCGTGATATTGTTTGAATATACCAATAAGATACATACTCACCCTGTACTAACAGCATGCTAAAGCTTTATGATACCTTTCATTGGGAAATAATTCATGATTCTCCAGATTGTCCTGACGGTAGCACCCCTTACAGAGACGCTTACAGGTACAGACCCGTGCAAAAGGTATTCGGACACTAGTAATTTCCATGGACTTACATGTTATATCAGTGTAGCATAAATAATTTCCATGAAGTGAGTTTAGGATGGATCTTCGTAAACTTTGACTGGCAAAATGGAAATTATCTCTGCTCTGCTCATACAATTTCAGTTCACTTTTTCGACTACTATTTCACTAATGATATCACATTTATCAACTTACGTATGGTTCCATCATGCACGCCATGTTAGAGGATGTCAGGGTATTGGCCACATGTCGCCATTCGATAAATACGCAACAGAAATTATGCGATTGTAGGTAAGATGATTCCCCACAAATGTTCAAAATTTGACGTTTGTCTTACGAAAATTGAATTCAGGAAACTTACTTATGCTACACAAAATTAACACGTAAGTCTATGGATATACTTGTTGCATGGGTCTGTAGATGCATTCTGATGTTCGTATGAAACAGATTTCTTATGCTATAAAGAAAAAAACCCACAAAATACACTGAATTTGCATAAAATGTTTATTAGTGGGCCACAATGGCCGCCCACGAACTCCCGTTATTCTGAACTCGTCAATGCACAGCGTATTGCTCAGCCTGACTTATGGCCTTTGTTGTATATCTACGACATGTCATTCCATCTTCATCTGAGTCCTGACTGCTTGAGATGGTACTTACAAAGATATTTTCATTTGAACTTATTGATATGTATTTTTGTATTTCCAGCTAACAATGAGTGACGGATATTCTCCAGATGCCACGGAAGAACAGAAGGCTGTGGCACAAGATCTCTTGGATAAGATTGTGGACAAAAATGAAAAAGATACCGTTATATACTCCCGCTACTCGGAAACAAGCGACCGGTATGATATGGTAGGTTGCCGCTGCGACAGTTGCGTGGTAGCACGTTCATGCCCAAGACACACATCCACATATTACGCACGCGACACGACACGACACGAGACACGACACGACATCGCAGCGCAGCGCACCGCACCGCACCGCACAAAAACCAAAACCAAAAACCAAACCATATAGACTCATCCAAACATTGGTTTAGACTGAGTTTTGGTCATCATTTCCTAAAAAGTTTTAAATCTTAATTTGCATCCTCTAACGGAAGTGTATGTTGCTTGTTTCATCAGGTATCAAATCAGGTGATTATTGGCATTGGATAAACGACCTCCATATATTGCACCAGTGTTGCAAATGCTCACACAGACACACACGCACACACACACATGTTAATACGTATGTACCGTTAGATTAGCACGATTATAAGAAACGGTATTTCTGGCAAAATAGCAAATTTCATTCTTATTACTGGAAGAGTATACAGCTTAACATATATATAGAAGGTTGCTATTCGCTTCAAAATTGCAATAAACATTGCTCCAGTTTTCTTATGCCATGTGCTTTTGTAATTACATAGAACAAGGTTATTGTGCACAGGTTATGGTCGTCTGCAACTACAATGGTCCTAAAGAGACGGCTGCCGTTGTTGCGGAATATTTCCCAAGGGACAGAGAAAACGTGCGTTTTTTGGATGTCGCGGCTGGCACTGGTCTCTGTGCTGTGGAGGTATATAAGATGCAATGGTCCCTGTAAACTGTCACACCCATTTTTAGGATGCACTAAAGCAGTGTAAAGAAGGTATGGAATACCATTTACTGGTAAAAAGACATCCTATTCCTTTCATATTGTACCAAGAGAAACTAGGTCACAAAATTTGATGAAAATCTAAGACCCTGTGTATAGATGATTTAATAATATGCTAAACACTACTGTATCTCTAATTTCTAATTTTCTAGAATAATACCAAAGAATATATGTCCACTAGCTCCGTAAATATGGGTTCCTGAAGATGGACGCCTTGGATGCCAGTCCGGGGATGCTGGAGGAAGCTAAAGCTAAAGGACTGTATGACCAGTACATTATTGACATTTTAGGAGAAAATACGCTTGACATTTCAACAGGTGGGTAAATCTCATAAATACAGAAACGGTTTTGTGTTATTCATTAAAACAGAGCACATACCAATATGACGACCAAGTGGATCAGGTGTTAACTTGTTACGCCGAACGAACGGGTTCGATTGCCTACATGTTCACAATGTGTGAAACCCATTTCTGGTGTCCCCACCGTCATATGGGATCATGATAAGGAGTGCCAGAGTTTGGCAATTATTCAATATCGACAACGACAGATGACAAGGTTTGGTTTGGTTTTATAGTTTAAGGGTGACGTGGGCCAATAAGAGACCTACTTGCACCAAACCAAAACCATTGAACTGATGTAATAAACCGTCATATATAATTTAAATTTATTACAATTTCACAAGCAATTGTTTAGATAAAAGAAACTATCAAAATCAATTTGGATAGATGGGTACATATATCGAGTCACCACTGTTTTGTGTTACGCATGAAAAACCTTAAGTACTCAATTTAGTTTCTGAAATATGAAATGCTCATTCATTACAAAAGCCATAGATTCAGCTGGCAAAGTGTTTAGAATGATTTGAAACCACAGAACTACGAGGGGATGTCAATAAGTTTTGAGCCTTGCATAGAAAAACACAAAATATTGGTATGAACCACATTTATTTTTCAACATAGTCCCCTTGTGAGTCAAGACACTTGTTCCATCTTTAGTGCCAGTCGCTGATGCCATCTCTGTAGAGGGCGCCATTTTGGTCCTCAGACCAAGCCTCAGTAGCAGCAATAAGCTCATTATCATCCTGAAATGTACGACCACGCAAGTGTTTCTTGAGATTTGGGAACAGATGGTAATCACTTGGTGCCAGGTCTGGAGAGTAGGGGGTATGCGGCAAGATTTCGTACCCCCATTCCTGGACAGCAGCGGCTGCAACGCGAGAGGTGTGTACTGGAGCATTGTCTTGATGTAGAAGAATACCACGTCTGATCTTACCCCGGCGCTTCTCCTTGATTGACTGTAGCACTTGGCTCAACAAGTTAGCGTAATATTCCTCATTCACTGTTCTTCCTTTTGGTAAGTAATCTACGTGGATGACGCCTTTTCTATCCCAGAAGACTGTCGCCATTACCTTCTGCACTGATCTGGAGGCTTTGAACTTTTTGTTCCTGGGAGAAGTGACATGTTTCCATTCCATGGATTCTTGTTTGCTCTCAGGATCATAGTAGTGGATCCAGGTTTCATCACAGGTTACTAGCCTAAAGTGAAAATCTTCTGAATTCTTGCTGTATCTGGTTTCCTGACAGGTGCTTGTTGTTGGGCGACCTGGACGGGGGTCATCTTCAAGACTTTCTCTACCATGCTTAAATTCATTGACCCATCGTTTGATGGTAGCAGATGAAGGGGAAGACTTCCCATGGACTGCTGACAGCTTTTCTTCAATGTTCTTCGCCGAGTTTCCTTCAAGAACTAAAAACTTAATTACTGCTCTATACTCAATGTTATTCATTTTCTCTGCCGTGAGGGGGGTCTCTTTCTGTCAATGTGAGCTGTTCAATAACTTCTGTGGGTAGGATACCAAAACTTATATATCACATCAGCTACACCCCAAGGTTCAATGTCGTACCATAGGCTGTGACACCTGGGTATGAAAAATGCCCAAGGCTCAAAACGTATTGACATCCCCACGTAAGTCTGTCTAAGCCATTCAAGAGCCCGTTTAGATTACATCCTATTTTCCAGATGACGTGACAACAGCTAGAATTGTGCTTTGCACAGACCCATATATGATATTAGTGTCCAAAACTGTTTCTAAAGAAAATGCATCATCAACCTCAAGTACAGAGACTCCTTTCACGAAGCAACCTTTACTAAGGTTAACCATAACTCCCATCCATTAACACTACACTAAGGTTACCTTAGTGACTTACGATCACCTTAATGCTTGGTGAAAGGAGGTCTGGCACTTCTGAGATTATGTCTTATGTTATCACGCCCAGTGCATGCAAAAAGATAATGCTTGATATTTTCAGGCGTTTCAAGATTGCAATGGCCACATTTACAAGAAACCGCCTTATCTATAATACTCCTGTATTCCATATTATTCTACCAACACATGTGTGACCTAGGGGAATGCAAGATGCAGTCCGTGAATGTGGTGGTTGTGTCATATTTTACACACTATTTTACAGATACATACGACGCCGTTGTCATGTGTGGATTCAGTACTGAAATACTGCAAAGATTACCTATGACAGCTTTTGAAGAACTGATAAGGATAGTCAAACCAGGTTCGTTCTTATGGTACAGTTAAACAGGCTCCTCGTACCTCATCATTTCGTCTTTAAACAGTGTATGAAATAAAGTCTACATTTCTGACGGATGGTGTAAATTTACAGCTTGCCAGCCCGATGGCCTGGCAATGTTTTAGATGTTCATACATCTGAGTAAATACACCATACCCTTGTGCCCTGTATGGTTATATCTGTTTAGAGATGGTAACATTTTGAAGTTGCCAGCCCTGATGTCTGGATGGGTTTTGACTTATTTCAAAGACTGATTTAAAACATGCTTGGGTTCCTAAGCCGTTGTCAGAATAGGTTATAGGTATATATAGGTAATATCGCACGATTTCTTTGATAGTGCATAATACCCTAATAGAAAACCCTAATAGACGTCGGACCTAGCGCTTGTTTATTTTTATACCATGGTGGTAGCGTAGTGGTTGAAACGACCGCTCACAACACCGGATACCTGGGTTCTATTCTCCACATGGGTGCAATGCATTGATAAGGTGGAATATTACTTAAACCTGCTTAAAATCATACTCACTCACTCATATACACTTTACATAATTGTTCAAGGTTCGGTTTATATTGACCTATTTTTTGTTATTGTTGACGTACAAGCGATGTCCCGCTTAAGCATTTCTTAGAAATGAAATTTCATAAAAGTAAGCGTTCATGTTTATGTCTTCTATTTGACAAACAGCCAGTGTTGCGTTTCAGAGAGCACGTTTATTGGAAGAGTATACAGCTTAACTTGTCATGGAAAGCTGATATTCTCCTCCAAATGGCAAACTCTATTGCTTCAGTTTTCTTACACTGAAGACACATATGTACTGAACTGCAAAAGAAACGCAACTCTGGCTGATTGTCAATTAGAAGACATAAACATGAACGCCTACTTATATACACTCATTCATGCTTCTGTAGGCGGCTACTTCATCAACACCGGGAGGAAGACGATGTACACCCATGACGATGGTAAAGCAGAACAACTGAAAAAACAACTTAAAACACTGGAAGCAAATGGCAAATGGAAGCGTGTGCAAATGAAACATTTCAAGAATTATTTGAAAGGGGCTGATGGCGCCGTTAGTGTCCACGTGATATGCAAAAGATATATTGCATGACGTCTCTTGTTCCTAAAATCTTAAGTACTCATCTTAATATTGCAATCCTTTAGTTCAATACCTGTTAACTATCTTGTTAGATGTTCGTTCACATTTTGAACACACCTCTATATGGACATTTTAACACTTACAATGACTCAGGTTATTATTGTTTAACATCACATAATAACACGTGTTCGGTATTGTTTGTATTAATGATATGACTGGACGTCAGTTATTATTTGTGGCTTGTATAATAGATTACACATTTATATGATATGTTTCATTGTTCTATGTCGACATAGACTAACCTAGTGTGGACTTTGTATGTCTATTTCATGGAGACATATTAATGTTTTAACTGGAAGCCTTGAGAATGAAGTTTTGCATTTAATCCAGATTAAATGTATCTTTCAGTGGTCGAAGAAACGCAACCAAGGATATTGTGCTTCGAAATGAATAAATGAAATGAATAAAAATAGGTGACTGATTTCCACATCGGGATACAGTTTTCTTGTTGACTCTTGTTTGTGGCCCTACCTTGAAATATTTGTCTTTCCATTTCACTCGCAGCAGTAAAAGTTTAACACTGATTCCGTGTGCAGTTTGAGTGTCACAATAACTATTGCCTTTGAGGATATATTCCAGTTAGTTCTTAATTATACTTCTTGTCGTGTGCCATCTGAATGGAACTAGGTCTTTTTTTCAAAACACCGGTTATCGTCCATTAATAAAGTCTTTTGGATCGGCATGGGTTGTATGTTCTTTGGAAAGGAGGTGATGGTTTCATTCCGGAAAATCGATCATAGTATTCATATGGACAATGCCGGCTTTGGATTTTCTGGACCTTGATTTTTTCAGATCATTATTCTAGAATCGCGTACACAGCAGGCACAGACAGTGGGTAGAATAATATTTCGTGAGTTATTACTCCTCGTGAGGAAGGAGCAAGTCTTGCAAAACTTCATCCTGTTACTACATGTCACTCTTATTTTGTGGCACAACAAGCCCTCATCACAGCTTATCTTGTCACACACAGAAATGTCGTTTTATGATTGGCCCAGTGCTCTTCTATTATTTTCACTGTACACCGCTTAGAAGCAAGTAACAGTTTCTATCTACCCGGCTGGGAATGCCGAACTCATTTGATACTTCGTGGTCGTAATTCTTTTTCTTGAATAACTTTGAATCATTATGTGCAGAAAAGATATGATATGATAATGATATAGCGCACATATCCACACACTAGTTCTTGCTCAAGGCGCTGGTATTTTTTCCTTGATCACCGGATGTCAATGTCAACAGCACGTCATATTTCAATCTCAACTCCCTGGGGAGTATACAACTCTTGCCGCCACTTGACGCACAGAGTTTTTTAAGGCTCTCTCATCCTAACGAGGTACCCATTCACATCTGGGTGGACTGGGACACATAGTCACAATACTTTGTCCAAGTTCACCGCACGTTGCTGTACACGCAACTAGCAATAGGTGTTTGCACGTATTCATGTGGCCACCATCTGGTCATATACCAACGGATTCGTGGGCTCTGTTAAGTGCACAGGGTTGTGTACTGTACACTAGGGGTTGTTACTACACTGAAAGAGTCAGCACACAGAGTTGACCTCGCTGGATCACTAGCGAGGCGCCTTAGCCAGCTCGCCCCTTATGTTTTGCAAATGCAAGTCAATACCATCACGTTCATGTATTGCTATATATCAGTATGCATCTCAGCGACGCTGTTGTAGTGGTATGTCTATCATATCATGCTAAACAAACGTGCACTGCATTGCATTGGGCTAGTCTGTGTTGATAGCAAGTACGTTTCTTATAAAAAGAGTATCCTTGTCACGTAATGTGCAAATTTGGCATATGATGTGTCGCCACTGCTCCCGACTGTAATGACACCGCTCAGTACATGCCACAGACATCTTTTTGGTGTCCCCGGGGACAGTAGGGAACACTAGGCGTTCGCTCGTCACGTCTAACACCAGGGTTCGATTCATCACATGGGCACAATATATGAAACCCATTTCTGGTGTACACCGGCGTGATATTATTGAAATATTGCCTTAAATGTTTTAAATCACTCATCCTGGTGTCCCCGAGAATACACTCACTCCTCTGATGTCAGTCATGTTTAGCTGCGTGCACAAAACGTCATGCCACACGTGTTGCATATTGCTTGTACGGAAAACATATTTTGTAAAGAATACCCAATTACTGTAAAAGAAGTATAGATCAGATTATAATAAAATGACGAAACAATGGTCAGTTTAAATCAAAGACAGGTTCTCGTTGCGCCGACGTCAATCTTGGCTTTTTCTGGTGAGATTTCCCAGGAACAGGAACATAAAGCGTTAGTACATGGGACAATAATCACAATTTTGCGAAAATGCGTGCAAAACACGTACCAGTGCTTTTGGTTGCATTTTGACAAATGAAACATGATGGTTGCGATCTATACAATCAGTGTTCTTCAATATTTGTACCAGACAGATGTCCTACGATCTGGAAACGCCGAAACTGTTTGACACTTACAAGATGGCGGGAGGTATCGGAACGTGCGCCAGTCAGTGCACAGAGTTGACAACATGCGTCTCTTTCGTCTTGGACCAGAATGGGACTTGTTATGATGGGACCAGTTGTAATCCTATCGTGCTACCGGAAACCGTACTATTTTATGAAATGAGCGTGTTTCATTAACGTTCCGTTATCTTTCTTAATCATATTCGAATTTTTACCTCTTGACCTTCTACAGTCTATTGTCTGATGTTTTTTCCATACTTGGACTGATACCGTATGTTCCTTGTTTCTGCTGTCACCTAAACAACGGATTTGTCACCCACCTTTAACCATCTGATGGTGATTGGTAAACACATGTTTATGTGTAGACGGAATTTTGCAGGTGAAGATACATATCTTCATCCTTTTACCTTCTGAATAAACACATCTTTTCCGATTTCTTGCTGATCATGTGCTTTAGGAGGATATTTCTTTCTTATATGTGTATTGTGCTCGTTCGTTATTACCGCTTATTGCTAAGAGTTGTCAAGTGAGTATGTTTCTGAAAATATCATTCCAAACACCAGGATTTGACTTCAAGGTAAGCACCGATGTAGAGAATCGAACTGGGTCAATGGTGCGACGTGCGAACGCCACCACTGAGAGTGTACTTTCCAACCACTGTCATTTACAAAAATCATGGTACACTGATGACCCAACTGTTTGATAGGCATTATAGAATTTGGTGGGTCTTTGATAAAACATACGACTTCATGGAGAACACCTCGTTTATCGCACCGTTCAAGTGTTGAGAAGCATATTATATACATATATAAGAATAGTATGTTGTGACAAATATGGACCAGAACCACCGATATCCCCGTTGACGCATTTTCCACCAAGGTCAAATTCCAAGTGCATACTTTTCTTTACCCTGGCTGTTTTCGATGCACAGCATATCAGACCCGTGAAGGTCCCGGGGTAGAATAGACATTCAGCAACCTATGTTTGCCATAAAAGGTGAATGTAATGAATGTAAACAGTTTTATGCCGGTTCGACCAATAGTTCAGCACTGTCACGTCGGGGAACACCGGCCTTCACACGTTGTACCCATGTGGGGAATCGAACCCAGGTCTTCGGTGTGACGTACAAATGCAGGCAAGAACGAGACATAGCTGGTATTTAACAGGAAGGTAGCTTGGTATTGGCATTCATGCTTCGTGTAAGGGAGCGGTGAAATAGCCAAGCGGTTCGCCCGTGACCCCGATGACCGGGGTTCTATTCCCCACCTTGGAACATAGTGTGAAACACATTTCAGGAGTCCCCGAAGTCATGTTGCTAGACTTGCTAAAACGGCGTAATGCGCACTCACTAATGGCCTTGCCTTTCACTCATGACTGTTTAAGGATGCAAGGACTAGATGATTTTAAACCGCTTCGGACATTTAATATCACGTCAGATATTTTATGGTGAACTCAAAGTGACCCAGGGCATTGCTGGTATTGTGAGATACTGCAGATTACACACAAGGACCAAAGTTCACCCGTCACTATGCTCGGACATTATGACATAATGTGCTCACCTGTCTCACCTCACCTGCAAACACAATACCGTCTACGCAATCGGTTTCTTGGAAATAATGATCCGTGAAGATCCGGGGTAGACTAGGCCTTCAGCAACCCATGTTTGCCATAGAAGGCGACTATGCTTGTCGTAAAAGGCGACCACAGGGATCACGTGGTCAGTCTCGCTGACTACGCCTAGTAACATACTAAGCTGTTTGTTTATATTTTAGCATTTTTCTTACTTATTTGTAGTTACTTATCCCCAATATACAAATCACCTGATCAGAGTCACTTTGTTTTCCTCATGACCAGTGGATATCAATCTCAAACGGCACAATTATCAATATCAACTCCCTGGGAACCATACAACTCTTGCAGCCACTAGGTGCATTCAAGGTTTGGAGTGATGATTCATTCGACGTGAATATAAACGACTCGATCCTCATATTAAGGTAATTGTGAGTGGTGAAGTATAATGTAACGCCTACAGTATTGCATGAACGAATATGAAACATATGTTCTGTCGGTAGGCGTCTCAGTCTACGTTTAGCATAGGTGCTTACAGTTCTGGGCAGGTAAGCCGGCGAATGATTCCTTTTGTCTCATTCACAATATTGCCAAATGACAGCGAACACTTTCCATCAAACGGACAAGAAGAACTGGATTGTTTTGTACTGTTAATATGTTTTTCAAACCAAACTGACAGTTAATACCATCATCAATGTGTTTTCTGATGAAAATGCATGTCGATAAAACGCGCCCAAAAAGGCAGACATGGGAAAGATTCTCTATGACATTCGTGAAAGTGAAAATGCACGTACATGTCGTGACAACACTACTAATGAAAGTGAGTTGTAAACTCGCCAGAAATCATTTGGTTTTGATACAATCACAATGCCATGACCTACGAGAGATTAGAGGAATCAAGTCTTGGAACGACTGCAAGTTGTCCAGACTGGACGCAGGGTAACCGCTCATTTTATTGTTCATGTTAGGACAATCCACGACTGCCATGGCAGTGGTGGACCTTCAGTAACATCACAACATCACGACCGACTGGTTGTGAGCAACCATCTACTGGATCATTTACCCAGAGAGACAGATTATTGAGACTCACAACAGATCCATTAGCGCAGATACAGTTCGTCGACGTTTGAGGGGAAGAGACCTCTGCTGTCACAGACCATATCGTGGTCCTGTCCTCACCGCTCATCACCGCCCAAACTGACTCCAATGGGAACTCACCATCGAAATGGACGTTATCGACATTGGAAAAGTCTGCTTTTATCTCACGGAAGCTGATATTGTCCACGTTACCACATATTGGACGTTACAGAAATCATTTCTCCCAGTGAAACAACGCTCGTACCCACACTGCCTGAGTAACACTGGACTTCATAAGACATCATGGCATCCAAATACTACAATGACCTGCAATCAGTCCGGATTTAAGTCCAATAGACGGCCTTGGGTATGAGATTCAAAGAAGATTGAATGACCTCCAAGCAAGGCCGACAACTGCTGAAATGTATCAGGCATTTCGCAGAGTATGGATCCAAGTGCCTATGGTCTTTATCAGGCGGTTAATTCATTCCATGTTCCGACAATGCAATGCTTACATCGATGCCCATGGAGGTACATTTCACCCTGTCAGTGCTTTGATAAAATCAACACTCAATAAAACGCAAAATAAAAAGGATGGTATCATAGTGTTATCCTGTAAGGGAATGGGACATGGTTTGCCTGGCATGGTCACCACGGAGAGTGTCTAAGTGGAGTATCAACGCACAACAGTGACGGTGTTTTACCATGAAATTCAGTATATCAATCAACTATATTCAAACGGCAGATGTGAATGAAATCTGATTCGGATTCTCTGGGACCAGCATCACTCGATACTGTCCTGACTGTGATGTTCCGGGGATCTATTGGTGGTGACCTACTTCATTTCCATCTTTTGATAGATTTTTCTATTTTATTTAGCATTATTTCAGCATTAAGCTCTGTTTGTCATAGTCATCATTTCCCAGAACGGTTTTAGTTTTGATTGTGTAGAAGCATTTTTCCCGTCCTTTTTCTAGAGATGTTGGGGTGTTTATCAGTGCATCATATTTAGCTTGAGAATGTTTGTCAAGTTTTCATTGTTCTTGTGTTTCCCATTTTTCGATGGGTGTTGTCATACTACTTCTCATAAATATAAATACATATTTTGGTTCCAGTCATTTTGACCTTTTTATGAGCCAAATTATCACACGGACCAGAAAAACTCATGTTTTTCCAACGTGGTCACCGTGAGAAGTTTTACGTAATCTACGTGTTGATATTTATATTAAATACAGAGTGTGAATGATTAAGTTCCTATCTAATCTAAATTCCAATGTTGTGATTATTTTTGGATGCTTGTTATGATATTATTCCTCACAACATTAACACTCGCAGTTAAACCAAGGTTTATATTTCCCCAAGTTCATGTGTTTTGGTGTTCATTTCCATAACCCTCAGCTGTTGCGTTTGGCCTCACATATCACGTGAGCGATATCATTGGCGAACACATTCATTCTTGTCACAGTCATCTGCGCCGTCCCGTGGTGAGTACACCATTTCACACAGACATTCATTTATGGTAATGCTGCTACAGAAATTACTAGCTTATGATAATAATATCTGGTAATATCGGTGCATCCTTTGATTTGTGAGAACTTAGGTATAAACGGCAGGGGAATGTACATGAAAATGTGTTTGTATGATCATGCATTTGAAGGTGTGGGGAGAGGTAAATGTTGCACTTCAGACTATTTTGCGCATATGACGACGTGCCTCCGTGTGTATGTGTGGTGCTTGTACTAGCCCAGACTTCAGCTGGTTTTATAGTGCTAGCTCACAGGAGATACCATGCCACAATTAAGTACCCTACTCAGGCACATTACACTGGACACTCCAACCACTACACAGCAGAGGCCATTTCAAGGCCGTTAAAGGAACTTCTTTGATTTGAAGATCTGAAAGCAAACACTTAAACACTTAAACATGAAGGTCTGATTGCATGTTCCATATAGTTATGCCAATGTATCTGTTTTTCATTTATTTGACCTTTGCAAACGTACAAATTCAGATTCCTGTGAGCTTTAGACCGTATAACTAGCTTTAACCATCCACCGAATGTCTATCTTTGGGAAATCAAGGTTGGCTTAAGTCGATTCTGTGTTCGTTTTGTTATGAGAGTGGATTTTTGGTAAATTGTATTGTTGATTAAGTGATACTAGTTATTGGGTCACAATGTTCAGAGTTTTGAGTGATAATCATTATGGGTCACATTTTGTATCATAAATGTTCATTGCTTTTCGTACTTTGACAGCAGGCTTTAAGGTAGCGCTTTAGAGTTACTTCCCTTTGAGTATGTGTTTTGATTAGTTGTATGTACTTCCGGGAGACTACGAGAAGGTTCTAAGTTAATGGCTATTGTAAACCAAAAGCCACTGTGTTCTGTAATCTGATTGGTTGAAAAACATGATCAAATGGTATTAGATTCCCGGAAGCTGCAAGACTATTCACTGCGCATTGACCTCGTAAACAATTGTTTTGTTGAGTCATCAACAGTGGTGACGTCATTCAAATCATATTGTGACGTAAAGTCAGAATGACGTCACAAATGAGTAACTCCAGACGTTACCATGGGAACCAGCTGAAACGGCCTGCTGATGACACTTCACTGCTGTACCCGTACTCGATGTAAACGAGTGCAGACAGTAAAACCCTTTGGTTTACTTTTGTGTTTACAATGTCGATAAACATCGTGTGTTGCCCAATTTCCGGGTGTTATTGAGTATTTGAAGCACGAGAATGTTTCATTTGAAACCTCCGGCTGACGTCGTCGGTTCCAAATGCATTCCCGTGCTTCAAATACTCAATAACACCCGGAAATTGGCCAACACATGATGTTTATCTCCAAATGGTCGTATTGTGATCGAATGTTCATGACTCAGTGATTTGTATATAAAGGCTGGTTGTAGCATTGACGACACGGACAGACACATGGATTAACTGGAGTACATCATTTGGCTATCACCAATCTCTGTCAACGCTTGATCTACATGACCACTGCCTGCGTTACATTCAGTATAACTGTTTCTCACTCTCAAAGCAAGACTTTGGTGAGTTGACATTGTATTTGTGACCCATTACGTTAGATTTGACTCAGTTGCATTTTACATGAAACCTCTATTGTGAATCATTGTATCTTGCCTTTGCTCTCTGTTTAATGTAAAATATTAAATACTTCAGACTTGTCAGTGTTATATGTTGCTGGTTCTGAGGTGATTTCTTACATCTTTTGTCAGGGCAAATTATTAACCGTAACAATTTCTGTTTTCATTTCACAATTATCCAGTCAAAATTTACCTTTATTATAAAATTAACAATGCGACATACCAAGTGTTAAACTGTCTATGACTGTTTCTTCTATCAATATAGCCATGTCGTTACAATCACGTTTTGAACATTCGGCTTGACTAATGCACAATACCTATACCTAGATGTATCAGTTTACATATGCTTAAAAAATATATTAATTGGAAATACTGATCTATGAAATGTAGTCGTTACTATGCTCGGTTACTGCAGTATTATGTACACATCTGAGGATAACTGGAAACGCTATACCCACTACAAGCCCGTGGCCTATATAAGCTACATATCTATGTTTGATATGAAATGTAAAACCATCAATATGTAGATCTAAGGCATATGTATAAGTTTCTTGGAAACAAAAACTCTCCAGTTTTGATCAAGTTCTGTCGAAACATCATTTACTCTGTAATGTACTTAGTCACCGGCATCGATTAGTACTAGCCAAATAGAAGCCTTTTGTGCATATACATAATGTTACCAGTTGTTGATATAATAACTGTTGTTGTAATACAAAGCTGGTGAAGGTCCATGTTGCGGATATTTTTATTGGTTTATTTGTGTGGGACAGAACATATGACACGTCTAATGAGGAACTATACTCTCCCCCAAAGAAACGCAGTGGCATCTTTAGCTACATGAAAGAATATCGTCATGCCGCGACTTACTGCTGTAAATCGAAAAATTGTCATAGGACGTCAGGACGTTGGGGAGGCTCACATCTGCATTTGCACGTCACGTCAATGTTCACCATCGGTCGTTTATCTGATCAACATCAACACCCCCCAAAAAAACGTACAGCAGGGTACTTCATCTGAGGAAGTGCAGTGTCTGGTTTGAGCGTGAGGCGTGAAGGGTGAGGCGTGAGGCGTAAACCACCCGTAATCGTGTACGAGAACATGGACGTCGCGCCAGAAGACCCTGTTTTGGTCCTGTGTTGCAACGGCTACATCGACGTTGAGGGGCCAGAGATACAATAGCGTACCATTCTAGACTCTACAAAACTGGCGACGTGCATGAGTAAGTGACATGACGAAGAGTAACTGTTTATCACGTCGAAATGAACCTGTGTCGCTCAGGTTGACCGATATGAGGGTGGAAGTGCCACTGTGAGGGGAGCCATGCTACTGATTATTTCACTGAACCAGACTAAGTTGTCTTTTAGAAAAACTAGATCAACACAGCTTTTGCGATCACAAGATGACCTTGGAGCAGGATATATGGAACTACATAAGTACTGGAGTTATCTTTATCTCTCCTGTTACTTTTAACTATTCTTTATTTTCTCAGCCGCGGAAAGTGGCTGAATGGGTTAAACCGGTGCTTTCTAACCTACTCTACCACTACGGGTGGTTAGATGAGCTTTTGTTTCTTCAGAAATTATTTCTTTTTTGTATAAATCATATTCTGGGAATTCATTTGAAACATACTCTATTATAAGATTTGACTTTGCGTGTAGATGCGTAACTGGGCAAATATCTTTGCCTATTGAACAATAACAAGCAAATATATTCAAATTTCCGCATAGTGTTTTTGAACGACAGGAAGATAACTTACATAACTTTAACCTGACCATCAAAACTTTAACTCTTTCTGTGACGACATATTCTGAAATGAAAATCAAACGAAATGATGGTACGACATTGCTATTCTGTATGGGAATACAACGCGGCATGTGTGTCATGGCCTCAGCGTTATTCAAACTGCAGATGTGAAAGAAATCGGAGTTGAATTCATGATTAGGAACGCATTAGCTTATAGTCATTGAATCTCGCACCCTTCGATACTGTCGTGAATATGCTGTTCCGGGGATCAGTTTGAGGTACGGTGTAACGACAACCTTTGTCTATTCGTTACATTATTTACTGAGCATCTCGGATACTCAATACTTTTAGTTAGTTTCAGTTAGTTTCTCTGTCTATACACGTCGCTGGTAATTTCTCACGGTTGACAAATTCAGTATTAATCAATTTTATTCTGTTTTACTTGCTCACGGCACAGTCGTGGTCGTGACAACGCTGCTTTACTTTACTGCAATTAATGTGCAGTCTGTCAAAATCCAACTATGCACGAAGCTATGAATTTAGATTTACATATTTGTAAAAACAGCATTAACTTATAGTCCGTTTCATAGTTATATGTTATGGACTGAGTGGCAGGTTTCGCTTGCTTGTATGTGCTGGGGATTGAATAGACTGTGATGAAACGATTGTGCTTCGAATTGGAACTTTGAAGATCATAACAACAAGAAGGTCTTATCAGTGTAAAACATCGAGTGGTGTAAAGTACCGAGCGGGTATACAGCTCAGTCAGTTTGCTACGGGGTTTATTGTACAGCATTTTACAAAACATATATTCATCTGCGTCATTCAATTCGCTGTTCTATAATAGTTAGAAAACATGCCTTCCAGTTCTTGAAATTGTTGATAATGAGAATGCATGGAAATACATGTATACCAGCGAATTGTGTAATCAAAGGGTTCATATTCTAGACATCTCCATAGATGAAAGTGTGAGATATAAATAAATCTAAATGGGACTTTCTGGTTGGTTTATAAAATCAAAACACAGATCACAGATCTGAGGGATATTCATGGCGTCCACTGGATTCCCCACCCGCCATGGCCAAGGTTGCACAGAATCGTGCATAAACATTCAAAGAGGTCAAAATAACAAAAGCCTGTATTATAATAGGGATCACAATTCCAACCTTCCATATTCTACTGGGAACACTTCATTGTGATCGCTGCCTTTGTTTGGGTTACTAGACTAAGTGCAGTCAAGCATGGTTACAGGCAGACAATGGAGGGATTAGTTTAAGTCGTTTGTCTTTTACATGCAGAAATACACAGATCTACAAAAGTACAGACAACAAAAACGTATGCAAACAAAGTCCTTCTTCCAGCCACATGAAACAATGGAATTGCTGAATCTTCACAACAGTTTCTTGTAGCCTTCCTGGTGTTGATACCAAATATGTGTCCATCATAAACTAAAGTGCGTCCACCTAGAGAGGTGGCAAGAAATCTGAGATTTAGAATTTTAGATGCTAGGATAAAAATCGAGGAAACACTGTATCTAGCTATAGGGGGAGCGTGGAAGATTTCCACCTATTGTCCCTATCATATTAATTGTAGTAAGTATTGGATACGTCAATGAAGACTGAAACGATTTGCTTTCAAATGTTTATATATGTTGTCCATTTTAGGGAGGAAAAAGCAAAGTCGATTGCTAAATCTAGGTACTAAACGTCTTCAGCATCTATTTGAATGTGTAAAACAACAAAAGAAAGTGACTTTGTAGAATCGTACGTTATATCATTTGTACTTTGGTCATATTGCCTTTCCACAAATCAATATCTTAAATATGTAATCTTGAATATTCACTCATAGGTTATTTTCAGTTATGAACATTGGCATGAAACGTGTTCACAGCTCATCTTTATCTAGAACAGACTATAACTGAAAACTCCTCTTCGACGACAGCTAATCTCTTGTTACATCCTTAAGACAAGAACCAGGGAGCGGGCACAGTGAGGTTAAACCATTGACCTGTTCCCCAATGAAAATGCAACGTTCTGTTTAGAGAGAGTACACAGACTATATCAATGAGAAAGTCCAGCATTTAACGTATGGTATTTTCGGCAAACTTGAGTTTATATTTAACAAATTATACAAAAAATTATTAACAAAATAACTGAAATGTCTGTTACTTGTTGATTCCAAATCAGAACTAAGCCTCCTAACCGTACTCCAAAATGCTTCTTTTTCTAATTTAATTCCAGACCGTTTAAAGTTTTAAGTTCTTACATTCTGAGAAACACAAGTAGTATTTGCACAATCTGTTGCCAGACAGACTCGTATACACGGTCCTTTTTACCAGACACCATACGTTTATGGAACCATTTGCCACCCGGAATATTCCACTCGCAGTC